>NW_017728893.1:1518688-1649149 GCF_001723895.1 Crocodylus porosus | reverse complement strand
CTCTTGTGGGACGCTCCATGCACCCCAGCATCACAGCGGTCAAGAGCCACACCTGCTACCTCAGGATATGTAGAAAAAGCTTTTAAAGCCGTGTCTCTGTCCGAACTGCTGATTCTCTGAATCAGCATTGAATCTTCAGATTTGGATTCAGCTGAATCGAATCAGGGACAGCGATCCGAATCAACTAATCAAATCACTGTTCCTGATTCGGGCTGTATCCAAATCTGAATCGAATGGGGCCCGCTTCACACACCCCTAGTACAAAACTGTGTTTAAAAGTTAAGAACCTTTTTAACACCATTGCTGACTGAGGCTTTGAAGTCAGAAATCCAGACAGTAATTACCAGTATTTAGGCCAACAGTATTCCTCCTCTGAGCAGGCAAATATATGGTTAGAGAGGCAGGGTGGGAGAAGCCATCAAACCCTGAAAGACACCTCAATGTTGTGTTTCCTGATGATTTATTATGAAAAATACATGCAAACACATGCAAACTATTTTGTTTCTACAGGCTGTTTTCTATGTCATTGTTTTTAAAGCAGCTTAAATCGGGAGTTTAAAACGATTTGAAGACATTGGCTTTTTTAAATTAAAGCGCATGTAAAAAAAATGAGGATTTAAATGTTGTTGGCACGCAAATGTCTTCAGCATAATGTTTGTTTTTTTTCACATAATAGAAATGTAGATTAAAAGAATACAAAAAGAAGTTTTCCGCTTGTCCGCACATTCCTTGACAAGTATTTGTAACTTTACAAATAGGCACTAATGATTAGCTGAGTTTTTCAGCAGTCAAGTTATGCGTCGTCAGCTTTGTTCTCCTGAGTATAAGGAGATGAATAGCACCTAGGGAGAAAGAAATAAAGAGAATCAAAGTTAGAGCCAGATGCAGTTCCTTTGCACTGCTCCCAGCAGGTAAAGCAGTAATAAAGATGTCAAATCCAAAATCCTTCCTAGGACTGTCCTCAGGTGATATAACCCCACAGAAGCAGATCATATATTACACCTTCTTCTGGCCACCGCTGCTCCTTCTGGGGAAAAGAAGCATTTATGGAATGAATCAAGGGAGGTATATGCTATACGGATGGGCACCTCAAGCAAGAATTCTGATCAGTTTTCTTTATACCTTTTTCCTTCTATTGTCTTTATGAAACATGCCAGCTTTTGGGTGTGCAGAGCATTTATGCCTCCAATGTCAGTAACAGAAACTGTGGGGCATATGTACACGCCACGTTTTTTGCCCTTCCATGCACTGCAGCTGCGTGTCTGTTTGAGTATTCATTGTCATGGATTAAGGTACAATGCACGAGTACCACTTAAGTAGTCGATGCTGAGGTTCGACACAAAGCACCAGAACCCTGGAAAAAAATCAGCTGTCAAAAGCACAGGACATTCAGCAGTATTGTGTCCTGAGAGGACAGAACTGAAATTTTATTTCTGCTTGAGTGCTTGACGGACACCAGTAAAGTTCCTACCTCAGCTAGAAATCCTTTTTACTGGGTTCTCCGCAGAGGATGACAGAGGGACTCATCTTCTCTGCCTTTTGAGTGATCCTAGCTGGCTGATATAGTGCTGACAGGTTACCAAAGGGGCCTATGTCTATACTTCAGCCAGAAGAAATGCATCACTGCAGTATACAGTTTTTAATGACAAGCATGAAAGTACTTAGATTGTGTGTTTTCTGGACATGGGCCATCTGGCATGTGTGTGTGCGTGCACATCTATGTAGTACCCACCCGAAATGATAAGCCCCGAACACTGATGGAGGCCTCCAGACACTACTGCTATAGAAACCCAATAGTAAACGCTAATAACTAATAATTAAATGGAAGTATCACTGAGTTTCCAATCCTCCCCCATGAGCTGGTTGGGTTTTTTTTATAATAAAATGGAGCTAGACTGTTCTCAGCAGTGGCAGATGTCCAAACGAGGAGCAATGGTCTCCAGTTGCAGCAAGAGAAGTTGATGTTAGTGAAAGGAAAAATTCTCACTAAGAGGGTGGTGAAGCGCTGGAACAGGTTACCCAGGGAGGTGCTGAAGTCTCCATCCTTGGAGATTTTTAAGACCTGGTTAGACAAAGCTTTGGCTGGGATGATACGGTTGGGACTGGTCTTGCTTTGGGTAGAAGGTTTGGACTAGATGTGACCACCCGAGGTCTCTTCCAACCCTCGTTTTCTATGATTCTCTGATGATATTTTCCAAACCATGAGACAGCGAGTCTCAGTCAGAGTCCAGGGGTACCTTGGGATGACACGAGATCCTTTGAAGGGTTATGGGAGGTGTGAGGAGGTAAGTGCATTATGAGGAGATAAGTAGATAAGCCAGGCTCAGAGATCCCCTCCCCTACCACCTAGCCCCTGTGTAAGGAAACAAGCACTGTGATATATAAATTAGTTTCTGAAACATGGGTGCCACTCAATTCACAGGGGTGTAGGTTGTAGCCGTGTTGGTCTTAGGACAAGGCAGACACAGGTCTGTGGGTAAATCTGATATCTTTTATTAGACCAACTCAAACAGGTGGAAACGTTCTTCTTTGCAATCTGTCAGGCACAAATGTTCTTCATTCAATTCACAGAGCTTATCAAGGAAGCCCTTGAGTCCCAAAAAGGCTGACAACCACTGTAAGGGCTTGAATCTCATTCACACTAATATGTCGTAAAGGGGCATTTTTTAGTGTAAAAAAGAATCAGGACCTTCTTTTTTTGTTTAAAGAGCCAGCACTAGAGGGCACCATATGCACAACAGTCAAACCAAGAATGGGTTGCGTTATATCTCCTGGAACCAGAGATCACAAATGTAGCATACTCAGGTATCTTCCGATTGCAAGGGATACAGCATGATCATTACAAATGACTTCTTTTGCAAGGCTCTGGAGTTTCTAGCCAAAATCCTTTAATTAATTGCAGCTATCCAAAGGTAATAAAGCAGCAAAATAAACAGCATCTGCTGCTATCTGTAATGATATTTGAAAAATCGAAGGCAGTCTAGAGTGAACCGTTTTCACGTGGTGAAATCCACATCATTGCTACAGTACTTCGGCTTCCATCTGCAGGGTAGCTAAGTCTGCAGAAAATTTGGTCCTCAAACATTCAGTATTTAGAAACAAAATGTAGTTAACATTTTTCCTAAGTAGGAAATGAATGCACAGAAAAGGATATATGCTAGAAATACTCTTTCCGGCCCGTCTTACTTCATGACTGTTTCATTCAAGTAGCAGACAAGCAGACTTCTTTGTCCACATGTCAAGATTTAAAAACATACAAGCTAGTTGTGATGGAGTCTCGGTTGTAAGAGCTGATTTGCATTAGTAGTTTCTAAAAGGCACAAAATATTCTCAGGCAGCTGAGATACGAGGTCATTGCACTCTCTGTCCTTTAGGTTAAAAGACTGTCTTGCCTTTTTCTATAGTGTTAGACACAGTAAAAGTATGTCATAGAAAAATCAGAAGGGGACAGCTGTAGGAGATGATGATTCTTTTATTTTATTATTTTTTTCAATTGGCAGACAAATGGCACTTGGTCCGGCTTCCACTGTCGCCGCCAGTGGAGAGGTTAGCTACCAGAAAGCGTTACTTTGGAGAACAAGCAAGGCAGTGTGCAACTTCTGAAAGATCTCATTCATGAAACAGAGCCCGGAAGATCTTGTACTACATTGTCTGGTATGCAAGAGCTTTGTGAAATGAGTACTCCAGATTTCTCAAAAAGTTTGGTTCTTGTCTTAAAGTCACTCGTCCAAATGAAGCATGAGATGCCCCAACCCAAAACGCTTCGTTCTGTCTTTTGCATTTAAGAAGTCATACTTTGGAGATGAGATTTGAGGTGTGTATTTCTGGCACTCTGGTAAACCTGCTGTATTACATAAGCGTTTGCTCTCTGGGCTGAAGATAAAGTGTCGTACCTCCAGCAATAGGAAAGGGAGATGGACACATCTACAGGAAACAATCTTGACCTTTTCATTCTTTAAAGTATGCTTGAAATATGCTGGGCTGACCATGGGAGATAAGACTTAGCCTCTGTGCTTCAGAGCTTCGGTATAAACAAATGACAGTATTGGTTGCACTTTTCATCCAATTTAGCTCAGCTCTGAGAAGGAACAAAAGCATCTCTCAGCATTGGGCAGACCAGTATGTGTTTTCTTTTGGCATGGTGATGCCTTATTCACAGTGGAGTTTCACATGTATACTGTGTTCATTTGACAGGTACTGTCCACTTTAGCAAAATTAAAGGTAAGTCCCAAAGGGTTGTATGTAAGGGATGCTGTTATCTGACCTGGTTTAACAACTACCCTGGGTGTTGCTGAACTACCTATAAACTATATGATTGTGAACCTAACTTGGCTAGGCAAAGTCACTGAGTAGTACTGAATCAAGCCCAGCAACACTTGCTGGCGACTTGTCCCAGTTGCCCAGAGCAGGGGGCTGGACCCAATGATCTCACGAGGTCCCTTCCAGCCCTAAACGTCTGTGAATCTGTGGTTTCAGACTGAGTCATCAATGAAAACAATGGGAAGAAGCCAGGTAACGATGCCAATATCTCTAGATCTGTCATTGTATAAAATTCCCCTATTCATACCTTCTTTTCCTATTAATCCCTCGCTTGGAGATTCATAGAAAACTTGGGACAACGATAGAGAAAGACAGTAAATAGCTGCCTAGATGATACCTTTCCAAAGTAAAGTACAGTCACATAAAACAGAAGGAAAATGATCCATCCTTTCCTGCCTGTTAGACACTAGCATGCCCCGAGAATGGATGATGTGCCTCTCAGTCTCCTGATCCAAACTATCACACAAATACTACAAATTACTTTTCTTCAGTTTTCCAGGCTGTAGCCGTATTGGTCTGGTGGCAAAAGCAATCAGGACTCGTGGTAGAGGTGATATCTTTTATTAGACTTTTGCAAAACAAATTCTTTAATTTTGTGCCTGAAAGCTTGCAATTAAAGGTTTTTATTTATTTATTTATTTTGCAAAAATCGAATTGGTCTAATAAAAGATATCACCTCTACCAGACGTCCTGATTTCTGTTCAGTCTAGTATACTTCATACTTTTGTGACTGGGTCCTTCCTTTCTTAATGACCCAGTTCCGTGTTAGTCAGTGAACAACTACAGTCCGTATCCTGTTCAATTTGTTCATGCTATTGTCTGCAGTGCAGGTACTTCATAGCCTGGCCTTACACGACTTGGACTTGGGAAAACCCAAACTACTGGCAAAGGATGCACAAGGGACCAGTGAGGATCAACGGCAGAGTCAGGATCTTAGTTTAGTGAAGTGGCCAAAAAGATTTGGGTCCACTGAGGTTTATACCTACACTGCTATAATTTAGTAACTCAACTCTTGCATAGTTGTTTTATGTTGCACACAAGCGAGATTCAACTGGAGCTTTACATCTCACTGAGTAATTGCTATTTTCTCAGTGTGCCAAGCCATAAGAAATTGTAGGCTGTCGTTTGTAAGTAGTCCATCAAAGAACCTTGACAAAAATTACAGTTTTTACAATGGTTTCTGAAGTGGGGCTTTTTTTATATATACATCGATAGGAACTAGTATATTAATATTCATGAGAATGGATTCATTCACCCAAAGTCTAGAGTAGCCCTGCTTTTTCCACCATCATGGACATTTTGACAGTGTTTTTGTTTTTCAGTTTGATGCAGACAGGGCAGGAAGGATGTTTCTGTTTTTATTTATTAAAAAACCCCCTCCATTATCTTTTAAAATTATAGTGCATGTGCGCACATAAAATATAACTTTACAAGGTGGATTTATTTTAGCGGTGCGTTAAAATACAGAAACCCTAATAATGGTCAAAGACACCACTGCGCTAGGCACTATCCACATGATCCTCCTCCAAACAGATTACAGCCCTAGTACAAAATTGAATTCTAGCAACACTCAATGCATTTTTTTTTTCTAAAGCAATGTGACCCTTGTGGTATAACAGGCCTACTCTTGCTTTCCACTCTCCGAGCTCTGTGAGAGCATATATGAAGTGTTGGCTCGGTGATAAAATTAGATGCTGAGCTAATACCTGCCTAGTAGCAGTTCAAGTGCACAGTGTGTTCTGCAGCTCTGGGAATTTCAACTTCTGTGCAGAGAAAGGCAGACAGCTGAGGAAGATCAGCCCTAATCAACACTGATCCACCCGGCACTGATTATCTAATAACTGACCTTCACAAGGGCTAGCTTCTCTTTGCAAACCTAGGCGTCATGAACAGGTGACTCTCACACTCCAGATATGAGCCGCCACGGATAAGGCAATCACTGTGCTCTCTTTTTTGGATTGTTTCTTTAAGTAAGCAGAGAGCTCAGCTGAGCTCACAATGTAAAAACAATGCAGTGAATTTTGCTCAGGGCAGCGAAGAACTCAGAGTGGGATCAAGGGACTTTTTGCCTTGTACTCATCCAGCACAAGGAGAGAAAAATCGCATCAGCAAGGTCCAATAAGGCATGGGTACAAAACCCCCTGACTTCTGGTTTCACTGAACTGCCAGAAAACTAGACCCCGCCGTCAGCACACCAAAAGCCCGTGTTTCTACCACATGTGGCTTCCTGTTACAGCGTTGTCTTATTTAGCTGAAATTGCCCTTGCTGTGGATGTGAATAATTACATTATTTCTGTTTACCAAAAGAAAGCAATGACGCATCTCATATCATTTCCTTTGCTGTTATACATGTCTTGTAACAAGCTATGAGCAGGTGCTTGCTTTACTTAAACACTTCTCAGGTATAGTTTTAAAAATAGACAAAACATTTTTGGTGGGTTTAAAATGGTGGCTTTCGTTTAAACAAAAAAACAACCCACACATAATTTTTTTACCTTTTTTCAACTGTTAACCAAAACCCTAACCTAAAACACTCTTATTTTTAATAGCCAATAAGTACAGTTGTCCCATTGTTCTTTCACATGTGCAATTTTAATGGGAAACCAAGGGCTTGAATAAATGTATGTCAGCAGAGCTTACTGTACGTCAAAAAACGCCACCATTCCTGCAATTTAAGGGGGACCTGTTTTACTTCTCCACTGGTTTGCACTTTGTGTGGTCAATTATGTATGTGCAAAATGGGTGTAATGCATTACCGATGAAAATGGGAACATCTGAGCAGCGTAAAAGATGCTGGAAGGTACACAACAGTGCAAAATAAAAACTCCTCTTTCTGTTTTTGGACAGGTATTTAATTACTATAAACTCGCAGCTCCTAGAATAAGACTTAGCATTCATACATTGATTAACGTGTCCAAAAGACTGATCAGATATTTCCTCATTGCCACCAGATGTGGCAGTTTAACCAGATTCACAGGGGGACTGGACAAATTCTTGGAGGAAAGGGGCATGGGAGTGAGGGGCGCAGCCTCCGAATTGCAGCCTCCTAGGCCTTAAATGCTGGAGGCTGCAAGGGAGAGAGGAACAGTGGAGAAAACCCTGATCTGACCCACCTGCTATTTCCTACCTATGGGGACTTTTTACCATCGTTAATTTTCCCTGAGCCCGAGGAAGTGTGTGTGTGCCCAAAAGCTTGCAGAAAAAGTTTCTTTGTTGGTTTTTTTTTTGCAATTTCTCTGTTGGTCTAATAAAAGGTATCATCTCTGAACCAAAATTTGTAGAGTTTTGCATTTCTTTTTCTCTCAGGCCAACACGGCTACCAAACACATCCCTGATCTGCCCCAGGTCACTCTCCCTTTCAGCATCGGCTCTCTGCCCCGGTGTGACACAGGAGCCTGGGCAGGATGGATGTATGGTCTGATCCAGTGAAGAGCAGTTCTGATGGTCCCTCTACACCCATCGGCTAGGTAAGACGTCTGTTATCTATGTTTGAAAACCAACTCATGGAAAGCCAAGGCAGGGAGCTGAAGTAACTTGCCGGAGGCAAGTCAGCGACAACACTGGGACCGAAGACAACAGCTGCTCAATCTGAACCACGTGCTCATCCCACCACTCTGTGGCACCTCTGGTTACACATTTATCCTGTTGAATTCTCCGCATTAGCAAGTCAGCATCTAGATTTTATTTTTAAAAGGAATAAATTAAGTTAACCTTTGCAACTGCAGGACTGGGTCGTCTAGTGCCAGCCTGAATGCTCTGTGCTGTTCTGGTCACACAAAGCAGCCTTAATCCCCATAGACCCAAACATGGGAGTATTTGCCCTCATGAAGGGCTCATCTTTCCCCCCTCCCCTTGCCAAATTCCTAGGCAGGGGCAAATCATATCAATTAGAAGTAGTTTCTGAGGCATAATGCGGCTGTAGCTCCAGATCTGAGCCATTGCATGTATGCAGAGATAAGGTGATAGGGGTGTAGGTTGTAGCCGTGTCGGTCTAAGGACACAGGCGGACAAGGTTCTTTGGGTAAATCTGATGTCTCTTGTTAGTTGGTCTAATAAAAAGATATCAGGTTTCCCCAAAGAACCGTGTCAAGATCAGGTAATCAAATCTCATGCTTCTGAGATATGGGTTTCTACAAGGGATTCCTCTTCCCTCCCTTATCTCACAGTCTGCTAGGTTCATTATTTTCCATCTGAGTCTGGAGCTGTAGGCAACAGCCACTGCACATGGCAGGACCTTGGACCAGACTGGGCAATAATCTGATCTCTTGCTATATTCCTGGGAAATCAGGGATAAGTCATTCTAAGGTGAAATTATTCTTCTTTCCCTTCACAATTACCTATCAGTGCACATTCATGGAGATACTTAATAGACGATTTCAGTCAAGACCAAGCCAACACATTCATCTCCCCTTCGCACTCCAGTTGCAACACCCAATATTTGTCCATATAGGCAGCACTGCGCACCTCCATTCGACTCTGGCTTTTTTGGTAGGATTTGATGGGTGTGAATGAAGCCTAAATTGGATGGAAAGAAAAATGGGAGAATAAAAACTAAAGGTGGCTTCATGCGTGAAGAGCCCGGCTTTACTCAACGCGCAGAGTGGTAGGGAGCTAGTTGTGAAACAGGAGGCATGTCAGGATCGCTGCGTCCCGAAATAAATAGCATGTCATAGACGTATTTAGCAAGTGAGGAAAGCAAGCCCCAGACAAATGAAAGAAGGGGGAAAGCAGTCCCTGGCTGGGAGGTTATTGAATATTTATAGTCAGGAAACCTCTAGTTCTGACTGGGGATTTTCCTGCTTTCCTCACCCCTGCCACTATATTTGGGACGTGATTCTGTTTATCAGTTGAAAGGATGCTCTTGTCAAATCTACTTTTTGAAATTAAAAAAAAAAAGTTGGAAAATATCTAAAAGGAAAAAAAAAACCTTCTCCAGCTGCTGGTCATAGCTCTGTGAGGAGACGGATCACCACCCACTATATTGATTTAGCCAAAGAACATCATGTACTTTATATTTAAAGACTTCTGAATGCAATGGACAACTGCAAAGAGGAATTCTTCTGAACAACACACTTATTAGTAAAGACAATATTTCTACCCTCCTCTATTACTGCCAGACGTGGGTGACCAGCATTTGAAATTTGTCTCCAGCCAAAAGCAGGTGGCTAGAAAGATCTTCAGTAGTTTCTTTTCCTTAGCAGAGGCAGCTGACTGGGTTGCAGAGCAGAAGTGTTACTTTCCTTCGCATGGCAAAAGCAAGCTTCGAGGGAAGAAAATAAAAAGTTACTAAGAAATGAACCACAGCTCAAGGCACCAGGGTGCCCAGCTGAAAATGAGATAACATTTCGACTTGCTTTTGTCTGTGCAGTGTGCTTTGGAGGTCCTTATCTGACTGGATATACCATAGGCCCCACCATAATACCATTGCCCGTGACCTTTAAGCCATATGGATCCCAATGCCATTGGCTTCAAAGCAAGTTGTTTGAGGTTTGCACTAAGCAGGAAGTGATTGTAAGTATGAACATACCCAAGCTAGCTTCAGTCCAGCTAATTTAAGTACTCAGAGAGAGGGTGCATCTACACGTGCATTAACATGCTTTAGTTCATGCACATTAAATCTAGTACCACTGGGTGCCTATACACCAACCAGAAGGCTGCTCCAACACACTGTAACTACAGCGCATCGGAGCAGATCCAGTTAATCGAGTCTCCTGGAGCGTGGCAATTACCACACTCCAGCCACCCTCCGTGTCTTGTGTATCAACATCCCCATGCTGCAGAATGGCAGTGGGGGAGCTTTAACTAAAGATCATTTGACTTTAGACAAAGCACCTCCACCAACTGTTCTGAAGCATGGGGATGCTGATATACAAAACGCTCCAGGCACTCTAATTAGAGCAGCCCTGACAGCCACTCTAATTAAAGTGACCTCCTCCCTCATTCCCGAAGCATGTGTATAAATGCCCCTAGTGATGCTTTAATGTGCATTAAAGTGCACGTGTAGACATGCCCAGAGTAGCCTAGCAATAGTACTACAGCAAGAGCCACATAAGCCCTGTCTTACCTGCAGTGCCACACCTAGACTCCCGGCAGCCCCAGGCAAACTTTTAGTATCAGGCCCCCCTTCGCCAGAGATAATGATAATAATAATTGGACAGCGGGGGATTAGGTATACATATATACACAATATTAAAACTTTTTTTTTGCAATTGTAATTTCCCCGCCCCCCCATTTTCAGGTCACCTTTCTGTGCAGGCCCTGGGCGACTGCCCGGTTTGCCCATGCCTGTGTCCAGGTCTCCTTACCTGGGCAGCCAGAACCTGAATTGCTGTGGCTACACTGGCATTAGTCCCAGATTAGGACTAGTGTAGGTCTGTCTGCACCTGCTCCCAGCACTTCAGTTAGCAGTGCAGATGCCCTGAGAAAGGAGCAAATATGTCCTGGATAAAGCACTTCAGGAGTTTACTGTCCACCCAGAATCACTTTGTGCACCCCAGCTGGGCAACTGAACAGCTGCTTAACAACCCTCAGCAATTTACATAACAATTTGGACAGGAAATAAAAAGGAAAGTGATGTTCAATTGAAGCCAGGGGGGGAATTTTTGTAAATAAAATGTCATTTGCAGAGCTGGAGCTCAGCCAGGGTATGAAGATTTATAAGAAATGCTACCATTTCTTTTTAAATGACCAGCTGAAGCCAGGAAGTTAGTTCTATAGCTTCATTACAAATATATATGTACAGTGCTGTCGACAAGCTGACCTGTAATGTGGTGGCATCTCGATCCATTATTGGCTTTTACAGAGAACTGCCATCTACTGAATAGCCAATCTGTCCACCTGTGGTTTTTGAGCGGTAACTATTTCCTGTAGTACCTAGGAGAGCCCTGGCAGCTTCCCATCCAAACACCACGCAGGACCAATCACGCTTAGATCAGGAAGTCTAATGAGATCACAGTGGGAGGTGACATCGCTCCAGGCCATCCCTAGTTTGTCCTCTGTTCTCAGGTTATTGCCACTGACTTTTCTGCTACTTCCCAAGCCTTGTACTGTGGGAAGTGTTAGTTACAATCCTACAGCTTGGCTTCCGTCACCCGTCTCCTTCTGCAATCATATACCCCAAAGCGATGTGGATTTGAAACACCATGGAAGTGAAATAAAGCATTTTACACCCATTTTGTACCATATGAGTGTCAACGCAAGGTGCAGGGGAAAGCTGATAGACAGCCTACAGTACATGAGGATTACTCATCCTCTAGCCTCTGCGGGGTGAAATGCAGTTTCTGTTGAACAGACAACACATTTTCAAAATGCTCAGCATGTGACAACTCCATCATGCTTAAAGAAACGAGTTTGCTACCTGAATCCTACCAATTGGGCCAGAAAGGGGCAGGTTCTTTTAAACAGGTCAAACTACTTCAATGCAGTGGGTCCATTACTATCCCTTTTCCTTCCCCTCTCCCTCAATCTACACAGAATCATAAAAAATGAGGGCTGGGAGGGACCTCAGGAGGTCGCATCTAGTCCACAGCAGGGCCAGCCCCAACTACATCATCCTGCCAAGGCTTTGTTTAGCCAGGTCTTAAACACCTCCCAGGATGGAGACTCCACCACTTCTCTGGGGAACCTGTTCCAGTGCTTCACCACCCGCCTAGTGAGAAAGTTTTTCCTAATATCCAATTTAAACCTCCCTTGCTGCAACTGGAGCCCATTGCTCCTTGTTCTGTCATCTGCCCCCACTGAGAACAGCCCAGCTCCAGCCTCTTTGAAGGCAACCTGCAGGGAGTCAAAGGCCGCTATGCAGCTCCTTTCCTCCTCTTCTGGCTCCTCCACGGTTCTCAGGTTTACTGGGGAAGTGAAGAAGGTGATTCATCTGCTTCTCGCATGTGAACAACCACATCCCCTATTTACCAAACTCTTGAGAGCATGCATTGAGGTTCACAGACATCTTGAACCTTACAGTCAAGGGTCTGCTAAGCTTGGTAAGTCTGAGGCTTGATGCAACCATTTTGCACATCTCTATCTGCATCTCTCAGCCATCTTAACTACCCCTTGCCCTTTGTCATTCTTTTGAGCCCCTGGAACTCAATATATCCCTTCTGATCTAGCCTCTCACCTCTCAGCTACTCAAAGATGTGATAAATATGCAAGTTGTGTGTGCACATACGTGTGCATATCCCCCCATTTTTTTCACTGGAGCACCAAAGATCTGGTCAGATGCTATTAAGCAATGGTCCATTTTCAAATCAGATTAGCATCTGAAATGTGTTACCACCTTTGCGTGCTGTTCATGTACAAGGGGCATGTCTACACAAGACACTTACTTTGAATTAGCCTAATAACACTGCGCAGTAGCGTGTCACAGCAAAAACCACGCTAACAGCTCACTCCGCAGTGTTCTTAGGCTAATGGGCAGTAAGCATCGCTAAATAACCGTGTGCCAGTGCAGTAACTCTAGACTAGTCATTGTGCATTCAGTTAGTACTTCATTAAGGAAGTACTAAACTAAATGTGCAGTAGTTAGTGTGCATTACTGAACATGTAGACGCACCCACAGTGAACGAAGCTTGGATTAGCCAGTTCCAAATGAATCCACTTGATTTGTGGTCCCTCCTGTCAACAGACCACAAGATATATGGCATCTCTGGAAAGCCTTTTCATTTCACTATGCACACGTGCAAATCAGATTTCTACCTTGGAACTCCACTTTTGTAGTCCTTAATTAGGTTTCTTTAATATAATATTACTCCCACTATATTAAAACATTCATGTAGTTTGGTCCTGTTTATACAGCCAGCATGTGTTGTAATTATGGTATAGAGAAACCTGTTCCTTAATAATCCCTTATGGAATCGGGAACTACAATATTTTTATCAGGAAAAAAAAATAGTCCTTGAACACCCTGCTAGAGGCAAAGCCACGCTATGCCTATATATAACTGTAACCCGTTGACAAGAGTATCTTCCAGATAGATCTTCATCTATGTCAGATCCACAGAGATTAAGATTTTATTTCAATCCTGGTTAAGGAGACTCGACCGAGCAGCTCGTGCTAAAACAGCTTGTGGCTTCAGCTGTGTGGAGGTCACTGGTTCAATCATGCAAGTGTCAGCTCAGGGGATTGTTCTCACCCTGATGCAGGGGCTACTAGCATGGCTCCAACATTAGAGAAGACAGGGCCAAATGAGACTCCTAGTTTTGTAATACAGATACTTAACCATGAGACTACCACCTAATTTCACCCGGGCAATGGAACAGCCCAGAGAGGGGAATAGATGGTGACGGGAAAAAAATAGGCAATCACAGCCGCATAAGCATGCCAGCAGCATGGCAGTAGCTAGAAGTTGCTACTACTCCCATGAATCCCACTGCCCTCGGTGCCTGGCTGTACCATTAGGCTTCTGGTGCCAGGACTTCCAAGATACAAGCCTGTAATAAAAGCCAAATATTTTAGAGCCTCTTGCCAAACTTCAATGTGCATTTATGCCAGTGTCCATGATTTGTAGATCCTCATGATATAATGGTCACTATGTGGATTATTTTCTTATTAAAGTGTTACAGAGCTAAGCTGTACAAGCAGCTCCCCTTGGCTTCAGCCAAAACTAAAATGAATAAATCAATGCAAGGTTGGGGGGGCGGGGTTCCCTCCTTCTCCTGTATCATTAGGATGAAACACTAATTAAATTAACACTTCACAAGTGCATAGAAGTCTCTGATCTTTGAAGTCATTGGATTCTCTAGCTTGCCTTGCTGTCAGCATCTCAAAGAGTTTTGCAACCCAGTGCAGTACAAAACGCGAGTGCGTGCCGTGTGGAATAGCAGGTGCTTATGTCCGGGAGGCAGAATCAGTAAGTAAAATCATAGAGAAGCTGGGCTGGAAGGGACCTCCAGAGGTCACATCTAATCCAACCCCCTGCCTGCGGTAGAATTATCTCTATCCAAACCACCCCATCCAAATCCATCGATTAACCTCTTAGCAAATTTACAACCATCCCTAACACAATCACAAGATATCACACCCAACCTGCCACAGGTAAAGCAGAGGAGCCACCGCAGCCACCATCCTGCTGATGCAAAGGTTGGGAGTTTTCTGCAGACAATTGAGAGAGATGCATTTTTGAACGAGTGTTGCCAATTCTCCCGATGATCTTTGCCACTGTTCTGTCACAGGTAACGCCTCCTACCCCCCCCTAAATCACAGCATCTGAAATGATGGGATTATGAGAAGCTCTGCTTCCACTTTCAAAATAAGCCCTGAATATTGGGGAATGAGGCCTGGACTTGAGACCTTTGTGTTTCCTAAAGGCTTAAAACCCAGAAGGCAAAAACAACCCAAAATGAATATTCTTTTTTAAAAGGTTCCTCTGATTTTAAGTCAGACAGTCTCCTGATTCATTTTGGATCCTGAGTCATGCCACGTGGGTTTTTTTTAATACATATGAGCTTGGCTTTAGACCGTAGGCAGCACAAAGTGTGGGTGCTAGTTTTTGGTGGGGCAGTTTGATGACTGAATAATTGCAAGGCCTATTCAGGGATTAGCTATTGTTGCCCTGAAGTTTGCAGGTATTGCAGGGGTCCAGTTTTACATGATGCCAAGAGCCTACAACCTGGGGTAGGGCTGCATGAAGGTAAATGTACAAAGCAAGCACTGTTGGAGTTGGGCAGTGTATCAAGAAGAAAGCCTGAATTCAAAGTCCCAGGCCTTGCAGCCTCTCTCTACTGATCTGCCTACTCTTAGGGTTTCATTTGGTTCCCCTCACTTGTACCTAGACCCCCTTCTTGTAAAACCAGTATCAGTGGTGGAGGCTCTGGCTTACCATATACCTGCATTTCAGACAGACAACCAAGCAGTGAGACAAGTCAGGAGAAGTCTACAAAAAGGAGTATCCCGCCTTCCCAATAAAGCAGTGCATTGCTTTCCAGGCTTTGAAGATGAGAAGCCCAATGCGAAGTTCAGGCCTGTGGGATTACATCATCGATGTCAGTGAGTGATGGGAGGTACAAACTCGTCTCCCCCCACCAAAACTGTGTGTGAAAGGGATGGCTAGATGAAAGCAGATTTTTATAACAGCATCAGTGAATCATAGAGAAGTTGGGCTGGAAGGGGCCTCCAGAGGTCATCTAGTTCAACCCCGTCCCTGAGGCAGGATCAGCCCATCCAAACCTGTTGTCTCCCCACTGGCATACCCAAGGAGCCCTTCAAATCCCAGTTCTCATCCTCTAAAAACAAAGACTGCTGGAAACCTTGCCAGTGCATTTATTAACGGGAGCAACCAAAGGTTGCTCGGTGCTTTCCAAACAATTCAGGATAGCGTAGAAAGAGATGTCACCCTTTCCTCATTCTTCCTGCTTATGGTGGGGACAGGAAATATAAATGCAGTTGTGGACTAGACTTAGTTAATTGTTTATTGAATACAGTGGATCATTCATTAACCAAGTCAAAGCCCAGGAAGCAAATGATGTTGACTCCATACAGGATGGGCAGACTGGTTTTGTGCAAGTGGGAAAGCCACCTGTTCGCAGTGCAAGAACTGCCATCTTTGCAGTTTACTACGTTTCCACGATTTTATATACCTTGGATATTAACATTTCCAAAACCCTCATAAGTTCAGGATTGCTTACATATACTCTTTTAAAAAGACCATTCTCACAGTACCTCCACAGCGCCAGTCTCTGTTGGACCTTGGAAATACAGAAGACAAAAGTGAGAAGGTCAAAATAAATAAGGAAAAAAGGTGGAATTCAGGTAGAACAAAGGGGGAAAGTCTTTTCCACATATATTTCCCCTCAGTTTTGAACGACAAGGTTTTCGGGTGCATTTGTAACAGTGTCAACACCGCTCCAGAGGCATCTCAGGACATCTGAAGAGGATGCAGTAGAAAGATGTGTTAAGGCTAGTGAGTGGATGAGAATGGGCTTGAAATAGCAGCTGATTGTGCAGTTTAATTAAAACAGGGAAAGGACAGATCAAAAATAGCCAGCGGAAACTAATATTGCTTCACTGGCAAATGAAAGTGTTACAACACAACTGTTGTGGTGCACATGCTCATCTGCATGCCGAACGGTCCACGTGACACAAGCCGAACAAGACTTTCCAATTCAGGTAACGCAAGCATTTTCACAATAAGCTTCCAGGCCTGACATCATGCTGTAACCATTTCCTTTGGCCACCAATGGTTTGCACAATGGATTGACCACATGTATTTCTTTGCTGGGTTAGGATGACAAGGAAAAAACAGACCCATCTTACTGTAAAATCTTTAACACTGCTGTTTTCTGTAACCCCTCCGCGAGCCAAAAATCAAAGCGAGAATGCAGTTGAAGGGATGTAGCCAAATAAATCATAAGGGAAAAAAAAAAAAAGTCTCTTACTTTGGTGATCAATAGTGTTTGGAGTTATGAATTTTTAAAATCTTTAATGCTTCTGAGGGAGCGTGAACCTAGGAAAGCAGCTTCAGTATCATATGCTATGTAGCCCCGTTTTTCCTTTTTTCTACTTCACAATAAAGATCATGCGGCACATAGAAACTACAGTCACAGGCCTCAATAAAAGACTGGAGAAAGAAACAGCTGTCCCTTGTATTAGTGATTATATTTACCGTGAACATTGATTTTCACAGAATCAGAGAAAATGAGGGTTGGGAGGGACCTCGGGAGCAGGACCAGCCCCAACTGCATCATCTCAGCCAAAGGTTTGTCTAGCTGGGTCTTAAACACCTCCGAGGATGGAGATGCCACCACTGCTCTAGGTGTTTGTGCTCCGTGGGACAGGACAAAGAGATATCCCACGTGTGGTATTTCTACCTAACAGGCCTCCTATAAGTGACACAGAACGGGCAGGGACAAGACAGGTCACCAACGTCTGAGGGCAGAGGAAGATTTCTTTTCATTCACCCTCTGATGAACTTCATCCAGCAAAACCAAGGGGAGGCAGTAGACTGGTGGGAAATCTCTCCCTTTGGACACAGGTGACCGACTCCGATGGAAGTCCCAGGACAGAATTTGGCCTTTAGTCGTTTTTTTTTAGCATGAAAAAACCTTTCCAAACTCGGGTTGCCAACCCTCCCAGATTGGCCAGGAGTCTACCAGAACTGGCACTGATCTCCTGGGGACTACTGAAAGCAATCCTGGAGATTTTAGTAGAAAATGAAATTAATGACATTATATCACGTTGGGGGAAAAAAAATCTTCTGGAATAGCTTCAGTCAGAGTTGGCAACCCTATTCCAAACTCAGGGCTGGACCATAACAGCAGCACTTTGTACTTAATTTGTGCTTTTCACTTAAAGACCTCAAAGCATTTTAGGCAGGTGTGGAAGTATCATCAGGAGACATTGGACTCAGTGAAAGTGGCCTTGCAACTGAACTGCAATGCTGCTAGTAAAAGCAACCACGACTGAGTCCTCAGGGTAAATAGTCCATTGGCGAACACTTGATTGGAGAAATGCTTATGATCTGCTAGCCCGTAGGCTGCCTAAATGTAATGGCTTTTGTTGCTGGACCTGCCACAGAGCCAACACATGCTAATACTGCAACTGCACTGCCTTGGGGGATTTTGGTATGAACGAGAAAACACTATACCCTTTGGACACAACACCTGCTAGAAATGGCAAAGAGACCTGGTTGTTTTCAGGCCTTATCTTATATATATACACACACACACACACACACACACATATACATACACAGACACACATACATATGCATATACATACACACAGTGCACTCCCTCCATGTTATTCTCACACACCTGTGTCATAGGGGAGTGTCGGCATCTTAGCCCATGGTCATGGTATATCAGCAGCACAATGAGGGGGTTTTTCTTCTTCTTCTTTTTTTAATTTTTGGAAGCATCCTGCCAAGGAAAGAAATCAAATCTAATTGCGTGCAAGATTCTTGTAAGAGAGATTATACCTGAAATCACACCAGGGCACTTCACTTTGCAAAACGGATTTTTATTAAACAAGTGAGGAAGCAAGTCAAAAAGATCGTATGTCAAAATTAAGGAAATGAAAATGCTCAGACACAGCATGGAGACCACTTCGGCCTCCCGTAAATGAGACAGAGAAGGGAAACTTGTCTCTAGACAAGAAAAGGGAAATCAAGAAGGCAAGGCAAAAAAGAAAACAATACAGCTCAATTGCAATACCCAGGAGTTTACTCAAGCCAAACAGATACGCTCAGAAAGACAGAGATCTAGTTCAAGTGGATACAATTATAAGGAACAAACGATGGCAGGTAACACATGTGATGGAAATCAAAGAGGCTCAGAGGGAGTCTGAAGAGCAACTAGCTAGGACCATAAAACAGAATTTCTTATAGGATAACAGAAGCAAGCTGTCGGCAGGAACAAGTGGGGTTTGGAGAGAGCTGAGAGAGAGATTAGGGGAAGCTGATGGAGGCAATGAAATCATTTTTCATGACAAAGGTAGGGAGCGGCCTACCCCAGACTAGTTTCTTTCAGTGAAGAACTAAATATTGGGGCTAGGGGCAGACATTACACATAAACCGGTTTACATGATCAGAAACTGGTTTAAACCTGTAACAGAACAGACGTTCAGTGCAGTATGAAACTATGAAACATAAACCAGTTGGACAACGGCTGAAACCAGTTTGAGATAAGCCCGGTTGAATGTAGTATCAGACTTAACTGATTTGGGTCAAACCGGTTGTCCGTCCAAGACCTAAGAGTACTGTATTCCTACCCAAAGCACAGTTCACCCGTGGACCTCCCTGCCACAAGGCTGGAGTTCGGGGGTTGGACTACATGACCTCCTGAGGTCCCTTCCAAGCCCTAATTTTCTATGAAATTTTCTACAATAAGTGTCATTGAGACCAAGATACAGAAAAAGAGATTCAGTTTTGAAGTTTGGGCGCTGCACAGCAACCTACGAGCTATGGGCAAGATATTTATTAATTGCCCATTATGGGTGATCGGTAAGGTCCCTTCCAGCCCCTAATATCTATGAGACTCTGGAGATTTTAGTAACTTCTGTAGCTTCGGCACTAGCTTCTCTCAGAGACAGGGCACAAAACTAGATGGACAGTTGTTTGAACTTCTGGGGCTCGTCCACTGTTATTGCCACCGCCACCACAACCTAATTATGTTGTGTAGTTTACTCTCAAGTTTATGCACATTTATGCACAAGAATCGTGTTCCCTCCACGGTGCCGTTGCAGCCACCTCTGCAGCTGAAACAGCAGCCCAGAAACGCTGCAGGATGAGTCAGGACAAGAAGTGCAAAAGGATTTCTGTGCTCGCATGAAACTGCAGGAGGAATCTGAGGCCAGAACGTGGAAGTGGGCAGGGCACGGGGTTTGCACGCTGGCGCTTACAAAAGGTATTATGGGATGTTTAATGACCGCAAGCAGCTGGGGCCTTGGTTGTACATCTCAGCTAAACTCCAAATTTGTCAATTTGCTGCTTTCTTGCCAAAAGAAAACAACCCCTGAAACACTTGTTTCCCAGGCTCGCTTGTCTCCAGCACACCCTGGTAGCCTTATCCTGCTCCTGACCATCTTCTATCCTTTGCACCAGGTTTTGGAGGCAAACCGTTCTTGGGGGCAGCGTGCTTGTTTATACAATTACTGAATTCGGGTTAACATTCATTTTAGCGAGTCTTATCTCAAGGAGCAGCAATGGCAGCAGCTATCTGAGATTAGAGTCCGGGACAGTAACAGGCTGCTCACGGAGAAACCAGGGTGATGCTTTAGACTGCCTGACAATGTACATAGGGTGGAGGGAGGAAGGTTTGGGGGCCAGGGAGCCCTCTGCACTGTTATGTGGACTTGGTTCCCAGCACTGGTTGCTCAGCACAAGCGGCAATGATTTTCCAGACAGGAATAGCCGTGTCACACTAGAGAGCTGCTCCATTATGTCCAATATCCTGCGTTGTGCCATACCCAATCAGATCACTGGCTTGGCCAAGTCTAGAGTCCAGCCACCAAGCCAATAACCTCTCCTACCAGCTGAGGAAAATAATTTCTTCTTGACCCTTGCAGTGATCAGCTTATACCCCAAAGGAGGAAATTTGATTATCCTCCTCTTAATAGGCCTAACTGTAGGTGTCATAATTGACCATAAAATTACCCAGGCTTTTAAAAAATTGCATCTACAGTATATGATGTTGTAACATCCTCTAGCAGGGGAGGGGGAAAAAAGCTTATAGCAATAATTAACCTGAAAAACATCAATTTATTATTCTTCGCTTCCTACCCTCTGCCAGGATGTAGGCATACCCAAATGCATGATTAAGGATGCTAATAACGTTGCTTTGCATTTCTATTGTGACTTGCCTCACCAGAGCACAGGTGTTAAGTAATTAAAACACAACAGGTAGCAAAGAATGGATAGCATCATCTTAAAGTGACAGAAAGAGGCAGGAAGGGCTGCGGCAACTTCCCAAGCTCTCACAGCTGGTCAGCGACTGAGCCGAGAAAAAGGTCAGAGCTCTTGTGTCACTGCCGTGTGCTGACATCACTAGATAGAGGCTAAACTGTCATCACTTCTTTGTGCTACCGGGACCCTGAGGGATGCCAGCCAGGACCAGGCTCTCCGGTGCTGGTGACTAACATATGGAAGGGGACCATTTTGGCTCTACGAAGCCATCAGGGGCCACCAGAGCAGTCAGCGTTAACCAGAGCTGGAACAACACATGCATCCGTCAACGAATCACAGCAAGCATGCTCCGGTTCAAAGGAAAGGAAGCTACAGTGCATCCTGTAGCTTCCCAATGTAGTGGCACCGGTATGTGGCTTTATGGATGCACTTTATACAATGCAATGCGCACAGGAAAACAAAACCAAACAAACCCTAAAATTGTCACTGATGGTGATGAGCCTTCGGTGTATTTGAAGAGCTTGGAGAGCATTAAACAGGCCCTGTCGTTATAGTCTCCGAGCACCCGAGTTTCCTCCCAACACCGCTCTGAGATAGGATGTTGGTGCTAGGCTCATTTTAAAAACAAGAAAGAGAGTCTAGTCGTTTGCCCAAGATTACGCAGAGTCTGTGGTGGAAGAAGAACTTGAAGCCGATTCTCTGAAGTTTCCCACATGCTTACTCACCCCACCAGCTTGCCCAGCTGGTCCAGCTCCGACCCAAAAAACAAGAAGAGGAGAAACAGAAGCAAAAAGAAGAAGACACTTGCTCAAGATCAACACCACAGCAGTGCTGCCCACCCCAAGTGGTCAAAAAATCAAGGATAAGGCTTGAAAAAAATCACCAGCATCTGAGCTGATTTAAGGTATCCAGATTGTAGCCATGCCAGTTGAGAGGCAAAGGGTATCAGAACTCATGGTAGAGGTGATATAGTTTTGTTAGACCAACTAAATTTTTGCAAAAAAGAAAAAAAAAAAGGACTTGAAATTAAAGAAATTAAAGACTTTTTTGTGCAAAAATTGAGTTGGTCTAATAAAAGATATCACCTCTACCCCATGTCCTGAGCTGCTTTAATACATTTTAGGGGTCTTTTGATTTCCCTTCTGAGTGTTGAGCCTATAGGATGCATTCCCATCATATTTCCAAGCTTTTTGCTACCAACATGAAGGCAAGGAGATTCATTGTCTTTATAAATGGAAAGCGAGATGTTCTCTAGCTAACGTGACTCCAGGCAGAGGGGCCTTTTTTTATTTTATTTTTTTGGTTTTTAGAAATCAAATATTGCAACACTGCAAGACTTGAGACAAAACTTGGCAAGAATTAGCAATGCCACAGAATTAGCAGCAGAAAGAAAATAACCCGGTTCCACTGATACATCAGGGGACCTGAAGTCTACTGGACTCCTCCAGACCTCCCTCCCAATCCTTCCCTGGTGCCCGTGTTGTACAAGCCTGGATGGCAAACTCAGAAGGAACAGCCTCTAAAAATCTCCTTCTGGTATCTCTTCCCTAATTCCCCAGCAATATAAATAATTTTGTAAGTGATATAAAACATTTCCAAAAAAACATACGTCGCAAGCAGGAAGCGCTCGCGAGCTGCTGCCCAAACAGACTCTTTCCCTCTATCCCTCCCCCCATTTTGGAGAGCACTCAGGCAGCCTCATCACTTGAATAATTAGAAGGTGCCAGATGGCTGTAAATATGCTCACAATCCTTCTTATCCAGTTCCCTTCTCTCTGGAAGCCTTCTCGCTCTTCCCGGCAGCAAGCACCTGGCCTGTTCCCATTTGCTGACATCTTCCACTCTGCTCTTTTGATCTAAAATCACTTCCTCTGGGTTTTATTTTGAATCCAGATGTAAAGGGGAACTCTTCAAGACTGTGCTTTATGCCAGGTTAATATTAAACAGCCACCTATTAATTAATACTAGACAATTCCCTCCGTAGCTATTTCATACAAAGGCCTGGAAGCTCTTTTCAGAGAGCGAGAATCCTGTTCTCTTCATTGGAGTATTCCTGTTGTAGCTGTGATGGTCCAAGGCTGTGAGAGAAGCAAGGTGTAATGTGACTTGATACCTTAAGGCAACAAACAGACATTGCATTTGTCCTGGGAGAAAGCACAGTGGCTCAGATGGTCATCTCAGGACAACCCCTAGCAAGGTTCATGGGATAAGAGGCACTAGCAATTTATCCTGGGAGGTTATCAAGTGCATCTGAACACTCATCCTTGTCTACACGTGCCATTAATGCACAGTAATGTTGTTGTGCATTAAAAAAGGAAAGGGTCTACACGTGCCCCAGTCTGGGAGCAAATTTGCTCCCAGCTGGAGCAGGTGAGCACCAGGATGTTCCTATGATCTGCCCTGTTGCAGTAGCCAGGGGGAGCTCCATGCTGTCCCAGGTGCCAGCCTGGAGCTGGCAGGGTCTCGGGGCTGGTGGACTGCTGCATCCAGCCACCTGAGGATCAAACCTACTCCCCAAGTGGCTGGGAGAGGTGTCCCCATGAGAATGCTGCCTGGCAGCCACGTGGTGAACGAGAACCTCTCAATCCCCATGTAGCTGTCCCCACAAGGTGGGGATGCCTCTCCCCACCACCAGACCTGATCCCCACCTGGCTGGGATGCAGCAGTCCCAGCTGCAGCCTCCCAGTCATGTGGGGATAGGGATGTCCAAATTGCTCCCAGCCAGCATCTACACAGTAGCTAATGCGCAGTTAATCTACCTATATTTTCAGATAGAAGATAACCGTGCATTAGCCTATTTTACTGCACAGTAGCCGAGGGCACATGTGACAGGGCACTGTTTATGCCTGCCACTTTAAGATCAGAGCCAAACAGCCAGCAGGTGCTTGATTGAGGCAGCCACCTAAAACTGCGCCCTGCTGGGAGTGGGTGGCCTGGTGGGGCTCTCAGTGGCGCTGAAGCCCCCAGGAAATGCCAGGCTAGTTACCACCCCAGTGAAAGGCGTGTCGAGACACCTTAACCCCAGCTCCCACAACCGGGTGGGTTACCCACTAGTAGGGCCCAGAGGGCAGACCACAGGAGACAGAGTGGAGCTAGAGACTCAGAGACCTGACAGAGAGAGTACCCACAACTGGTCAATGCTGGGGCCAGGACCAGACCACTCAAAAGGGCCAGGGGCCCACCGCGAGGGACGCCCAGAGCTAAGAGGGCCTGGGGTTTCCGACTGGCCTTGGAGGTGATGCCAGGACCTGTATGGCCAAAGGTCCCGGGAGGACCACACCCAAAAGGGGGAAATAGTTTCAGGGAGCTAGATAGCCTGAATGAAGGTGGGGTAGGCCACTGGAATGAAGGGATCTTAGAGGGGTCCTGATCAGAGAAGTCTGGGGCCCAGCATGGGGCCGGTGATTGTAAGAACTGTGGATGCCATCTGCAAGGCATGGGCTGCGGTGTAGGGAAGGTACGGAGCCACAGATAGCACCCCCTGGCATCGGGGCAAGAAATGGGCAGCCTTCCGCCTAATTAAGATAATTAATTAATTAACAACAAGGCATGGCAGGTGAGAAGATGGGTGGTTGGTCCAGAACAGGTGGGCAGGCCAAAGGCAAATCGGCCCTGAGACGATAGCTACATAGCGATGCTTTACTGCACAATAGATTAGTCTACTGTGCAGTAAAACGTCTTGTGTAGACACACCCACTGAACACTACTGAAGTCAACTGTGTGACTGTATTCTCCCCACTGCAGAGTTCATCGTAGTCTCGGGGGACTTACTGAGTCCCAGTCTCATTTTCAGAACCCGTTCATTGCCCTCTCAAGGCCATTTTTGCAACGTAACTATGGACCCCACCTGCACTACAAACACACAAACTCTGATATGTCACACTCCTAAGAGGGAGGCTTGACTCTCCGCTGATGTTATCACAGCATCTTTGTGCTGGAAGTCACGCTGGGCATTTCACCAGAGCGGATTTCCACTAGACTTCTCTGAATCCATGAAAGCTTTCTCCCTGCCCCACAATTATAGCACATCGACTTTAAGCAAGAGAAATATTTCCATAAAGGAAAGAATGATAAGTGGCTAAGTGAATCAGAACGGGGAAACAGCAGTGAACACAGGGCACTTTTTCTATTCTTTTTTTGTTGTTGTTGAAAATGAAGCATTGCAGGGAAATCTCAAAACAGACACGATGACAGTTTTAAACAAATGAAGAGGAATAAAAAGAGGTCACGAGCTGGTTCAGATCATTCGCTTAGGCTGAGAAAAGAGCTACAGAGCATAATTTCCATGTCAGCTTCCGAAGTCAGTGGGTTAGCAGCAAATGAAGAGGCTCGAAGGATGACACATGCTATTTTTCACATATTAGGAATACATTCATTTGAACTGCTGCCTGTATTTTTGTTGTAACAAGACATAATCAGCTCTGTCCTACCCAGGCACCTAATCCCTGACCCTTGATCTCAGACTTCTTCGGTTCTTCATCTGATTCTTAGTTAAGAGAGTTAATATGGTCTATTTAAGGACTTTCTTGCTCTGCACTTGAGACTGATCTCTATGAGCAGGCGCCTCTGGGATCTGCTCCTCCGTCTGCTCTTGACTTGCTGCGTAATGCTCTGTAAGGGCCCGGGATTCCCCATAGATGAAAGGCAGCTCGCTTTGCTTGTTTACTCAGAAAAGTTGAAAACTTTAAACAACGCTTCAAAAGCACTTTGAGAAACTCCTCCAAATGGATCTAGAGAAAGTCTAAGTCCCCCTGCGCTGAATTCCCTTCCACATTTGTGCTTATTGTAGGATGCTGGTAGCAAATGGATTGGATTGTCTAGTAGGCCCTTTTTCTCTCTCCGTCGTTTTTTATGTTGTGTCCATCACCTTGGCATTTACAGGCTCTAACTCCTGAGCCCATAACCATCAACGTGAAATTCAACTCTGTATAGAAAGCCAACACACCACTGAGCTCTTCACCTAGCATCTGTTCTGTAGTAGAACACAATAGTGACATGAGAACCTATAGATATAGATATAGATAAAATATCCTATATATTATAAACATATATATACACACATATATAATATCCGATATATTATAAACACACACACACACATACACACACAAACACACACCCCATTGTATAAAACCCATTAAATATATATAAAGGAACCTATACAGTGTAGAGCCATGGAGCCAGCTTTT
The DNA here is from genome assembly GCF_001723895.1 of Crocodylus porosus. Classification (NCBI taxonomy): domain Eukaryota; kingdom Metazoa; phylum Chordata; order Crocodylia; family Crocodylidae; genus Crocodylus; species Crocodylus porosus. Next base: position 1,623,308 of record NW_017728893.1, on the reverse strand, counting down.
TTGGCAGGCGTGCCACATATTAACCTCATATCCACCACCCTGAGTGCTACTCTGATCCCATTCCCCTGCCCTATCTTCTGCTCTGCTTTCTGTTCCCAGCCCAGTGCTTTCTGCCTGATTTGCTGTTCTGCTTTCTGCTCCCTGCCACTGTGCTGTCTGTCCTGTTCCCCACCCCCCACTTGATCTGCTGTGTGCCACAGGTTGGCCACCCCTGGTGTCAAGTATAGATTAGGGACTTAAGTTAGAAATATGGTCAAGAAAATCAGATTTATCAGTGAAAAGCACAAAGGCTCGGATATGATAACTGCTGGACTTGATGATCTCGTGAGGTCCCTTCCAGCTCCTAACTTTTATGAATCTATGAACTGTTGGCATGGACCGGTTGGTCTGAAGAAAAGTAACCCTGCAGGTATTCAAGTGAAGGAAGAAACATGGAAGGCAGGAATAGTGAGAGAGACCTAACAGCAATAGTTGATAGCAAATCAGGTAATAGTTTGCAATTCAAGAGGGTACCTGCTCAGATAAGATGCTCTGGCCTTCAGCTCTGTGCAAGTCAGATGGGGGTCCTGCAGCTCCAGGAGGTGTACATACACCGACTGAGCTCTGTTTCTGCCCTGAAGAGCTTACTATCCCTAGAGACAAGAGAGATAACAGGTGAATTATTTTACAGGAAGCACTTGAGATTGAACAAAGTGCTCAAGGTCACATAGGGAAGCTGCAACAGAGCCAGGACCTGAGATCTAAGCCAGCGTCTCCCATACAATGTTATTTATTCTTTCTGATTCCCAACTGTCTTTGCCTAAAGCAGTATTCGGTCCAACTTGGACTTCCTTTCCTGGGTCTTCTGGCCAGATTAGCAATAGGAACTCCGGTGACCTGACTTATACGTAAAAGGGTCCCTTAGAGGGAAGCCATCTGTGTCTCTTCTCCCTTTGATTGGAGCTAAATTTAGAGCTGCTTTGAAATTCAAATCACCTAAGGACTGTGGAAGAGGTGGACACAAATTTCCTTGGGAAGGGGAGGTGGTGGTTTAGCATGACGGTGATTTTTAGACACCCAATTTTTCAAGCTTATATGCATACACCATCCCAGTCAGAAGCAAGTAGTTGCCCAGTCCAAAGAAATTGTGCATTTATTCCCCACGTTTGCTCACATCCCTCTTTGTCTCCATAGATCCAACATATCATTAGGGAAATTGGTTTATCTGTTGCCTTGCGCAAGTCTGCTAAGTACATTTCCTTCCTGCCATTTGCTCCCTCCCCTGTTTGCTGGGAAACAAGAAGCAGAAATACAAATAAATCTGATTCCATGTTCTCCCGATAACAGTTGTCTGTACCAGCAAGTCCATCACCCCTCCTCTGTCTGCAACCACGAGTCCATTTTGGCTAAGATTCTGTCTCTAAGCATCAGGTCTTAGTCCTCTTATCCATCCAGGAGTGGATTGCAGCCACTTCGGGGGTGGTGTACAGCAGCCGCTAGACAGCACGGTTATAGGACAGGAACTAAAGGAAAACCACGCAAACAATTGAAACTGCATGGGGTAGAGTTTAAGCGACCATGCAATTGGTCAGGGTTGAGCAGTCCTGCCAGGAGAAAATATCACTCGCACACAACTGAGAATCCTGCCGGCCTTTGCAGGTACCACGGAAGTGATTACCATGTCAGAAAAAAGCATGACTTACCCACCAATTGTGCTTGGAAAAGTGGCTGTAAAATAACAGGCTACAGACATGCCCCCTACCCACGCTTTCTCTCCCCTCTATAGCCCTGACAGGTCCTACCTTTTCCCCTCTCAAGACAACCGCGAGCATTCCTTGAAAAATCCTCTTCAACCTCCGGGGGTGCATCTACACATGCACTTTAATGCACATTAGCCTATTTTAATGCACATTAAGGCATCACAAAAAAACCATGAGCTTTTGCTACTGCACACTAAAATAGGCAAATGAACCCTTTTCTAGTACCTCACAATGGAGGTACTAAATTTAATGCACATTAGTAAAAGCACGTTGATGAATGTGTAGACACATCCAGGAACTGTTAGAGCCTCTCAGTGTCCCTCAGCTTTATTCCCACGCCAAGGGCCTTTGGGACTCCAGGTCTCCTTTTAGTATTATCTGCAAGCCAGATCTGCACTACCAAGACCGTAAATGCTGCAGTCTGTAAGTGGGAGAGAAACAGTGGGAGAAACCCTGGTCAGACTCAGATCACTCTCCCTCTCAGCATCTGTTCCCTGCCCCTGTGACACAGGAGACCGGGCAAGATGGATTCAGGCTCGGACCCAGTCAATGGCAGTTTTTATGGTCTAACTCCACTTTGAGGGGACGGCTGTAACAATACCAGCAAACCCCTGGACATTGCTCTCTTGGTAGAAGATGGTTTGATGCTCATAGGAAAGTAGGGCTGGAAGGGACCTCACAAGGTCACATCTAGTCCGGGCCCCAGCTCAAGACAGGATGAGCCCCGACTCAACCATCCCAGCTCAGCATCTGTCCAACCTGCTCTTGAAAACTTCCAAGGATAGAGATATGCCACAGTTTTTCCAGGCAGCCTGTTCCAATGTTTGACCGCCCTCAGAGTCAGAAAGGTCCTCCTCATCCCCGACCTCAAGTTCCTTTGCTGCAGCTTGAGGCCGTTGCTCCTAGTCCTGTCCCTTATGGACCCAAGTTAAAGCCCATCTCCACTGCCTCTGTAATCGCCCTTCAAATCCCCTCTCAGCCTTCTCTTCTCCAGACTCAGTAACCCTAGTTCCTCATCCCAGGCCGTGGTCACTTTTCCAGCGTAGCTACAGCAGTATAGCGCAGCCTTCAGCCTTGGGAAGAGCCCCCCCATTCCAGCCTGGCAAGATCCCAGCCACTGTCATCTAGACTCCTTTGAAGCAGCGCATCAGAGATGGACTTATCTGTGTCAGTCTTTTCTGTATTCTCCTCAGGTCTTTAACAGCCGCTTTACTGCCTCCCTGGATTTCGCTCTAGGAATCCAAGCAACCGGTAATATCAGCCTGGCCAGAGATGGAGTTACACATCATCTGCATAAGAGATAATCCAGTCACTTCTGTTATGGGCAAGGGCTGCAGGCAGGAGAAAGTGCAGAGACCTTGTTAGAGATGAGACGAGCATTGCCACCTCTCAGGGTTTTACAGGGTTTTATTGGTTTTACTGGTTTTACTGGGTGGTTTTGTTAAAGCCCTTGGCTGCTGGAGGGATGTGAAGGAGAAGAGGTTTCAGATCCTCCTGATTGCAGAGAAAAGCTGGGAGAGGGACATCACCAGTCCCTAAAAGGATCAGGAAGCAGAAAGGGGCACAGTGACAAGGACCCCCGTGATGTTCAGTGCGGTCTCATGAGTTTTTTTCCCCAGCGTGGGCTGGAAGCACTGAGATTATAGATAGCAACAAGTGGGCCGGAAGGGAGAGAGCAAGGATGATTGGCGCAGAGGAAGTGAAACGCTGCTTCAGAGAAATGACACAATTTCACACAGCACAAAGCCCAGCCGTAGCTCCCAGGTGCTGGCTCCAAACATTCAGCTGCATTTGTTCCTCCCCTTCCCTCTCCCTCTCAATGGCTTGGAAGCGATTGAGACTCTTTTCTTTTTACTTCCTCTTGATACTAGTAAGGCCAGAGCATAGGCAGCCCAGGCCAATGGTTAGGACTTCAGTGCTAACAGCTAAGAAGGGTACCAACAGCAGATGAAGCATCTGCATTCGAGAGAGAGGCAGAAACCAGGCCTGGCACGCTGAAACCAAAAAGCAGCTGTTTGACCTTAAATACAGCCCACAGCCAATCAGGCAGGCTGGTTTACAGGCTCCAGCTGCAGCTAACCAGCTCGTCAAAGTGCTTAGTGCTGCACCGATTAACCTCCGCCGCGGAGAGACTGACCTTTACAGTGACGGAGTCAGGCATTGCGAGGAAGAGGCCCAACTCAAAGGACCTGAGTGATGGCTCCATACAGAGGAGAGGCCCAGGCAACTCGGTTTGTTTCCCAGCTCTGCCACTTACTTCCTGTGTGACCTTGGGCAAGTCACTTAATCTGTCTGGATCTCACTTCTCCACCTGCACAAGGGAGGGACACTGTTGGTTTGCAGGGCTGTGAGGCCAACAAATACATGGAAGGATTGTTAGTGCATGGACCTGGGGTAATATACACAAACCAGATCAGGATCAGGAGATTAATGATGAAAGATGTCCTGATTATAAACCCGTCTCCTCTTTTGATAGCCAGCCGCAGTCCTCGGACGGGTGCTGGGAAGCTTTAGACTATAAACTGCAGCATCTAGGGCCTGCTAATGAACTCCGAGCTACCTAGCGGGGTCGAGCTGAACCATCTGCTCGGGAACTGGATTTTCTGGCAGGGATATGGCAAAACGCCATCTTTCCCCAGAGCACCTCTCAGCTGGGAGATCAGCTCCCCCTCACTTGATTGCCTGAGCATCCTGGAGTCGAGATGTCTGGTCCGAGCGCTGGCGGGGGGACTGGTGGGTGGATCTGTGGCATGATGCAGTTTAATCCCAGGTCTGGCGCGAACAAGAGGACAAAGCAGCCACCAGAGTGATCCAGCCCCCGGCTTCGCGGGCTTCCAACTGTATTGTTATCCTCAGCCATGCTTTTCAAGTCCTGAAGCTCCCTAGCATTTGGCCACCTCCCCATCTCATCTTTCTTCAGAGGAGCTGGAATCCCTTAAGCAGTCAAGCTTGACGGCAGCACGGGGAGTGAACGAGGGAGATCGCCGCACTCCCTGTTAAATGCTTCCACCTCTGCGGCGGGACACGGCAGCCCTTTAACAGCAAAGAGCAAGGCTCATGCAACCTTCGGTGGTCACAACAGCCAGCATCTCGGCTTCACTGGTCATCTTCGGTAGCGCAGGCCCTGCCATCACCAAGGCAGGGCATTGGATCAGTTTTCACCAACTGAATCATCAAAGTTCGTGCTTCAGCGGCCTGGGTTTCCCTTGGAGAGGTCTTGTGCCTAAGGAGTTTCCTGGCTGACCCTGTTACGCATGTGACCGTTCCCACATCACTGCCCCTCCTGCCTCATGGCTGGCGGCCGCCCTCAGTCCGAGCTTTCCCATTTTCTCCTTTAAACAGTTGCGACAAACATTTGCCACTCATCTGCTAAAGCCCAGGCCTTGAAAGTACAGCTTCCACCCTCCCCGCCCAGCAGCCCCAGCCAACGCCAGCACTTGCAGGCTGTCCAGCATCGTGCTGTCCCATTGCTAATTTTTCCAGCTCCGAATAATCGCCCTCTGTCAGCCTGTGACGCTTGTACAAACCTTTTATTCTGACCACAGCACTATGGCACGTCTCCCCTTTATCAGCCTGGAGGGGAGGCTTTCCAGAAATACGTGGCTCTTTTGGGAAGAAGCAACAGTCATTGATATGCATAACTCTCAGGCCCCTGGGGTCATGAGGGTCAGGGCACCAGCATTTAGTGCTCTGACTTGTTCAACCCCTCTCAGACACTGGGGGAATTCAGAAAGGGAGGAACCGTTTCCTTTGGCTTCCTTGCAGTCTGGAGATTTGGAACAAGAGGGAAAAAAACCCAGAATTGTTTGGCCTTCGCGTCGTCACAATAAATCCAGTAGAAGGCACCTATTTATTTATCTCTGAAAATACGTTTCAGAGGTATGGTAAATCGCTGGCAGAATTCACCACTGAACTTTTATCAAGTCAAAGGAAACTCGCCTGAAAGCATAGCAGAGGATTGTCTGATGTCAGCTCTTGGTAGGAATATTGCCAAAAGGAAGAACAATACACCACCACGATCCCCACCTTGTCCACCCCATGTTATTTCACAGCACCATCTCCCTCCCGGCTATAAAGCAAAGAAAAATGGTCACGGTGTCCTGAGACGTCCTAGTGCTTCCTCTGAACAGCACGTCCGGTCACCCAGGTCCTTCCACCCCTTTAAGTGTTCTTTAAATTAATCTCACTGTATCCTATCCCTGGGGAGGTGGGTAACAGCTCGTTTTTACAGACGGGGAAACTGAGGCACTGGAGATCACATCTGTCATCCATTGTTACAGGGGGATTCAGGGCCCCTGGATCCAAGTTTCATGCTCAGGAAGCTGCTCTGGAGCCTTTCCATAAGCTAACTCTGCCAAGACTGAAGGCAGGACTTGCTACTACCACAGAGCCTGGAGGCCAAGGGTTTTCATAAGTTTCAAAGAGGGATTGAGCACTTGTCTGGATCTCAGCAATACTCATTTACCATCACACATTATCACCCCTTGGCGAGGGACAGGAATCCTCCCACATCGGCATTCAAGCCAGAGCCAACTATAAAGACCCAAGGGCAAGGCCTGATTTGGGAGGCAATTTATTCTTCTGCTTCCCTTGGTAGCAGCTGGTCTCATCCCTGGTGAAGGCTGGATGCTGAGTCAGGTGGGTTCAATCCAGGCTGACAGGTCCCGGGTCCCTATTAATTAACTTTGCCCATGGTCTCAGAGCAGCTGGCTGAGAGCGCCTGCGGCTCTACATTAATTTTGCCCACAGGTGGTAGGTTGGAAATCAGTCTGATGTCTGTGGCCTGTGTAAAATGTCTCATGCTCAGTCCAGTTCTGGTTCTGCATCCTCAAAGCCACTGCTACCAGCTGGCAGCATGGCAGAGAGTGAATAGACATGCCTAGGGTGGGCCCTTCCACAGCGATGCTGATAGAGGAGGGTGTGCAGGCAGCTTGCTCAGAGAGAGAAGATAAAGACTTCAGGATGCTCTAGAGAGGAGGGGAGGGTAGTTGCCTTGGACTTGGGAGATGGCAGACCAGTTCCTTCTCTCACCATGATCACCCTGTGTGGTGTTGGCAGGTCACGGAGACCTTGCTCCTCCCCTTGCACTGTGGATTATAGCTTCTCCCTGTCTCCCATGATAACCAGTTCATTCCAATGCTCACCTGTGCCATGATGGGGCCCAGCATCCACCTCCACAAAGCCTTCCCTGCCCATCAACTTCATCCCACAGATCTGGATGTGAGCCTGCCATCACAGCACATGGCAGTCCTTCCGGCTTTTGTGTCATTTCCTTCTTAGACACGTCCGCACCCTGCAACAGCCCTAGGTAATAGCTGGTCTGCACGGATGCATGTTATTACAGACGGCTGTGGGTCCCGGCTGTCATCTGCCGCATTATGGTCAGTCTGTGCTGTTTCTTTGCTCTGACAGATGCTATCCAAAAATAAATAGGCCTGCACAGTTGCTTCTCATAGACAGAGAAATTAACCTGCCTATGTTTCACCATAAAAATATTAGTAAAAACCTGGAGCCTAACCAAATTACTGCCGGTTTCAATTACCTGCAGTGTAATGAAAAAGCCCAAGCTTGGTGCTCAAACTGAGCCCAGAAATGGAAGATGGCTACAGAGCATGATGCTGTTTCCTCCACCGCAGCCCTGACTCAGGAAAGGACTTTGGCTCAGAATGAAAATTAAGTATGTTCTGGCCTGAATAGAGAAGTAATTTATGAATTTAGACCTGTATGTAGAAGCCCCTGGCCGTTTGTAGATGACACTTTTTAGTGGTGTAACAGGTCTCCCTCCCCAGCACCATCTTCCTGCTCATCCACACCTTACGTGGGGCACCTTTGGAGCCCTCTTGGAATTCTTCTGACCCGCCCTAATTTCGCCTGCCACGTCTTGATGGAAATTATTATGCAAGCAGGAGACTACCTATTCTATTGGGTATGTTCAGGTCTCTCTTAGGATGGCCTGACCCCTTTTTTCTCTAGCTAGGCCTCCCCATCCAAACCCACCACACAGGGTTTGACTCCGAGGCTCTAGCTTCTCTTTCTAGTGCCTGTAGGCTCATGGCCCCCTTTTCTGCTCCCTTCTGGAGTATAGCCCTCCCTGGCGCAGAGGCACAGGTGCCAGCCCCACAGCAAGGAGATTGCAAGTTCAAAGCCAGGGTGTGACCCTGCCAGTCCAAACAAAAAAACAACATATATATATATACACCCAAACCCCAGGTGCACCTGGCCTTTTTAAGATCATCCCAAACTGCCCCCTTACTGGCACTCAGGCTCTCCATAGCCCTGTCTCACTCTGCACCAGGGTCTGTGCCCTCAAAAGCTTTGCCCTCCCTGGTGCCGGGGTTCCCACTCCAAAGCGAGTCCCCAAAAATGAGGCCTCCTCCATCCCCTTATAGCCTCACCCGAACCTCCAGTTAAACAGCAAACAAAACACAAGCCCCTGGGCTATACATAAATTCATGCCTCTCGGCTAAAACATCATTCAAGCCACCCCAAGAGTGCTCCATCTCTCACCAGTATCAGGAGCTGCTTGTGCAGTCAGGTCTCTCCCCTTTGCTCACACAGGTAGATCTCCTTCCCCTTGGCTACTAGCAGGGAATTGCCCACCTGGCCTCAGCCCTGGGGTTGAAATGCGAGCCAGGCCCTGCCCCTTCCGGTCAGCTGACCGCTGGCAGGTGTGGGTCACTAGCTCCCTCTGGCTGCCCTAGCAACCTGCACCTGGGTAGTTATCCCTGCTCTACAAGTAGCAGGCACCTTAGTGTCCTACTACAAGCGGGTATAAAGCGGTTTAAATGCCTTTTGCACCACTTCAGTGTCATTGCTGTTTGCACATTCGGCATCGTATTGCGCATTAATTCCAGCTGCTGGAGCACATTCGCCGGCATAATGCATCTTAAATGACTTTGGGGCGCAGCAAATGACTTTGGGGTGCTGCAAAGTAAAACACCTCCAAGGAGTTTTAGTTTCCTACTAGAGCTGTGCGAAATTTCACTGGGTGCTTCATTTCGAAGCTGTTTCGGCATGTTTCAAGCTTGAAACAGCAAAATCAAAATGAAACAAAAGGCTCTGAAACGGCTTCGAAACAAAATGAGGGGACTTGAAAAGTTTCAAGTTTCGAAGCCGGGCTTACTTGGCTTCAGTGCCAGTCCCAGGCAGCAGCAGCAGCCTCCTCTCATCCGGTGCACAGATCCAGGGCCTCCAGATCTGTGTGTCAGATGAGAGGGGGCTGCTGCCACCTGGGACCAGTGACAGCAGCAATCTTCCTCGGTGCTGGGTGCAGTCAGTGCCCAGCACTGGTCCCAGGCAGCAGCAGCAGTCTCCTCTCATCTAGTGCACAGAACCGGGGACCCGCACCCCCAGGGGAAGTCCAGCACAGCCCTGAAGCCCTCCCGGGGGTGCAGACCCCCAGATCTGTGCGTCAGATGAGAAGAGGCTGCTGCTGCTGGCAAGAGTCACAAGTTTTGCTTTGAACAGTTCGGGGTGCAATTTCCCAGGAACCTGTGCCCTATTGTCCTTGAACCGTAGCAGGATTCATGCCCTCAGAAGGGGCTACCATCCCTGCAATTTACATCCCAATCAGGCAAGAAATGACAAAATTTTAGGCATTTTCATGATTCCCAATTATAGCCTACGGGTGAAACGTCAAAACACGGCAAAACAGCGAAACAGTTTTAACAAAACAAAATGGAACAGTGCTTCAAAACGAAAAGAAATGAAACACTGTGCCTTTGAAGCGGTGAAATGGAAGTCGAAACGAAATGGTGCTGTTTCGCACAGCCCTATTTCCTTCCCTACAGCCGCAGAGGGAAACACCGGGCTCCAGGGATGTGCAGGCAGCCTGGCAGCAACCCGGGAAGGCAGACTCCACAGAAGGGGGGGAAAAAAAAGCAGCAAGACTGATCTTTTTTTTTTTCTATCTCCCAGGGCCGGCCTGCCTGCTTAAGCTGCCCCGGGGCCTAGTGCTTCCCTCGTGGCTGCGGTGCCCCCTGGAACTGCCCAAGCCAGGTACCCATGGGCGGGTGATGCCTGGCAGGGTACTGCTGCTGCAGAGGGGAGCACCAACCCCCTCCCCACAGCTCAGGGACCACTCTGCCCGCCAGCAGCTTGCTTTCCCCTCCCTGCCGCTGGAGAGGCAGGTAAGGATTGGGCTCTGACACGGGTGTACATGACATGGTGATTTACTTCGTCCTAAATTGAAGCAGTGTTTTTAAAAAAAAACGCTTTAATTTAGGGAGAATTAAATCCCCGTGTCGTCTACAAATGCCCCCGATAGTAAATCTCTTTACTGTAGTAAAAGGCTAGTTTACGGGAAAAAATACCCACCAATAACTAGTGTTTGGGAACAGAAGCCAAGCTGGTGTCAAGCTGGAATTCATGCCTTGAAGCCCCCACATCCCTGCATGTCTACACATATCCTGCATGCATGTGCAAGCTCCCGCTCTGTCCTCGCAGACCTGCTTGTATGTTAAGTCAGTAATTAGCACTTGTGAATTTAGGTCAGAGGATTTCAGGAATAGTTTCGTTCTTAAGATTTGGAAGGGGTTTTTTGATTTATTCATGCAAAGGATTTGCTACAGAAAGAGGCACCATCCTTTCCATTAATGAGAGATATCCATCCCTTATCAATCGGTAAAAGAGCTGAAAGACCCTAGGATTTCAGGCTAAACTCTGGGGAACTCTGTTACAATCAAATCTGCCACCCAGGTTGTCTCTAAGGAGGACATTCATTGGAATCAGATTCACGTATCTTTACTTTGCTGTTCATTGAAAGAGTCTGAGAGTCATGAAAATGATTGAAACTGGAGTGTCGGGAATATCTGTGTTCAGTATAAGTGGCTTCCATTGCACTAAGCACTTTCAAAAGCAGGTGCATATATACATATATTCAACAAGAAGTAAGCTGCAAGAATTCACTCATAATACATGACACTAAAATGATTAATCTTCTTTTTATCCATCCATCGCATCTCTCTTTACCTTCCCTATACATACCTTCTCTATACTCTCTTTCCCTATACCTCCCTAAGTTATATGTGCTTAACAGATATAGTCTGTGAGAATCAGAAAAGAGGGTAATTAGGTCATGTCCCTCTACCCCTCCCTGCGAGAAAGCCAAGGCAGCAATTACAGTAACTTATTCTGGAAAGGAGAAAAAAAAATCTCCATGGGACTGAAAAATCAAAACATTTTGTTTAGGATATATTCAAATGAAAGGTTTGATGTTTTTCCTGAAACGTTTCCCCTTTTCCTTCTGTCAAAATGACTTGCCGGATTTGACCCACATTTGCAAATCGCTTTGGGGCCTGAAACACTGTATTTTTAGCAAATTAACTATTTGTCTAGGAAACACAAAACACAATCAAGTCATCCAGCTCTCACAACGCTGCTGATGCAGACCGAGGAACTCAAGACACTCCGGTTCCCTTCGAAAAGCATTTGGAAAAGAATTAATCAACCACCTTCTCCTGTCGCTGCTTGGAGTCTGTGGGGGAGCGATTCCCACCCCCTTCCAGAAATAACCCATCTCGCCCATCTTTTCCATGTGCTCCACGCTGTGAACCGGCAAAACCCCTCCTGCATTTTGTTTCCTTCATCAGGAACTTTGAGAAATCCTTCTGCATGGCAAATAGGAGCCGTCACGTCAGAAACCTGCATTTATCCACCCACCCCGCGAGATTGAGAGCCCTGCTGGTGTGAGTCACAACTGTTTATGTTGCACTGGATTTATTTTTCCCTTCTCCAATGCAATGGCAGCCAGGGAGGCTGAAAGAGGCTGGAAGAATAGGAAATTACCTACCAAAAGGGTATTATCGTAAACAATTTTGGTGAGATATAATTGCAGAGTGTGGAAGGTTTCTATTTCAACACCTTGGGTCTGATGATTATTTATGCCAAAGCCCTTTTACATTGCTTTAGTGGCATGATGGGACCCTCATGTGGGTTTAAATCCAATCTCTATCCATCTAAAAGCCTCTTAACGTGACTGGAACATTTCAAAGTGTCCTTAGGGCAGGGAGCCAGCTTACCCAGATGGATTTTGAAGTGCCTAAGTGGAGCCCACCGGTGAACGGAGGTTATCAGATGATCTACATCCTCGATCCACATAGGATATGAGTCCGTACCAGCTGCAGCATTTGCCCTTTAGCCAAAGCGGCAGCCGCCGATGCTGTTTTTAGCTCAGGAGGGTCTGGATGCAGTCACGGGCCATGCAGAACATCACCAAACTCTTGTGGCATGGGCCACAGTATAATCCCATCCACCATCTCCTCCCCTTACCGCCACGTAACACTCCTGGGGCCACAGCGGTGATGGTTCACGTGGCAAAGGGCCATTTGAACCACCCGGTAATGGGATTTAGAAGCTAGGAATTAGTTGGTGCCACGTGACTGGACAGTCCTCCAGCGCATGCTAATGGGGGCGTGTCATGGGTTCCTCATGGTGCCCGAGGAGGCGCGCCTCTCACGGCCTCGTTAGGCCCCTTAGCTCAAGGTACAGCGACTTGTGAGGACTAAGCTGCCTTGGCCAAGATGGCCTCCATCATTCTTTACAGACCACGTGTGGGGAAATCCTCGGCTTTTTAGCACCTCAGGAAAGGCTGGATGAGCTCCCGTGGAGGCTGGGCTCCGGGGGGGAGGACACATTGAGCAGACATGAGTATCCTGCCCCTGCTCCTCACGCCAGCCCGGTCAAGGCGCTGCCGACGCAAGAGGAACAGTGGCCAACACAGCTCATTTGACCTCAGTGAAACAGCCGCTTACTGCTCACAGTAATGGTGGGCCCTGATCTGTAGACCCCGTCCCCTGGGGATGAACCGCACATGGGTTCAGAGAACAGGGACCTGGTTGAAACAATAGGGGAGCATTTTTCAGATGGAGAATTGGGCCAGTGTGGCCCATAAAGCAGTACCGTGGTGGCTAGGACACACTCCCATCCCTCACCAACAAGGGGGACCATGGGGCATGATGGTGGCCAGCGCCTAGCAGGGAGCACGGCCTCCTGGGGAGAGTGCCGTGCCTGAAGCGCGTTTACTGTGAGGCCACGTTATCAGAACAGAACAATTTGGGGACTGTTTTCTTCCTTCCACCTTTTAGAGAGGATAAAAATTCAACATTTTTTTTGGAAATTTTTACTGGATTTGGTGGGGGGGGGGTTGGAGAAATTCAGCTTTCCTGGGGGACCCCTGCTTCCCCTCTCCCTGCCACAAAACAGCCCTATTGCTTTCCTTCCCTCCCAGCCCAGGATCTCTGCCACCGCTGGGAGGCTGCAAGTCCTACATCCAAACCCTGGAGCCACTTCCCTCCAACAGCCTTATTAAAAAGCAGCAACATGTAATATGCAGTTAGCACATGTCTGATGTAACATGGGGTTAACATGCGTCTGATGTAACATGGGGTTAGCATGCATCTCATGTAACATGGGGTTAACACTCATATCTCAATGCGGGGTTAGCATGTGTGTCTGATGTAACATGGGGTAGCACACGTCTCATGTAACATGGGGCTAGCACACGTGTCTCATGTAACACGGGGTTAGCACGCGTCTGACGTAATGAGGTTAACATGCATTTCTCAAGTAACAGGGTTAGCACACATGTCTGATGTAACATGGGGTTAGCATGCATGTCATGTAACAGGGTTAGCACACATCTCATGTAACATGGGGTTAACACTCATGTCTCAACGCAGGGTTAGCACATGTGTCTGACGTAACATGGGGTTAGCACGCATGTCTCATGTAACACGGGGCTAGCACACGTATCTCATGTAACACAGGGTTAGCACATGTGTCTCGTGTAATAGGGTTAGCACGCGTGTCTCGGCTCCCCCGTTCCTTTCCGTAGCCCCCAGGGTTGAATTTTGCTGCTAAAACTGTTGACTAACTTTGATCTTAGAGCAACGGGGTCCTTTGGGGGTGGAGAAGTGGGAAACACGCACACGCACAGGATCTTTGCAGGTGAGGCTGACTCCGTGCCCGCACGTCTCTAAGAAGGACTCGCAGCCATCAGCCAACGGGTTTCGCCTGCAAAGTCCCTGCTGCTATAAAGACGGTGGTACGAGGACTCCCATCCCCCCTTTGCTTGGATACGCCTGTTGTCTCCATGGTGCTGCCTGCAAGATGCCTGTTGCAGGAGCTCAGATGGATGCTGAAATCATCCGTTTCCCCCTGACAGCTTCACAATGCAATCAGACAAGTTGCAAGGAAAGGGCACGCATTCAGAAATACAGGGACATGGCGGGGAGGGGTCTTGCATGATCTGTGACATGGACACGTGTGCTGAAGAGTCACCACGTTCCGTATTTTCGACTCAGACACACCAGAGACGGTTCCCGACCGGCTCGATCCCCCTCCTCGTCCTGCAGAGAATAAAGAGAACAAAGTGGCGGGGAAGAAACGACAGCAACCAAGTTCACTTTGCCCCGCGCCATTTGCTAGTCAGGTGACCGAGGCGTGTGCGCACGTGTGTGTACATGCGTGCTCAGGGTTTCCTCCGTGTTTTTTCTCCTTATATGGTGCGCAGCTTGACTAGGCCCGCGATTGGCTGGCTGGGCCGAGCGGCCGGAGGTAGGAAGACGAGCAAAAGAAAGAAAAGAAGAAGGGAGGGAGACAAAAAAAAAAAAGGGGAAGTGGGCCCGGAGAGGAGAAACTGCAGGGAAACGCTCTCCCGGCTTGCAGAGGAGCTGCTGACGTGAAGAGCAAAACAAGACGCCTTCCTTGGGGCCCGGCGAGAAAAGCTCTGCTATTTTTAAAGAGCTTCGGCTATTAATGCATGACCTGATCTGCTGTCACCGAGGTTTAATAAGAAACAACCCCACCCCCATGCACACATACCTCCCCCTCCACCAGCCCTGCTCACTGTAATCCTAATTCTTGTCTGGCAGGGAGCTGCAGCCTGTCCCAGTCTGCATGATGAGGCCAGGTCTCCCTTTTATGATGATCATAATACACACGTTTGTGGCTGGAGCTGACCTAATCGAGCCGGACAGTGCAGCTGTCTCCTGGGAGCGCAGCCTCTTGGGGAGACTCGGTTGGCCCAGCAAGGTCCTTCTCCCTGCATGGATAGAGCCGAGGAAGCAGAAACACCCTGGCCCCCACTGAGCTCCGAGGGGGCTCATCCCAATAAGGGAATGGTGAAAAAGCCTCATTAAAAGTCTCAGGACTCATGGTAGAGGTGATGTCCTTTTATTAGACCGACTAGATTTTTGCAAAAACATTCTTCAGTTGCAAGCTTTCATTAAAAGTCCAGAGCTTGCGAAGAGGCAGCGGGGATGCGGAGGAAGGAAGGCGGCCATGGGGGAAGCCGAGATGCAGTAGCCAAGGGGGGTGAGGGCAGGCCGGAGAACGAAGGGCTCGGAGAGGATCTGGGTTTTGTAGGATGGATGAAGAGAAGTCAGGGCAGTCAGCCTGGTGAGGCTGAGCAGAGCAAGGGGGTGCAGTCGCCCTCTGCGTCACTGGCTCTCGTCCTAGCTCGTGTTTTCTTAAAGCCCGACACTCTTGGAGTCATGTGAGCCTGCGAGAGCCGCCCCTTACACTTGAAAGACAGCTCAGGAAGTTCCCAGCCGTCCGAGCACAGATAAAAGCTTGGAAATGTGGCCCCTGCATTCAACCCTGGCAGCACCAGGGCACAATCGCAACCCTAGCTCGTGATTTTTAAACTGAGCTCCTGATTTTGGGGCCTGGCTTCCGGGTCGGGACTGCGGAGGTGGCTGACACTGGTGTAGTCGAGGCAGCAGAAATAATTTCTCCAGCTCTTTTTCGCTCTCATGCTTCTGCCCTTCCCGGTTCTGCCTGGGGCCCAAAAAACCCTGGCAAAAGCAAACCAGAACGAATGCCTCAAGTATTTCCAGCCACCGTTGCTGCAGGAAGCCCTGGGAAATCTGACCAGCCTGTTTTGCAAACTCCTTGAATATCTTGGACCGGCGTTTGCATGTCCGAGTGCTTCTCCAAATCAGACCTGAGCTGAACCTTTGGAGGTTTCCCATCACCGCCCATCAGGGGTCCTGTCCAGGGGTTCCTCCCTTACAGACCAGAAACCCGGACACTGCTCCTGCCTCTGTAGGGGACAGAGATGCTGTAAAGACAGAGCTTTCAATTAAAGAGCTCTGCAGAGCTCAGCTCCCCTCCCATGTGGGCCAAAGTACCAGAACGAATCATCACTCGCTTGTGATCTGGATTATGGGTAACCGCCTGATCCTCAGTATAAACAGCACAGCGGAGGTTCCCAGCGGTGACCTGTGGTTTCAGGGGCTCCTTCCTGCAGGGTGCTATGGCCTTACATGCCCCGTGGTGCCCCTGGGTTCAGCACTCAGGAAGACTGGGATTTATAAACCCAAACTCAAGCTCTGAGGGTCTGCAGGGAAGCCAGGCTACCTCAGCTGGAAAATCCTGGGGACAGAGACAGGTTATTGGGGTCAGGCCCGGCCCCAGGTAGCCTGCAAGCAAATGGGGACCTAGGGCAATGGTATCTTTTGGTATCCCTGCATCTACACCCCTGAGGTTGACAACTCATCCCTGAGGATGACACCCAATGCCACCCCCAGCAATTGTGATAATAGCAATATAAAAGCTGTAGCAAGAGATCAGCCAATCAAAAAAGTGTCAGCCTGTCCATCCATCCAAATAAAGATACTTCCAAATGAGAGAAATGCAGGAGAAATGCCTGATTTTACTTCCAAATGAGAGAAATGCAGGTGGCTCATCCAGAGCTCCTGAGGGTACTGCACTTGCTATCCAAGTTATTGGAAGGCCCATAGCTACAAGGGTGAAACCTTAACAGATCGGTCAGTGAGATCAAAGGATAGATGAGTTGTCTTAACGCCACCTTCTCTGCCTGCTCAGAGACCTACTCAGGATGATAATGCCTGAGATAAAACACATGAGCAGGGTCTATAAATGAGGTTATTTGTCAACCCACAGCCTTGCCTCCTGAATGGAAGAAGGGCATATGTGAACCGCTCCCATCAGGCGGGTGGATGAGGCCTGTAAATCTCTGACAGGGTTGTAAATCTGCAGCAGCATTAATACTGAAGAGAGAGTGGGTCAGTGAGTCTCCAGGGGGTTGGGTTGCATCTCCTCCATCCCGGCTCCCACCGCTGTGAAACGTTTGCTGCTAAATCAGATATTTAAGGAAATGATGATTATTATTATTGTTATTATTTTAAAGCAGACCGAGGCAGCTGGCGCTTTTCAGCGCGGCTGTCAAAACCAGCATCAACGTATGTATTATGCGTCTGGTGCTGTAACAACAGGCACAAAAAACCAGCTTGCAATTCAAGCACAAATCACATTTCTGTCCGGCCGGAGTCCGTTTTTTGCAGCGGGCCCTTCATTTCTCAGGGTCAGCCGTGGTTGTAAAAACAGCCTGGGCATCTTCTCTGTGAACAGACCAGGTCTCACCCTCTACTACGCAGCTCACATCTTACCTGGAAAGACCCATCCCGTGGAGGTCCACCTGAGCCAGGGCCCGAGTCAAAGCCAGCGATGTACAAGGCTTGGTGGAGGAACCACCGGGTGAAACTCTGCTGTGGGTTATTCATTGGATGGCCGTAATAGTCTGTTTAGGCCTGAATGTGAACGGTGAGACGCTTGTAGACTTTAGACATTAAAGAAAGACCTTTCCCAGCTGTACCTGAGACCAGCTTCTGCAAAGAGCTCCTGACTCTTGGATCAGAAACCCTCTGTACATGTTGGGTGAAGGGAAATGCTGAGGTCTGTTATGCCAGGGTCTGGCAGGAAGTGGAAAGTGCAAAGTCTGGCTCAGCTAAGCGGCCTGAATGAGGTGCCGGAGAATAGATTGCCTGGAAGACCATGCCTTGGCCGCAGGAGATGGACCAGACAAGCCAATCTGGCCCTTCTGCTCTTGTCCACCTGGGCAAACAAGGAAGGGGAACAGTAGTGTTGAGGCGATGGTGTTGCTGTGATAGTCCCGGACATATGCAAGGGGCAAGAAATCTTGTGGGTCGTCTCTTTGATTGGACCAACTGGATGGTTGCTGTAGACAGGCAAACTTTTAGGTATCACGGTCCCCTTCCTCAGGCCTCTGAGGCAGAAGCAGACAGAGCTGAGCTAAATAGCAGATGGAACAAAAGCTTTTCAAGTAGGGTCATTAGCACCTGTTAGCCAAGAATCAGGAAGATTATAACAGATCCTGCCTGGTGGCTTACCTGGACCGAGATGTGGCACATCAGAATGGACCAGCATCCTTATCACCACATCCTAGTGGCCCGTGGGAGCCCACTGGCCCCTTGTTGACAGCAGGGGCAGAGAGGACAATCACTGCACAGAGACCAGGGACTGAGCCTGCCGCACCCCATAGGCAGTCGCTCTCGAGTCTGGGCTGGACCCAGGGGCAGTCAGTGAGAACAGAAGAACAGTGAATGTCATTTGTCCAGGCCATGCTCATGCCATCACCCCTGGATTCACCTGGGGGACAAACAAAGTGGCACCCCAGCTCCCTCCATGTCAATCAGAGCCAGACTGGTCACAGAGAGTCGTGCTGCAAAAAGGAGAAGGGACTGGGAAAGCGAGATTGCTTGCAAAGCTGCCCTGCATCCACCAACCCCAGGGCAAAGGTCCTGGGCAGGAATAGACTGGCTGGGCCCGAATGGAGCCGCCAGCGCCTGTCTGTCCTCTAGTAACCTACCTCCCCTCCCCGCAAACACAATCCCCTCCGGTGTTAATGAATCCTGTCTGCCAGGCTGGGCCAGGGGCTCTCAAGCTCAGCAGGTGTCTTCCCAGAGCCGGTGACCTTCCAAGCAGCAGTGAGCAATCAACCCAAGGCTGCCGCTGTTGCAGCTCTCCAGCGTGAAACAGTGCTGGTTTCAGAGTCAGGGCAGTGCCATCTCTTCATATAATACCAATGGGATCTGCGCATGGCAGGCACTGGCTCTGCTCTGACAGCAGCCCCTCTGCCCGCCCTGAATCCCCAACCAAATGGCAACACTATTAAACACTGGGGTGAGATACCAACAGCCCCTGAAACCTCAAGTGCCAGCAGCTGCCCCAGCCCATCACTCAGGCCCAGAGATCCTACCGAAGCTCTCTGTGACAGTTAAAGATCCCATGTCCCTTGGCTCAAGCGTCCAACCCTTGTTGGAAAGCCAAGGGGGTGAGATGTGAAGCAGGGACAGAAGCTGCAGGGACAGAAGCCACCGCTCCAAGGGACCCGTTCAGCCAGGGCCTGCCAGCAGCTGAGCAGAGATGGGCTCAGGCCATGGATCTAGGGTTGGAGCAGGCCATTTTGCAAGGTTTTCCAGTGCTTAGGCAGGTGATGCGTTGAGACCACAACACAGTCACCACATTGTCTCTGAGCCCCACCTCTCCGTCATCTGATGCCTCTTGTCTTCTGTCCTGATTGTAAGTGCCTTGGGGCAGGGGGTTGCTTCACTGCTCTGTGTCTCCACAGCCCCAGCCACCAGCCTAGTCCTTGATTGGAGCTTGTAGCTACTCCAGTAGTGAGGTGTTCACAGCTGGGAGCTGGCCCATGGGGATTTATTATCGGCCGTGGATGTGCCTGGATCCTAGGCAAGCGGTAGATACATAGGTATCCAGCAGGAACAGAGCTGAGCAGGTCCCACTTACAGACCCCATTTACAGTTCATTTGCTAATCCCGCCCGTGCAAAGGCCTCTCTGCCATTCCTGGTCAGAAGCGAGGTGGAATAAATGAGCTGGGTCTGCATGCATGGTGGACCTGGGGCCAGAGAAGTGGCTAGCTCCAGGTCATTGCAGCCTGCAGCACAAGATCCTGGCTCCATGTTCCCTCTCAACCAGCCAGCAGGCGCCGGGGGGCTCGTGTGTGTGTTGAATATGGCCATCTTGCCAATGCCTTTCTCCTCGCTACTGCACTAAAAAACCAACCATTTTCCAGCCATGGGTATGCAACAGCAATCAGCTGCTAAGTTAACATGGCCTAACTTACTTGCCCCCAGCAAAAGGAGCCATTGGAGATGACTGGAATTTACCCCCCAGGGGATCTTGCCTGGACTGGTGACCAGAAGTGGCTCATGGCTTGAGTCCACCAGCGACAGAGGCCTGTAGTCAATCCACCTTGTCCTTGGCATCCAAGTGTGGAGAGGAAACAGATATTCTGGATCTCTCCTGGATCTGTGTTTTGAGAGATCATCCCTGCTCTCCTCTTCCCAAGGGTTGATCTCCATGGGGAAGGGCGTGTGTGTGTCTACACATGTGCATATGCAGGTGCAGAGATTTACCCTAATTGTGCTCTTGTCTCCCTGTCTTAGCCATGCCTGCCTCCTGCTCTGTTATACTGCCATCATCCCAGTTACTGTGTACTCAGTGTCTGTATATATGTTCTGCGCTCCATCGCTGGGCCAGGCCCACAGCTCTTGAACTAAAGAACAGCTCATTAGTGTGGAAAGATGCTACAGATGCTCAAAATATGACTCCTGGAAAGAAACATCTGTCCCAGCCCATAAATCCAGGAAGAAAGAGACTTGCTGCTTTGTTTGGTGTTTTGTGTGTTGTTGCTTTTTTTAATTCTCATTTAGGTTTTTTGTGGGTTTTTTTTTAATTATTATTTATTTTTTTCATCACAGCCTTCAAATCAATCAAAGTAAACAGAGCTGCAGCAGACAGCGTCTGTACATACGGAAGTTTGACTTTACATAAAAATCAGTGCAGATTGTTTTCTAAAAGGAACATGACAAAACCAGAACAGGGGCAGGGGGAAGGGAGGGGAACCAAAAAGCAACATGTTGGAAAGAAAGGGAAGAACCAAGGAATTGAGCAAGGATACCATGGGGTTTGCAAATAGGTGGTTGTGGCAAAAACGTGTAGCACCTTCAAAGCCCTGTTGCCCAATGCCCTCATGATCTGGCTTACCAAGGAGGCCTACACAATGGCGGGACGTGGGGTGAGTTTCCCAAGTGTTTGGGGCTCAGATCCATAAAGCTATTCAGGCACCTAACTCCAACTCCAGTGGGACTTAGGCATCAAAATGTCCCTCTGGCTCTGGCCCCGAGTGTCTCGGGGTTTGTGCTCCTAAGTCACTTGGGAAAATCTTGCCCTGTGTTCCCATCCAGCTCCTCCGAAAGTCCTGCTTTTCCCTCTGAGCAACGTGTCGCTTGCGTTCAGGGGAGAACCACGAGGTCCTACAGGCACAAGGCACCGTTGCCTGCGGGGCCAGGTTTTCATTCACTGTCTCACCTTGCACGCAAGACAGTCCAGGGCAGAGGCGATGAGCATGGGGGTGGGGAATGACTTGGAGGAGGAAGTTGGCCCAGTGTTAATTACAAGAGCAGGGACAATGAGACAGGGAGGGGGGTGTCAGATTCCTTCAAGTATCGGATATACAGAAGTACACTTGGCTGCCAACAAGACAGAGAGACAGGAGCCAGCAACTTGGGCACAGGGAACAGCCTCAAAGCCACAGTCAGCCCCAGGAGTCGGAGGTGGGGGGGGCTGCTGCAGACACAAGGCCCCAAATCCCAATCTCCAGGTTTTTCGCATGGATCTGGAGTTGGGGGGGGGGCGGCCTATTCCAGATGGGACTGAATTCAGTGGTTCAGCAGGGGCTGGAGGGGTTTGAGACAATACCTGGCTGCTGCAGGACAAACACACCAACCGTGCCAGCAGCTCCATGCACCGTTCTCCCTGCCTCTTGCATTGCTCCTCGCTATGGGAAGGTTTGCAGGACAGAGTCTTTGTCCGCACCCTGCCAGGGAGACTCCCCAAAGCTACAACCACCTGTATCAGCTGAGAGTCCAGACGGTTGCTTCTAGAGCAGTTCTTCATTGCAAGGGAGAGAGCCCATCTCTTCTTAGCAGGCTGAAGGGAAACAGGGGCTCTCCAGGTGCTGCCCAGCCCCTGCAGCACTGGGGGGATAGCGTGGGCCCTGCTCACTCGGCAATTCAGTGCATAAGATGTGCCGGGCCCCAAGACACCTTGAGACAGGCAGAGGAGCGGAGACGACTTTGTGGATGGATCCAGCTCTGGCCTCATTCTTTAATTCATAAAAACACTTATGCACAGGCTTGGGTTCCCCATCCGTTCAGCAGGACATCCAAGTGCACAGGGGCTCTGCTGAGCAGGGGTACAAGCTGCAATGGGCCCCCTATAGACTGCAGGGGCCAAAGCCCCTTCTCAAAACAGCCTGGGGGAGACTTGGAGGCTGCCAGTCCCTGAGGGTGGAAGCTGCCCCCTCTCCAGCCCAGTGCTGCTTGGGAAAACCTTTGCGACATGGAGCTTCTCTTCTCTGCATGGCTCTACTTTGAATCTCGCAGTAGCAGTCCCATGGCACCAACACGCACACATGCATATGCACATACACGCATGCCCACGCACACATACGTTCGCACACACACACACACACGCACGCACGCACGCGCACACACACACACACACACACACACAGAGTCAGGCTGCAGCAAGCACTGTGGGGATCTCGTCACACAGGACTGATTTTTGTTTTTCAGCCTACACGCTGTTTCAGGCAAGAAGCTCCATCCCCCCCAGCTCAGACAGCCTTTCCTCCCTTGAGAGTCAACTGAACTGCAGCCGCGGTTGCTACATTGCTGCGCTCATTGCAGCCCCGGCCATCTGCTCTCCCTGAGCTGGAGGCTGGATCAAGTGCAGGCCTTCTCAGGGTCACCAGCTTCTCCAATCCACCCCAGGCTCAGGTCTGGCTTTCCCAGGGCTGTGCAACTTGATTTGCCCATGCTCAGTGCCCTGGCCTTGCTAATTTTCACCTGCTGAGCCACCGAATCTATTGTAGGTGTCACTCGCTGGCAGAGTCACTACTGGTAAGTAAAACACCCCAGCCAGGGTAGCATCAAAGCTGACGGTTTCCGTGTGGGGCACTGAGATGAAAGGAGCCAGCTGCAGATTTAAGTAAGAAATAAAAGCGACTGGCTTCTAGGCTTATTCTCCCCCTTTTCCTGGGGGTAGAAGAAGCCCCCCTTCATTTGTCCTTAGCTTCTTGCTTTCAGCCAGGATGATAATTTGAGGTGATTAGCCCCAGATAACTGGCTACCAGGACCCTAGGCAATTTGGGAGAAGGGTCTTTAGCACAAATGCACAAAGCCGTGGAAGCATTTGGGAAGTGGGAGCTGCATCCGTGTCTCAAGCGCTGGCTCAGAGCCTGGAGTTTGTCTGCAAGTTCCCAGCTGGACTTGTTAAATCCTCTCTTCAAAGCACCTGAGCCTGATACACCTCATTTACAACATCAGAGGCAGGTGTCAAACACTCACTGGCCAGCTCCTGCATTTGATACCCACAGGTATGAACCAGACAGGGGCTTGACTCCCAGCCTCCGTCTTACTCTGAATTGGGACAGTCAAATACCCTCCCGTGCTCCTGGGGCAGTTCAAACAGGGAGCGAAGGGTTCCCTCCCCTGAGTGAGTGTTGGAGGTTGCAAGCCATGAAAGCCACACTTCGGTAGCCCCTGAATCCTACATCTGCCCCGGCGTCAACGCCACCGCAGGGGCAGACGTGAACTTTGATTTTAAGAGTGTGCGGTACTTTGTAAAAGAGAAGTGAATCTCCAGAGCCCCACACTGCCTCGCTCAGAGTCCAGATCCAACAGCCTTTGGGCAGGACAGTGGCAACAGCGTTCCCGCAATGGCTTTCCAAACAGACACCCTACAGCTAATGCCACGGGCCTGCAGCAGCGAGCAATGCCTACCTCCAATACCGGATGTCACAAAGCCCCTTCCCAAGGAGGCCAGTTGCCTCCCTCTAACTTTACAGACAGGAAAACTGAGGCACAGAGCAGGGAAGTGGCAATGCTGGGATGGAGCGCTCTACTCGCTACGATCAACCACCTCCCACCAGCTGCCGGTGGACTGAAAGGCATCAGCCATGGAGCCTCTGTGCAATTCTGCCTGGATTTTCTTCTCAAAATGGGTTAAAATGCTTTGAAAGAACCGACGAATCAACAACATAGACAACACGGGCCCAGTCTGCTGGTCTGGACCCTTATTTAGCCACTTATCCCAGCACAAAGCGAATATAAAAGGCCACCCATCTGGATCAGACCACAAGTTACAGCCACTCTGCACAGATGTGGGAAGAACCAGATGCTGCCTCTTCTTCCTCCCTGCGCGTCCCCCTGGCTCTCACAGGCATTCCCTTTACCCAGAAGCTCCCCACAGCCTCCAGCTTCCCCATCTGCATCTAACTCAGGAAGCCGTGCTCAAGGCAAGAAAGCAACAGCAGCTTGCATTTGACTGGCATGTTTTCCTCCACATGTGCCACTCTCTTGTAGCTGGCTTTTGGCTGTAACACCACAAGCCAGATTGACAAAGGGGAGGAATTTGGCCAGATTTGCAATAAATAAGAAATGTAAAATAACAAGGAATGATGATATCGCAGTTTTGCAGCCCATCCGTGTGTTCTGCATTTGTACAGCGCATGGCACAAATCAGGACCCAGGCTGTGAAACACATTGGCCCCAGCCACCCGTTCAAATTCAAGCTGCATACAATTCAGCTATAAGCTTGTTACGCATTGTCAAGCACTAACTGTTGGCTCTTTTTATACCTGCATGAATGTTTTTATGGTGTGGTAATTACTTTGCACATGTGGGCCAGTTTAAATTTATTGTGCAGTTAACCCATTAGTTGCATGATAATGACTTTGCAGGTGTGGCCAGTCTTAGTTTGCGCATCTGACCAGTCTAACATTTACTGCATGGTTAACCAATGAATTGTGCAGTATATGTAACTTGTGGCAGAGGCCAAAGAGTGAGAGAGATGCAGGAACTGTAGCTAGTTTTGTCCTAATTAGAGGGAAAACAACGAATTCCATAACTCCTGAGGAAGCAACATCTGGGGGGGGCAAAAAAGATGGTTTTGCTCCCAGGAAACATTTCACTTTGATTCTTGACACGTTTAACGAATGGTGGATGTGGTTTTGAACCTGGAAGAGGTTTCAAAATGAAGCGTCCCGCCCCATGAACATCGATGAAATTTCACTGAACTCAATGACTTCCCATAGGGAGTTGCAGGTGCAACGGGATGGCTTTTCTGGTGGAAAAATCGCTCTGTCGGGAATTTTCCAATCTGCCCTACAACTAATCAAAGCTCAGCAAGGGGCAGCCTCCCAGACACCTCTGAATAGTGGAGAGCACAGGGCCAGCTTTGGGGTGTCACTTTGTGCTCCAACCTGTAGGACAGTCTTAGCTGTACACAGGATGCTAAGCCTGATGCCCTCCAGACTCATTGAGCAGGGAGTGGGGAGGAGGAGGAGGAGGGAGGAAGTAGGTGGAGAAGAGAAGACGAAGAAATACCATCCTGAAGCCCTAACGAGTTAGATGGGGAAATGATGGCTTTGCTGAGAAATTCTGGGGAAATTCTGTCTTTGACCATCTCTCTTAATCAACCAGCTTTTGTCATTCCCTTGCTTAGGAGAGATAGGGAAGAGGAAGGTTTTACTGGCTCACAGCATCCATCTGCAGGTGTGCTTCATTAAACCACACATCCTGGCCATCTTAGTGCTCTTATACGCCTACATTTCAATATTATTCCAGGGCTTTGCATCTGAACACCAGCCCTGACACACACTCTGCTAATCCAGTGTAATTAGGACTTCCAGCTTTTCAGGCGAGATTCTGGATTTGGAAAAATCAGCGCTATTTTTAATGCTAAGTGGTATATCTGGGAACCACATGAATGTTTCTTTCTTGTTTGCTGCTTGATCACAGGAAGGGCACAGCAGAATGGTTTGTGTGCCACAGAATTTTTTAAGGGTTACGTTCGATTCTGCCCATGGAGTAAAATGGATCCTGTGGGCACTTAAAACTTGACGGGGAAGAAAAGAAATCAAGAAAAGTCAAATCTCTGCCTTAACACCAGACGTTGCAGTACAAGAGTGACGGTGAGTCAGAGGTATCATTGCACACTTATCAGATAGTCTTCGAAAAGAACTACGTTAGAGACGTGAGACATCTAAAAGGGGCAATGTCAGCTTGCAAGTTTGGCCCTGTATTTAAGCTTTATAAACCATCAGCTTGTAAAGAATACTCCAGCCTTGCTGTTGAAGTCCAGTGGATGGGAACTTAAAAAAAAAGTCAGATAAATCTTTCCAGGCAACGTTTGTAGCCCAAACATCTCAATCTTAGAGAGCAAAGGAAGCCTACAAAGGGAAACCGATTAGACCTGGAAGTCTAAAATAACACCTCTCCTTTCACCTGAGCTGCACAAAGTAAACCACGCAAAGAAATCAAGCCTCTAATGATCCGGCTCTGCTTTTCATACTCCATGGGTTATTTGCAACATAGGTACGGACTTCTGGTTCCTTAAAAAGCATGAAACAAAGCCAAATGGATGTAACACTGGCGGTGTCCTTCCAACCCCCGCAGGGAGAAATCATAGTGTATTCCCCCTCTTGTCCTGCCACTTAAATGCCCGAAAGCTGAGCCACCCAATTAGCAAAGTGCTAGACACCAGTGAGGAAAGATACCCGAGCTCTAAATTGAGATCAGCTTGTGTTTCAGCAGGTCTCATCCTGATCTGACACCAGTACCAGTCAAGAGATGTCATCGAATTGGTGGGCACGGGTGAGACAGAACAAGGACCGGCCTCTCTTCCATGCCAGCTTCTAGCTTTCTCTTGCCCCTTGTGCCAAAACCCCAGTTTCCCATTTCACCCTGACTTGAGCAAAGAAACGTGGAACCCAAAAGAACCACACAGCATGGCTGCCTGGTGGATAATGAGGATCAGATGCAGGAAGGAAGACATTATCACGGCTAAATCTCATTGCACTGGGTGAAGGGATACCCTGAAAGCAAGAGTGGACAGACACACACAGCTAGGGGTACCACAGATTGCATACCGGTCCCCTCCAGATGGAGGGCTGCATATGTACCACGCTAACAGCCGCTGCCTGCCAGCGAGTGAAGGGGGAGTTGGATCAGTGCAGGACCTGAGCTAGTGAAAATCCCAGTGAATTGCAGTCCAGTAATGGAGACCCAGGAGGCTCCCACGGCCACCTTCAAGTAGGGATCTCCTAGGTCGGACAGTTGACTCCCCACTCAGCTTGGATGCACCTTGACGCATCTTTGAAACAGGGCTGCCGAGTGCTGGCTGGGAAAGAGAAGCCCAAGCTGCCAATGCTCTTAGTTGGACAGCCAAAGCACAGGCTGCAGCCACGGGCTGACAACAGCAAAGCTGGGGCTTTTATACCAAGCAAGAGCGGCTGTCCCATGGATGTACAAGCAAGCTGGGGTCTCTTGGGGGCTTTCTGCCCTCCAAGGGGCATGGAACCAGTGCAGCAGGGACAGAACATGGAGTGGGAACGGAGGCTTTTAAAAAAAAAGGAGGAATCCAAGTGGTTTATTGGAACACGTGGTTGTTTTGTCTGGGGACGGGGCACGGAGAGGGGAACATGAGGGTTGAGATGGGGCCAAGCTGGGTGAGAACAGGCACCTTGTACTGCTTCGAACACTGGAAATAATAAAAAAATCCCCCTCTCTGCCCCCCTCCCATGCCCCCCAGACTCCCCCGCTTGCCTTCACATCATGCTCTTCCTGTACTGAGACTGTGAGCCCTGCTTGGGCTTAGAGTCCGAGAGTGGCAGGTCAAGCTGTTTGTACAGGTCCCTCAGCTCCTTGATCTCCTGCAGCACCTTCTTGGCTTGGCTCCAGGCTGAGGAGGCCTCGCCCAGCAACCTCTCTGTCTCCTGCAGGATCCTCTCTGAGTCCGACCTGGAGGAGGATGAGGAGGAGGTGCCAGAGGGGGTGGTGCTGGTGGCGAGATCCCTTGTCTTCCGTTTCCCTTCCCCGTAGCCCTTCACCTCTGTCAGCAGTTCCTGAGTTTTTTCCAGTTTCAGTGCAACCAGTTCCTGTATCCGGGCCAGCTGCTCTGGCTCCGCCGAGGCAAACTGGGCCTCGAGCCCCCTCCTCAGCACCGCCCGGTGCGCGGAGGAATCCCGGCGGGACAGGATCTCCTCCAAGGAGGCACATTTGTTCTTTTCTGAGTGAGAGAGCTTCTTGGGGACCTGCGGCGTGTACACAGGCCCCTTGTCGATGGTGTCACGCTGCCCTGATTTGTCCCAGGAGATCACCTCCCGCCGCGGGAGGCTCCCCGACCGGCCCTTCTCCGAGGGCTTGACATTCTCCGAGTCAGACTGGCGCCGCCCAGCTGCCAGGTGGGCCACAGATTTGTCCAGGTCCACGCGGAAGCTCTCGGCGCAGGTCCCGTGGTCCTCGGGAGAGGTGTCCTCCTCCTGGATGAGGTCCAGGGTGAGCATGCCATCAGACGTTGAGGTAGATGCCTGCAGGACACAGGGAGAATGGAGGGGGCCGTGGTTTCACAGACCCGAGGGCAGCAAGGCTAGTATTTCATTGCCAGGGCAAAGAGAAATCTTCAATCCCCTGCCCATATCTAACGCCTCCATCGCCTGGGTCAAGGACCAGGAAATGAGGAGGAAGAGGGATCCAGGGGCGGAGATTCAAGAGATCTGAGTTCAGCTCCCAGCTCAGACACAGACTCCAAGGACAAAGTCCCTAGCCTGGCCCTCAGCTCCCCAGCTGCAGGTTGTGGGGAGCTTGGAGACACGCTCCATTTTGTATCATCCAAGCCAGGAAAGAGCTGCCTGATGGTGACAAGCAGGACCCTGTGCTCCTCAGACAACATTCCCGCCCGAGTGGGGCATCAGCCCCAAGGTCAGACATGGTCTCATCCTCCAGCTATGCACAGAATAAATCACTGACGATGGCAGCTGATGGGAGAGGCAGTTCATGCACCGCGTTCCTGGGACTCAGCCTACGTACCACAGCCATCAAGTGTCCCCGGGTCGGGGGGCGTCGCGAGTGCTGGATCTTCACCCTGTCACGAGTCGGGTGGGCGAGGTAGCTGTCCTCCTCGACTGTGACCTGCAAGGCACATGACAAAGGCTGACTGATGGCCCAGAGATACAGCTCACTTGGCCTCCATGCCTCCGCCCTTGGAGCTGGGTGGATAATTCAGGGCATACTGTTTATTCAGCTGGGTTTCCCTGCCTGCCTGTGGTCTGCCTGCCTGGAGCCATCGATAAAACTCCAAGGGAGCCAATATTTGGAACAGCGGACTGATCCGTCCATGGAGGAACACCCAGCCCGCAGGACGCTTGCACTGCAAACTGCAAAGTCACAGGGTGGATGGACAAGCGGTGTTCCCCACAGTGGTGACCAGTCCAGCAAATGCTGTGAAAATGGCTTTGCTTTGTGAAATACTGACAGAAGGAAAACTTGTGAGCTCACCCAATGCCAAGGGGCTGGGACTTCCGAGCAGTCCTTGCTTTGGGCTGGAATAGAGATTGCAGGGAGAGGAAATGTCACTGGTGGTAACTCAGACAAACCTTCCAGACAAGGCAAGGCTGCACAAGCTGCATTGACTCCCACTGGAGATGCAATGGCAGGTGGGGCCCAGAGCAGAGGGGCACAGGGCTTTGCTCTGCTCCCATGGCCACAACACCAGGATTCTCCCATGACAGCAAACAGCACCAGGGCAGTCCCACGTGGGGTGGAATAAGAGGGGAAGGAGGATGGGCTGAAGATCACTTCTGATCAAGGCAGAGACAACAGAGACAGGCCCCAGCCCACAGGCCCTGCTCACCTCATCCAAGATGCGGTTTTTGGCTCGGGTGATTGCAGAGTTGAGGGCATTGATCCAGGACTCCTTCTCCTCTGGGCTGACTGCGAGGAAGATCAGGTTTGGTGCCTAAGAGAGACAGGAATGTATGTCAGGGCTCCGGACTGCTGTCACACAAACCCTGTTGCCCTGGCCTTGCCCGAAGACAAGCCCCAGTGCATTTGCAGCCCATCCATCAGTGCAGAGCTACAGAGAGCACGTGATTCACACTAGCCTCTCTGACCATCTCTGGGGTTCTGGGCATCTCTGCAGTTGTGATGTGTTGAGATTGTCCAAAAAGCCCAGCTTCTATTCACCTAACCAAGTACCTGGATTTTCCATGGCAATCAATGGATACTGAGCACTTTGGAACCTGTAATTCTGGTCTGAGACTATCTGACCTTGAGGTCTATCAAGCGAAGAATCATGCCCAGAACCTGTAGCGGGCCAGTCCTGGTTTTGGTTGAACATTTAGAGACCATGTGAGGACGCTGTTGCTTTTCTCCCCGTCTGCCATTTGGAAAGTTTCTGTACTTTCCACCACTTTTAACAAGGATGGAGGCCATAGCCTTCACTTTCCACTACTTCTGAGGTGCTCAGGAAAATGTCCCCCAATATATAGCAGTGAGAAGGAAAAGCCATTGAGGGCAGAATATGCTGGAGTGAGAGGACTATAAATCCAGCTCGCGGCTGGGCCACAGGAGCTCTGCTCTTGGGTACTGAGCCTTCATTTCAACCAGAGCTGGCTGGGCATCAAAAATCCTAATATTACAAATTTCAACCCAACTGGAACATCAAATGGAAATTTCAGAATTTCCTGAAAAGATAACAAATGAGTTTGGACCAAATGATACGATTCTTTGTAATTCGGCCTTCTTTCAGTGTTGTAGTGTAAAATAAAATAACAACATATTTCCAAACTAAAAGGTAGTGTCGGAAGGAAACATTGGGAGACCCCATACCAGAAATGCTGAAATGGAAGGTTTTGACACAAGCAAAAGGCAGCAGTTTGATATTTTTGTTTCCAAAAGGAAATTCATCAAAATCAGCACATTCCCATCCGAAGTCTGGGCTCTGGTAAAACACGTCCTTCTACTTGGGAGAACTCTGTCACAGAATCATAGAAAATGAGGGTTGAAGGGACCTCAGGAGGTCACATTAGTCCAACCCCCTGCTCAAAGCAGGACCAGCACCAACTAAATCACCCAAGCCAAGGCTTTGTCTAGCCAGGTCTTAAACACCTCCAAGGATGGAGAGTCCAGCACCTCTCTGGGGAACCTGTTCCAGTGTTTCACCACCCTCCTAGTGAGAAAGTTTTTCCTAATATCCAGCCTAAACCTCCGTTGCTGCAACTTGAGCCCATTGCTCTTTGTTCTGTCATCTGCTCCCACTGAGACCAGCCCAGCTCCACCCTCTTTGGAGCCACCCTGCAGGGAATTGAAGGCTGTTAATAAATCCCGCCTCAGTCATCTCTTCTCCAGGCTAAATACGCCCAGTTCCCGCAGTCTTTCTCCACAAGTGATGTCCTCCAGCCCCCAAACCATTTTTGTTGCCCTCCGCTGGACTCTTTCCAATGTGTCCACAGCCTTTCTGCAGTGGGGGGCCCAAAACTGGACACAGGACTCCAGATGCGGCCTCATCAGTGCAGAATAGAGGGGAAGAATCACTGCCCTCGATCTCCTGGCAGTGCTCCTACCAATGCAGCCCAGGATGCCATTAGCCTACTTGGCAGCAAAAGCACACTGCTGGATTATATTAAGCTTATTGTCCACTGTAACCCCCCAGGTTTTGCCTGGGGGGTTACAGTGGGCAATAAGCACTGGATCATCTCTGCTCTTTTAGCAAGAGACAAGCACTCAATGAAGAGAACAAGGGAAGGCAAAGTCTGGAGAAACATGCATGTGTGACCACTACAGAAAAGTTGGTCAGAAAATCATCATCAAAGCAATTTTGCCATCAGAAAAGGCCTTTTTACTGAAATTGCTTTTTTTAAAAAAATAAAGTTGCACCAATGTCTGTCAATAACATTTCAGCTGGGGAAAAAATTAGAAAAGCTGTTTAGAAAATGTGGAATTGTTCCAAACAATTCATGTCTAGGGAAAAAGTATTTTAAAATAAAAGGGTCATCGTCTAAACAACGCCTTTCTAATTGATCAGACCCAGTCTTTTGATTGCCACAATGCTAATTTTTTTTGTAAAGGAATTTTGCTTGGTGAAAAATGTCAATCTTTTTTTCCAGATTGGGAGAAAATAATGGGAATCACAGCTAAAATTTGTTGTGGTGTTGCGAGACCCAAGACCACATTCTGCCTTCCCCAGAAGCTAATGAGTCCTGGGTGATCAGCATCAGTGAAGGACCATACCCACGTGCTGTTGTTCTGAAACAGCTTTAATGATGCCAGTAGCACTATTTCCTGGCAGAGGTTCTGATCTGTGTTGATATCGCTCCAAAAAATATGCTGCCTTTTTAGTGGACCAGGGGCTAAATTACCGGCCTGTTTAATTAGTTCTCTTGAGGCCTGATTTCAACACCATGCAAGTCAACGGCAAAAATCCTCCTGATCTGCGTATTCTCCTATGTCTTATCACTCAATAGCTGTTGCCTGCGATGGACAGAGCTTCACAGATCTCAAGGCCAGAGGGGATCACAGCGGATCATGCGTCTCATTATGCGGGTGGTAGACCCTCCCCCACAAACTGCTGTGTCCAGCCCGTGCAAGCCATGGTCAGTGGAGGCCACAGCTGTGCGCTGTCGCTGCCACATGTAAAGGCAACATCTTGTCTAGGCGCAAGAGCGACTGAGTGCCCCTGAGAGGGGATTACCGTGTTCCCAGGCTGTTTGGAGTGTGCAAGCGTGAACTTGCTGTGGTTCTTCTTGCTTCTGCTTTTCGACTTCCTGAGCTCTTCACATTTCTCGTAATCGCTCAGGTCAAACACTTCTTGGCCATTCTTCTCATCTTTCACCTGCGAAGTCAATGCAAATCGTGCATGTTAGTAGCATGCCAGGGCAGACACGAGTCTCCTGCTTGGGATGGGCTGGAGGGGACCCAGGTCCACTGCATTTATAGCAGGTGCAGCTGTAATTATTCCTATGAGATGTGCAGTGAGAACGGCATTCAGCTGTTGATGCTGGAGTGTACCCTGATGCCCAAGTCCTATGTATCGTCTACAGCTCACTGATGCTAGACTATTAGAGTTATTTGTGGGGGGAGCTTTCCAGTAGGGCAATCTGGGGTGCGGGACAAGAGGACTGGGATTGCTGGAGACTAGCTTGAAAATCAAAACACCATGATTTGAGTCCCTGCTGTACTACAAACTGACCCTGTGACCCTGGGAAAGTTGCTCTGAGGGTAACAGCGCTGTGGATAAAGCTATTGGAGATCGTAAGAGGGTATGCTCTGCCAATAAGAGCCATGTAAGTTCCTTCAGCAGATGCTACTGTATACCGACAGGCCTCCAAAATGAGCTCACCAAACAATTCCTTGGCAGGTTCAGTTCTTCGGACTTCAACTCAGACATGTGCATAGGTGCAGGCTCTGGGAGTAGATGCAGGCTTCTTACCCAGGAGCCCACTTGGGCTGGGCAGATAAGCATGGGTGCAAGTTCTATAGATAGAAATGCGGGGTCTATTTGCAAAGAGATGCCAAGGTAAAAAGTGGCATCTCTGCCTTGCTCCTCTCAACCCCTGCCCTCCCCAAGGCCAAGGCTCCCCAGAAACACTGGTGCACTGCACCAGGTAGCAGCAGCAGCTGGGAGAAGGGAATATATATGAGAGAGAGAGAGACAGAGAGAGAGAGTGCCCCGTTTTGCAAAACATGAATGCGATCTCCAATTGGCTGCGGGCAGCGCCAAACCCTCTGCTCAATCTGCCAAAGCAAAATGCCAGCTTTTGCCATCCTGGGGAGTGTTCTTCCAGATTTGCACCAACAGGAGGGAGTGAAGCCCTGCCCCTGTGGGCAGCTGGCAATGCCGGAGGAGGTGGCACCTGTCTCTGGATTAGCAGAAGCAATTGCATTCACACCCGGTGCCTTCCGGGAGGCGGCATGACCAACGTTTGGAGAATGATTAGCACTGGCTATTTTTAACCCATGGGAGCTGTTAAAGTGTGTGCTGACAGCCGGTTTGGGAGGGCCAAGCCAGGCCCGGATTCATGACCCAATTGCCAAGCCCTGCAGCCTCTGCGCCCTAGTCTCATCTGCCCTGAAGGGATTAGTAGGCAAAATTCGCTGAAGCCCAACACTGCAGAGCAGGGGGTGAACAGTCTGAAACACAGGCTATTACATCAGGGCTGGGCTGGCCCAGCCCCTGCTACAACATACACCAAATAGGTTCAAACGATGCCCTGCAAGGGCTTGATTCCACTGAAACCAAGAGCATGTTGTGACAATCTGTTGCCATCTCCAGAGCACCCCCCTCACAGCATCTCTGCACTTTGGGGTTTCCCCTGTCCTGGAGTTCACTACCACCTGCATCTGTAACTGGGGCAGGATGCTGGGGAGAGGATCTGACCATGAAGAGACAGCAAGGGCCAAATCCTGGCATGCTCTGACCTCAGTCTGTGCCATTACAGGCTCCTGTGAAAGTCCCGGCTGCCTGACTTCAACTGACAGGCACCTAATTCCCTTGGGTCTCTTCAGAAATGCCAGTTCCAGTCAATGGGAGATGTGTCAGCGGACGTAGGAGGTCTGTCATGAGAGTCTATTCCAGAAACAAAGCAAAGAGTCTCCTAGAAACAGCATCACTTTCTATCTACCTGGACAAATGCACACAGAGGTAGTAGGTACTGTGTCCCCACCAGTTCTTCCATCTGGGCACCGAGGGGCTTCAGCTTATTTCCCATGTCTTCCAACCCCCCGGGAATTCCAGCGGGCTCCGGCCCCATTTGTTTGTGACCGGATAGGCTGATCTGCATTGGGCCTTGTGTCTCCATCTCCCTCCCCTTCCCAGCTGTGACGCTCCAGCCAACACATGACTCATCATTCCAGATGTTTGCCCATTTAGGCCATAGACCTGTCATTGCTTCTTTGCACACGTACACACCTCATGCCATCACTGTGGAGTTTACCACTTGTCATGGGATGCAAACTTCACCTTACCGTGTCCTCTCGAAGATGGGTTGTTTCCCACTAGGTTCAACAGAACCAGGGTGCATCACTAGGCCCACACCAGACCCCCACAGAGCAGTCAGAGATCCCAAACAAGTGCCCTGGTTGTTACAACAGCTCAAATGGCCTCTGAGCACCCTTCAAACCACTCCAGTCCAGACACTGAGAACGCCACTCTAGAGCTATAATGCATGATGATATACAACAGCAGCCAGTACTGGGGAGAAGAGATGCTGGCTGTAACAGGCTGCAGCAGCATTAAATTGAGGTATGAAGCCAAGAACTGCTCAAGTCCAGCTGTGAATACAGATGGATGAGAGGGGAACATCTTCAAGGGATTTAGGATCCTTCACTGGGGCTTGGGTGTCTAAATGCCATGGAGTATTGTGAGCTTGGCTATGCCTTTTGGTTGTGCTCCATGTAAGATAGCTACTGAGTTGAGCCATCTCCATTCCCTGAGTTTCAGCTCCTTTCCTGGGCACAACGCTGGCATGACAACCTACCCCCAGCGGTCTTGAAGGCAACAGCCCCTGGCCCCACTTTGGCCTGGTCCCTGGATCCTGAGAGCTTCCACTTCCCAGCCCTGCCAGGTTCAGGTGAACAGGCCATACTGCATGCAGCTGATTTGCTTTTCTGGATTGGGAGAGGGCTGAGGGTTTACCCTGACCCCTTTCCAGATATCCTGGTAGAACGTCCCTAGGTGCTGAGGGACGCAGGAAGGAGGCAGATGCCAAGGTGCGAGGGGACTGGGGGAAGAGAGCATGATCCCTCTGTCCTCTCCAGCGGCTGGTTGGTAAAAGAGAAGTCAACAACCAGATAATAGTATTGACCCTCACTTGTGCTGGACTGATCTAAGGCAGCTGCCCAGGGCTCAAGGCTGTTGTGGCTTCTGAGCTGTCAATCCCAAGCGCTTAAGAGCCTTGCGCATGTTTTCTTAGTTACAGGCTCAGTTGATTCCCAAAACGGCCAGTGATTTCCAGGACTTGAGACCCTGAATGCCCCTTGCTGTGAAACACTGGCCTCTCACCCTTGGATTCCTGGTATCAAAACAGGAAACTACTTGGGACTCCAACAGGCCTGGCCTCGGTGCATTAGGAACAAACGAAGCAGCAGGTAACCCCACAAGGACTAGTCATTGGTGCTATTCTAATCTGTTTTCTCCTCACTAACCTAATAGTGGGTACACATAAACCTCCCTTAGCCGTCTGCTTGTACTGAAAGGCCGTGGGCCAAATTCTTGCAGGCGACATCTTTCATTGGACCAACTGTATGGTTGGGACAGGCAAGCTTTTGGGTGTCATGGTCCTGTTCATCGGGCCAGGTATATTTAACACTGAGCCTGGCAGGCTGGGACCCAGGGGCATGACAAGCAGTCATTCACCATTCAGTCACCATCGCCTGCTTTCGCCCAGATTTGTTATGGAAAATCTTTGCCTGCTTGATGGTTTGGGTGAGGTGAGTTTGCTGGGTCCCAAGAGTGTCATGGCTGGCAACACCCCAGCACATCGCAGGAATCCTTTCAGGTAGAGCTGCCACATGACCCTGAAGACTAAATGCTCTCTCCCCCTGGACTGGGGTCTCCACGGCTTCCTGATGGCATCCAGAGGTCCAAAATCCACCATGCATCACATGCCAGACTGGAATCATAACCCAGAAAGACCCTGGCTCACTGAGTCCTGTCCCCATGTCTTGTGCACCCAGAGCACTCTGGTTCAGTTCCCTGACCCTGAAAGGGAGCGGGAGGCATCCCAGGCCCTCCCTTCTACCATCATTAGGACTCTCCTTCCAATCTCCAGCCTCAGTTTACCACAGATTGTTTGCACCACAAGCTATCGCCTCTCGCCTCTTCCTGCCCTGGGGTAGATGCACTGAGTAGTCCTTTCCTCCTCTCTCCTGCTGCTTTCCCTTTCTCCAAGGCAGCTGGCACTGTGGGAAAGGGGAGTTGGGGCTGGATGGGCCATGGCACTTTTCTGAAAGAGCAATCCCTATGCACGTGTCTGCGTGACTGTACCTTCTTATGCCCTGCCTTGGCCGCTCTTCTCCCGCTCCCCGGATAGTCCTCTAGGTTGTATGCTCCTTGTCAGCAAAGGCTGTCTCCAAGAGCAAGCTAGGAGCAGCAGGATTTTTGCAAAGCCCAGTGTCAGCAGAAGCAGCCGCAAAGAGTGCGTGGGGGGAGATTTAGTCTCTTAGATCCACCTGGCCATGGTAGGGCTCCCTGCAGCAAGTGCTGAAGGTGTGCCAGGGACCCAGTGGGCTGGGACCAGGAAGGCAAAGGGCCAGCTGGGAAGGGCACTGCAGATCCTTCCTGTTGTGTGTAATGCGCTGGAAGGTCTCAGAGCCCAGTGGGTGGGTCACAAAAATGTCCCCACAACGTCAGGGGACCAAGGGCTGACAGGACCATGGAAACAGGGTCCTGGCTGGCTCTGAGGTGCGGTAGCCCAGCAGCCCAGGAAGCTTGCTTTGCTGTTGTCTTCAGGAGAATGGGACTTTGCTCCAGCCTGGCTTCCTGAAGTAATCATTTGGGGAGGGGGTCCTACATGAATAGAGCATCTGCTGAGCCCAGGCAAGGAGGGGGCAATGCTGCCGTCTCTCACAGGAACGGCGATTTCCAGCCACAATCCAACCACTGAGTATCCAGTAACTGCAGAAGGAGTCAAATGCCCACAAGTCTCCTACCTGTGTCCAGAGGTATCTAAATACCTTCCCGGTCTGTTCCTAGCCTCAGCCCTCAGAGCTTTTGATTTAACACTAGATGGAAGAGAAAGGGAAACTGAGGCACAACGAGCTTCCCTACACCAACACACATGTAATATGCACCAACACCACTCCTGGCCACAGCTGCAAACAGAAACACGAAAGCCCTTATTGCACCAACAGCACTGTCCTGCACAAATACACAGGTGGGTGACCACAAGCTCGAGTCTGCAACGTGCTAGAAGCATCACCCTGTACACACGCACCTCCAAAAATACACGTGTGAGCCTCGCAACACACACAGACAAGCCGCCTATACACAAACCACTCCGAACATGCAACTCCCCACCCCGCAAATCAGCGAGCTGCAACAAACCCAGCCGCGCGAACAGGCCACTTTTCAAGTGCTCTTGTGCTAATTGAGTCGACACGTTTGGTAGCAAACAAGCGGAGGCTTAAGGAAGTCCAGCAAAGCGTTTCCTCATTAACATCTCATCCTCGCAGGGCCCCTGCATGTTCTCTGGCTGGCTCTGGGCTTCCTGACAGGAAGTGGCAGAAGCCCAGCTGTGTGCGCGCTAGGCGGACCGCTATTCCCAAGTGGAGCCCGATAACAAAGCGGTGCTAGAAACGAGAGAACAATTACCAGAAATCTGCAGAGGGAGGGAGGGAGCTGGGCAAAGCTGGAGGGAAGGAATGCAAAATAGAAAGGAAACTGGTGCCCTTCTGCTCACCACAAATCAGTTCGCACCAGACCATCCTGCCTCTCTGGGAACTTTCTGGCCGCCGACCAAATGCAAAACAAGGAAGGTTTGGCATAGTCCTGGGCACTTCTCGGCAGTGGGGGCTGATGATGTGCACGTGCAGTTGCTGCAATCGGATACACAATGTCTCCAGTTCTGGAGCATGCATGAAAGGGCAAACGGCTACAGGGAGCAGGTGGAAGCGTCTTGCACAGTCAGAAGGACGATGTGGGGATGACCTGCACCAAGGCTGGGTGCTTCTCAGGCAGCCATGTTTCATGGCCAGACCTAACAAGTTGCATCAGAAGGCAGGTTCCCCGAGAGACTCTGGCGGCACTGGGCAGTTTGGAAGATCTGGTTTTGAACCCACCCCTGTCTCCACAGGACCTTCCTGCTCACTTCTCCTTTAGGGTCCCGCAAGCATCTTACTTCCCTCTTCAGTCACATCTTCCCCTACCTCAGCAGTGGCCAACCTTTTTGGCAGGTAGCACAAACTAGCTCCACACCCTCCCCGAGTGCCACTCTGATCCCTTCGCCTGCCCAATCTGCTGTTTGCTTTCTGCTTCTTCCCCCATCTGCTTCATGCCACACAGAGGCGGTCATGCCACCTGTGGCGTGCATGCTGCAGTTTGGCCGCCCCTGCCCTACATGATGCTGGTACCAACAATGATTTCAGAGCAGGCGCAGACCCTTGGCCTGGCCTGCAGAGAGTCCCTATCACCACTGCCCAGCACCATGCAGCTACCCCTCTGTTTTCTCTACTGGAGCACGAGAGGCTGCGTCCCACTCTGTTTGGCAAATCCAGATTGATTCACCCATCAGCAGGAGTCACCAGCATCTATTTCTGGGACAGGCAACTTGCAGCGAGTGGAAAGCAGAGAGGACGCCAACCGCTTGTGGAGGATGGGAAAGGAGCACTGGGTCTGGGCCTGCTGATGGGCAGAGCACTAGAGAAAAGAGGCTAAGGGAACTAAAGACCCAGACACGCAGAGATCAAGGGGGAAGGATTTACCACCTGTCCTACAAACCAGCACCACCTACATGTGTGTGGCACGTAGGTACTACCTACATACACACACATACCTCCTGCATGCATGCACTCACCACCTTGATGCCCTGCATTCACACGTGCCTCCATCACACATGAAACATGCAGCACAGATATATGCTGTGTAGACATCCATGCCTGCACTACACATATGCCCACACCAAGCAAACTATGTCACAGGTCAGAGGATCAGAGGAAAGTGGGGCTGGAAGCGACCTCACAAGGTCACATCTAGTCCAGGCCCCTGTTCAAGGCAGGATCAGCCCTGATTGAACCATCCCAGCCGCATGTCTATCCAACCTGCTCTTCAATGTCTCCAGGGATGGAGACTCCACAGCTTTTCTAAGCAGCCTGGTTCAATGCTTGACCAGCCTCAGAGCCAGAAAGTTCCTCCTCATTTCCATCCTCAATTTCCTCTGCTGCAGCTTGAGGCCATTGCTCCTAGTTCTGTCCCCTGCGGCCACAGAGAAAAGCCCATCTCCATCCTCTCTATAATCACCATTTGGGTATTTGAAGACTATGATCCCATCCCTTCTCTTCTCCACACTCAGATCACCCTAGCTGTTTCCTCATCAGTCTCATCTCCAAGGCCCCTAATCATTTTTGTCACTCTGCACCGGACTCTCTCCAATCTGTCCACAGCTTTCTTGAAGCCCAAAAATGGGCCCAGTGCTCCAGATGATGCCGCTCCAGTGCTGTACCAAGCAGGTGCGCTCCCCCCCAGAACACACGGGTTGTTCATTCACATGCAAGCCAGTGTCACGAGGCAGTGCACAGCACCACCGCACACATGTTCTTTCTATGTAGTGATTCAAAGAGGAACATCCCCTCCTTCCCCATGCAAGCACACCCATTTGGGGAGGGATTCACCCAGACAGCTGTTATCCCTTTAAACTCACGCACACTTATGCTTCGGTCCAAGGGCACATGAAGACTGCACAGTGTCCAGCCACATGCTCCAATGCACTCCTTTTTTCCTCCAGGTAGTGCCCCCTTACTCAAGTAGACACACATACGTGCTATTTATCCCTGCCAGGAGACCCACACCTGGTCACCCAAACAGGCATGTGCAGCTTATATAGAGATGGGCAGTGCCATGGCTAGATCTTGAGGCCTCATGCAGAGCAGATGGCTGGAGGGCTGGGGCAGGGATCCCTCCTACACACTGCTGGTACTCCTCAAAGCACAGATACAGGGCCAGTGTCCTCAAGCATCTAGCAACGAGCCCAGATGCTCAGGCTGGGCATCGGCCTCACTGCTGCCTGCAGACTCAGCAAGGCGATGTAACCCTGGGTAGGTACAGGTCACTTGGGGATGGAGCCTCGTTCATCCCCAGCTAACCCTGACCCTGCACAACCCAGCAGCCTCCTCCCTGCCACCTCGTCGTGGCATGATGCTTTGCCCAGCCTCTGCCCAGAACGCACAGACAGATGCTGCCCCAAAATCAGCTGCAAACAGTGACAGCGTTTAGCAGCACCAGGGAAGCTACTGCTCTCTGACATCTGCTCAGAGTGCCCTGCCAGCACCACTGAACACCTGCCTGGGGGTTTCATCAGCATCACATCCCCCATTCCCCCACAGCTGCACCGTTACTGTGGCTTACCAGTACCACCTATTCCTCACCGCTGCCTACCTGTGCTGTAGGGCTGGGACAGTCTGTGAGCCAGGGTGTAGCAAACACCTCCTCTCTGATCTAGGCTTAGCTTCCTGGTCCAGGGAAGTCCTTCAGCACATGGTTAAGTTTCTCCCCGAGTTAGTGGGGCTTAAGTGCCAGCAAAGCATGCGGTTGCTGGATTAAGCCTTCAGATAGGAGAGCAAGTCACCTGCCAGAGTCCCGTGTGGACAGTGAATAATGTTCTCTACCCATCTCATGCAAGTATCTACCCAGCCTCACACATGCCAGGTTGCCACCTCCTGCTGGGCCAGGATCTCTTGTGTTGTCTCCAGACCGTTCTGCAGTATCTGATCTGTCTCCCTATTTATCACCGAATAGACTGATCTCCTAGGAGGCCCCTTTAGCTACCAAGTGCAGGCCAGCCAACAAGGCTCTTCTCCAATGACCCTGGAGGGAGTGTGATCAAAGGGGAGGCCTCACCAGGCCCCTCCAGCTCACTCCTAGCCCGATGGACTCAGAGCCACCGGCTCGGTCACAGCAGGTAATTCCATTAGTTTCTTCATCAAATTATCCTCCACAAGCCACATGGCATTGTTCCTCCTGTCTTTCACC
The DNA here is from genome assembly GCF_001723895.1 of Crocodylus porosus. Taxonomy (NCBI): domain Eukaryota; kingdom Metazoa; phylum Chordata; order Crocodylia; family Crocodylidae; genus Crocodylus; species Crocodylus porosus. The sequence goes on along the minus strand of NW_017728893.1, from coordinate 1,582,196 downwards.
TGGGCCATGTTTCCATACGTACAGACAGCCCACCCCAGCCTTGTGATCCTCCCCTACAAAGCAGCCCTCAATTCACACCTCCAGGGCCTTGTGCTCCCCAGAGCAACAGCTCTAGGTGCAAACCACACTGCTGGATCAGGCTCAGCAGCCCATTTTTTACCTACATCCAGGTCTCTGACCCTCTTCTCAACACCTCTGCTTCTCACTTCAAACAGCCCCCAGGTCATTCTGGACCCACTGCTCAGACTGATACCAAAACCAAGCTGGTTTAAAACCCAAACCTAAGGACTTTACTGGTGCCCATGCTTAATGCAAGCACTGCATGTAACCCCAGCCTGCTTGGGGTGGAGGTGGGGAGAGGTGGCATCAAACCAGGGATTAAATATTCCTGATGCCCCTTCTCCTGTCTGGTTTGGATCCCCAGTCCCTCAGGAAAGAAGGATCAGGGCTTAGAAGAAATCCCTCCACTTGCAAATCAATGTATCCTGGCCCCGCCGGTGGTTTCCATTCAGAGGGTGATGGGGGAGCAGGCTGAAAACAAGGCCACTGTCGAACTCCATCAGCGAGGACAGACACCAAGATGCACACTGGTGCTGCGTGGGAAAGGAGGCGGAAGATTTTAACCCTCGCTGGGCAAATCCGTCCATTGATCAGTGCTGGGAAAAGGTCTCCTCCTCTCCAGGAGACTCCTGAAAACAGTTTTCGCTGTTCAAACTGACACACAAACCCAGGCCTGAACTGACAATGCTGAGCTAGATACTAAAGAGAGGCCCCTTATAGGAACCTGCCAGTTCGCACATAACCAGACAGTTCAGATACCCACTAATGGAGGCTCCTGCATTTGTAAAGGATATTGGATAAACACTTGGGTTGCTCAACTTGCTTTTGAAATGCAAAAGGAGATGGGAGGGCGGAAGAGGCGGGGGGGGGGGAGCAAACAAAACCATTCCTACCTCTTTTTCTGAGATATACAGCTGATCTCCCTTTAAAACCACATAACGGTTTTTCCAGATTTCTCTAAAAATGCCTTTCCCGCAAAATTTCCGTACCCAGCCGACTTTCTCTGGCTGCAAGGGCTGCTGGTTTCCATCCTGTGGCCCCTAGTAAAAAAAAAAAGGGGGGGGTGGAAGAGACAAATGCATTATTAGAGGTTTTATGCCCCTACGCTTTGACCTTTCTGTCTCCAACTCTCCCCCACCCTTGAAGTGGAGACTTAGGTACTTTGCCAATTGTACTTTGCCAAAATTGCCCTGCGAAGACATGAAAGAATAATAATAATAATACCAAAGGAATGAGACACATCCACAAGTGGTGTCTCAATCTGGGCATTATATAAGAAAGGCTGCTCTGTTGCATTCAGCTGAGACAGCATGCGTTTGCTGTTGGGGGAAAGCAATTCTCACTAATTGATTTTTTACTGCAGTGCAAAATGCATTTTTTGAGCCTTCGACAAAGAATTAAAGGCAAAAATACAAAGCCTAGATTTTTATTTATTTATTTTTTTAGAGGTGAACCCTTTCTATAAAGTCCCCAGAGTGATCTATAGGCACGGCACATACACACACACACATGCATGCACACAGAGAGACTCTGCAGAGAGGAGCCGGAGAGAGAAACACAATGTCTGTAATGTGTATTTCATCGCTGCCTTGCAATCAAAAATGAAAACCGCATGACTCTACATCCCCTGCTCTACAAAACAGGACTGGGTTTCTTGGCAAAATTCAAGTCAAAAGAGGGGACACGGTGCAGCTGGACAGAAAGAAAGATGGGGGAGGAGGGGGTTGATCTGTTTTCTTCTTTCAAAAGGTGGAGGAAAGACTCAAAAGGAACAATTGGAATGAAAGAAATGATCCCCCAGCAAAAAAAATGCCCCGGCGCCCCCCTCATCAACTCCCCACCCGGCCCAAGGAAGAAGCCGTTTCAACTCACCCTTTTTGCAGAATTATTTTTTTTCATCATTCCTTAATGTAAGCAGCCTGAAGGGGGGGAGGGGTTTGGGGAGGGGGACCAGAGAGGGGCTCCTGATGGCAATGAAGCTGGATTTGATGTGCCTGCTCTGGGGGGGAAGTGTATGGGAGATACACTGGGTACCTCCTCTCTCGCGCTCTCTCTTCGCCCTTTGCAGATTACAGAAGCTCTCCAGTTACATTAAAGACCAGCCTGCTCCTGTAACACATCCCCACATACTTATCCATACACACAGCATCCCCCCCACCACCATCCCTCTGAGCTTTCGTGGGCTTGCACTGAAGGGCTGGCCTGGGCTCCAGAGCTCCATCTATAGCCAAGCGAGTATGACGTCTCAGAGTCGAGAATAAAGGGCGAATCACAGTCCACGAGGGTTTTCTTCTTTGTTTCTGACTCATTACCGAGGGTGGGAAGGGAAGGAGTGGGGGGGACAGGCCAGGCTGAGGGTCAGCAGCAAGGGGAAGCTGGAGGGAGGCCTGCAAATTGTCAGCTGTCTGCAAGCTGCGCCTCGGCGCAGGTCACTGCAAGACTTCCCGGCTGCCAGAAGAGCGAGCGCAAAGGTTTTCACACCCAGGGGAGCCGCAGCCGAGAAAGTGGCTGGAAGAGATGAAGCATAAACAAAGGAAGCGATTGCCTCTCACCTGCTCATGTTCGGCGGGCATGGGAAGGGGGGGCTTCTTCCCGCTCTCATCTCGGGCCCACAGGGCCCAGGCTGCCAAACACAGAGAGGTGCCAATGGTAAACACCCCAAAAAGTTTGGGGCACCCATAGCTGATGTCCTGCTTATTGGTTGCCTATGGTGTGTCTGTTGCATATCAATGGAAGCAGGGCACTGGGGGCATGGCACGGGCGCTGGGTAGCATGGCACTGGGGGCATGGCATGGGTGCTGTGGTATTCAGGTCACAGAGAGATTCATTAGCTCCATGAGTGAAGAGCCTTGCAGTGAAGACGTTCAACCTGAAGCTTGGCGCACACCCCCACTTCGCCACTGTCAGACTATATTTCAGGCCAGGTACATAGGAATGAATGCCAGGAGAATGCCGCAGATGTACCAGTATGGCCACGGACATCCTCTTCGTGCATTAAAATCCTGGAAGCCAAAATAGCTACGGAAAGCTTGCAATATGAAGTCTTTGCAGGCCATTCAAGTAGAGGGGAAATGGTCTTTTAGCCCTTCCATTTCTATGGGAACTTCCTCCCCCACCATACGCACACACACGCACACTTCACAGACTCAGCAGAGACCAGGAAGATCTGCAACAAGTTGCTGTCTAACACAGAGCCTTGCATAAAGCGTGAGCGCCTTGGGAAGGGAGCAGCACTGGAGGAGTTCAGTGTTTGTACAGCACCTGGCACAGCAGGTCCCGAGCTAGAGAGTGGAATAAATGCAAACAACAGACAGAACAAGCATGAAACACCGTAAATGATAATATAGTTGTGATAATTAACAAAATAACAGAGTATCGTAGAATCGTGGATGATCTCACGAGGTCCCTTCCAGCCCTAAACTTCGAATCTGTGAATATAATAACAGTATTTCCAAGGTTTCCAGGGAGCTCAGCTTAAGACGCTGAGGCCTCATCTCAATGACTTGGTCCTTTCCACCACCGCCCAGTCTCCGTAAGCTGCTATTTGGCAGTCGTCTTCCATCCTGTAACCGTACCTTGACCTATGAAGATCCAGCAGATCCACAGCACGGGGTGACAGATTGCCAACTCAGACAGTGACATCAGTCCAGGAGGTTGTGAGAGGAATATTAATTCAGAATGATAACGCTATGCTTCAAGCAGATTTCCCACAACATCATCATGTCCTTCTCCAGGGCTCAGGCGCTGCCTCGGGCTTCAAGTGAGCGGGGCTTCTGTCCCTGCTCTCTGAACTGTGGCATTTAGTTTCCTTTTGAGTGCCTCAGTTTCCCAGTCTGTGAAATCAGGGTAATTATCCTTTGATGTTTAAAATGTGGGGAACGCTACAGCTGGAAACTGCTCCTCCAGGGCTAAGGGTTGGAAACTGCTCCTCAAGGGCTATGTGTGAATGTAGATCATTACTGTTATGACCTTGACTTTCCTAAGTGAATACAATGCTCAAAGGAGCTGAGCTGGGAACAGACCCGTTCTCCAGATCCAAGGCTAGGACTTTAGCTACTAAGCCATGCTGCCTCCTTATCAATTCCCAGGGGGACCTGGAGTGTTGAACTCAGGGCAGGGCAATCTACTACCGGCACAGAGCACCATTACCCTCTGTTCACTGGAAAGTCAGTTCGGGCAGCAAAAGCACTGGCTTCCACTTCCCCTGCCGTCATGGGAGAACCAGCTCATAGAGGCGAGAGGGACTGCGGCATGACCAAGGCCACAAGCTCCCAAAGCCTCGAGTCAGCCCCCACTCAGCCGTGGGATCACCTGACAAATCAGGAAGTTCAAACAAACCGCACGCTTACCCACGGCCAGCTCACACATCCCCCAGTCTGCTGAAAAAGCAGCCTTCTTGGACCACTTGGGTAGGTCCCACAAAGGGCAAAGCCACTGACCAGGTTGGCAGGAGCTGACGGCTTGCATGGACTGGGGGCCTAAAGACGATGCATTTTGCATCTTTCCGTCTAGTTTCCCAGATTCTTCACTTTTCTGCCCTTCATATGAGACAAAAGTCAATGTCTGTGGAACTCGTGGTCATTAAAAGCCTCTTCACCCTTAGCACGTGAGCCGGGACACTAATCTTCATTTCCTGGACTAATTTAAACATGCCAAACAAGTCTCAGCTAGATATGGCCTAGATTCTCAGTGACACCAGGGCCCCTTATGCTGTCCTGCTAGTGAGAAAGAAGGGGAGAGCGGGTGTGAGCATGCACTCACCCCAAAAAGCTGCCTGGCAATTCTTCACCTGCTATGGGGAAGTCAGCTCATATCTAGCCCTGCTGAATCAGGAGAATGGAAGGGATTTCCATGCACAGTCCAAGCCCACTCCAATCACCTGGTATCAAAGGGAGTGAGCCAGGGAGAGTTCAAAGCAGCTTAGGATATCTGGTCTGGAGCTCTACTCCTTTGGAAATCACTAGGCCAGATGCACGACGGGAGTGAATGGCTGTAACTCTATTGAAGTCAACAGAGGTACAGTGATTCATCCCCTTTCCAAATTCTCTGTCCCCCCTTCCTTAACTGATCAGTCCCTCCCAGCTCCAGAATTTGCCCCTCACTCCCTCCTGTTATGGCTGGCAACAGCGTTTGCCATGGCAGACATGAGCTTGTGCCCATGGATACATATAATATCAATGTTACATGCCTGCACAGCTAATAGGGAGACTTTCGTCCCTGATTAGCTGCTAATTAACTTGATCCACAGCTTAACAGCCTTTGTGGAGACAGTGTTATAGGATTGTTTATTTTTCCAGGTTTTTTTTTAATTGTGGTTTCAGGAAATATAAAAAGTAACAATAAATAACATTTGAGGGGAAAGCAATTTAAGGCTGTAGTGCCTGGCAGCTGTACAACCATTAGCAGGGCAGAGAGGCAAAATGAGTGACATTACAGTTATGCACAAAGACCATTAATTGTTACTTATTATCTGCCTGGTGGGAGCTCCTAGGAGACCATCCTGGATGCTAATAAAGCACTAGAACAGGTTACCTGGAGAGGCTGTGAGATCTCCATCCTTGAGAGTTTTTAAGACCCAGCTAGACAAAGCCTTGGCTGGGACGATCTAGTTGGGGCTGGTCCTGCTTTGAGCAGGGAGTTGGACTAGATGTGACCTTTTGAGGTCCCTTCCAACCTTCATTTTCTATGATCCTATCACTGGTACCTCCAAGTGCTAGATGCTGGACAAATATGCAAGGAAGCAAGGTGAGGTAGGGCACACAGCTCCTCAGACAACAGGGTCTGATGGGCAGGGCATGGCACTGCAATCCAGGAGACCTGTGTCCTAAACCCACCCCTTCTTGCTGATGCATCTCAGGACTGACTTGCACGGCAGGGAGTCTGACGCCATCCCCAGAGACCTCCTCCCATACGCGGCCAAACAGGGATTATGGCAGATACACCAGCAGAGAATCACAGAATCCTAGAAAATTCAGGTGGGAAAATTCAGGTGGGAAGGGACCTCAAAAGGTCACATCTAGTCCAACCCCTTGCTCAAAGCAGGACCAGCCCCAACTATATCTCAGGATACCAAGAGCGTAAGTGTGCTGGCTGCCACTTACAAGATGAACTGAGTTTAATTAGGGCACATGGATCGTCTTCCTTCTGAAGATAATCACTGCATGATTAGGAATGCAGGGAATGATACAGCACCCCCTTAAGGGGAAAACTTGGGTTCAGAAGCTGATTGCTAATGAGAGACTCCTATAATCCCCACAGAAGGAAACAGGGAACAATCAACTGTTCCCAGGCAAGACCCTGATTCTCTGCCCCCTCTCTGTCATGCACCAGTGTGATGCAGGCCTGGACTGGCATTGACCCTAACCTCCCTTTGCAACAAATCAGGCCCTGCAAAGGAACCCAGTTATACCTTCAGGCCCCTCCACATCCCATAGAAGCAAGGAAAGTATCGGTGGGACCAGAAATTGAGGCTGCAGCATCGGCTTACCATGCACAAACAGCACAATACAATAGCAGCGATGTCTGGACAGCACCTAGCACCTGGGGCATCCTGGCTCATACCTCAGGCTTCTGGCAGCTGCCACAATATGATAATAATGATGATGGGCGGTGGAGGAACAGGCCCTCTGAAATTTCACCAAGGAATTAACTACCTTGAAAAGAACAATAGATATTCAAAAGGGAATCAAGACCATATGGTTTATGACCAGACCTTCTAAGCCATGCATCCCATAGGTTAAATATCATTAAGGAAATAAGGAACAATGGGTTTGTAGGAAATCTTTGGCAAACATACGTTTGAGCCCCAAAATATCGTTGTTTAAAAAAAAAAAAGGACACACGAGGGGGGGAAGGACCTTTGAAATACGAGGCAGAACGAAAGGAGAGTCTCTTCCTCAAGTCCTTATTATCTCTGCTGCCACCCTCAAACATCCTCGTCCTGCATTTCAGCCCTGATGTTGCAATTTCGCTGCCCTGTGAAGTGCTGATTCATAATAAACAGTTACCAAAATATCTCCTCGCACCAAGAACAGCAGAACAAACACTATGGGTTTATTACTCCCCCCCACCCCCCTTTTTGCATTATTTAGCCTCGAGATAGCGAGAATGTAACCGTGCTGGCTGCCTCTTACAAGATGAAATGAGTTTAATTAGGGCATATGGATCTTCTTCCTTCTGAAGATAATCGCTGCGTGATTGGGAATGCAGGGAAAAGTGCTGCCTGCAAAGAACTAATGGGAGGCCTGTATGCACTGATAGCCCACAGAGCAGGATTCTCCCCATGGTTTTTATCCTCTGCTCTCTGATGACAAGAGGGATGTGATAGCACCAGGGCCCGGTGGTACAAGGCGCTGCTCAGATGCACAGCAAGAGGCAGCCCTTGTCCCTCAAAAGTCAAATCCTAAACACTCAGGACAGGCAGAGGATTATTATTCCCATTTCAGTGAAATGGAGCTTTATGGGATGAAGGATTCAGCAAAGCACTTTAGAAATGGGTTTAATTGTAAGCTGGTGGATACGCTTGGATCAGGGCTCTCAGGATCCACCCATAACCATGCAGGAGCAGCACTCAGACCCCGATCTCCTGTGGATCCACTCCAGGCCCTAGCTGGATAACAGCTTTTCATGCCACATGGATAAGGGGCCCAGTTGGATTAGTTGAAACCCACCAGGATAACGACACCGGAAAATTATGACACTGGAAAATAACTAACTACCATCCCTAACTACTGCGGTTATATCTGCATAGTCCAGGCCTTCAGGTCTGACGCTCATCAACTCTCTTGGCTAAGAACAGGTGCCTACAGGAGGACCCCAATCTCATTTATTTGTTCCTTCCACCCCGTGGCAGTGCAAGCGGGTAGAAAGGGATGCCCATATTCTGTGGGCATGAAAAGCAGGCCCTTGCTCTGCTGCATTTTAGTGTAATTTATAGACTGCTTGGGAGGGTTCTTTCCACTAAATAAAACGCTTCTTGTTCCATCTGTTAAAGGTCCCTATAACAGTGCATTTTCCTTTTACACAGCAGCTTCCCTCCCAGAGGTCCAGTTTTATTTAACATCTCTAATTTAGCAGTCTAAAAGGGGGAGTAAACCAGCCCGCTACTGCCTGGGCAGCAAACTGGGGATGCCAGCCAGGGGTTGCAGAGGTCTTTGCTCTGTTTCTAGCCCCTCCTGATCCAGGCACTGTGCTCAGGCTCAGGTGTATGGTCAGCCAGGAGGTGTGAGACAAAGGCAAAGCCAAAAGCTTGTCTTCCATGTGGCTCAATGTTCAACCCCTTGGTGCTATTTAAAGTCAGCTGGGTAGAGGCAGGAACCCACACCCCTATGCACACAGAGACATGCTAACGCACACTTGTTCAACATGTATGCACATAGATACTGAGGGGCTTACACATACACACACACACTCCCTGTTCCTCTTGGTACTGAGACATCCCCAGCTGCACAAGCACAGCTTGATTATAACTTCAAACAGCTTCTGATGGTGAAAGGAAAGCACTTGTCCCTCCTCTCCCATAACAGACAACTGGTGGGCACAGGGCCCGTGGCTGGGCAGTTCTGGTATCTTGGTGTCCTTGCTGCCACTCCCAAACCCCGCCATCCCCAGCTGGATTCGCTTCTTGTAAACAGACTTTGTTTGTGCCGATAAGATAAATCCCGGGGATTGTGTTGGTTCATTTGATCTGACTGTTTAATTCCCCAGTCGATTCTTGATGAGAGGCTGTGCATACTCATTAATAATACTGCTCTTTGACAATGCCTTAAAAACACCCGACTGCAAGGCTGGACTTGGTAATGGGACTTGAGTAGCAATTAGCAGTGGTTGTCTGGGCCCTCAAAGACTGCAGCCCTTAGTTGGAGTAGCAAGGACAGCAATGATATATAATCCAGGGCTGGGAGGGAAGTCCAGTCTGGTGGCCAGAGAGCATCAGGACTCCCCCTGGGTCCCAGGAGGAGGCAGCAACAAGAAAGCTAGAAGAGCAAGGGATGTAGTCAGGACTCCTGGGTTCTTCTTTCAGCTCTGGGAGGGGAGCATGTACTACAGCCATGGATCCAGTGGAAGCGTGTTGCACCGGTGTCATCACATGTGAAATCCAGGCCTGAGAAGGCCTGAAGGGGCTTGTGGCACAAAAGATGTTCGGAGGACAGCAGAACAACACAGCGTTGCTTGGATCCTAGAGGGCCAAATTCAGAGGTGGCGCCAGCCATGCTGAGGTGCAGGGGATTCATGCTAATTAACCAGGGCCTGGAGGAAGATGGGATTGCAAGGCAGCTGCTGATCCCCTCGGGATTTCACTGAGCTCCAAACATCCCATCACACATGCACAGATGCCCCAGAGACCACCAGGCACTTACCTCTGCTGTGCAAAGCTCTCCATGCTCCCAGCTTCTGGGGTCATTAAAGCAAACAAAGGACACAGAGGAAGTCCTTTCCTCCCTGACTCTAGGAGCACTCTCTGCAGCCTGGTCTGCAGCTTGTGAGTTTCTCAGCCGACCAAGGCTGAGGGAGGCAGGGTGGTCTGAGGACCGCAGCAGTGCGGTGTTTACAGCCACCGAATCAGCTGCTTCCCGCACATTTTACCCCAGGGTAATCCCAAGCTGGCTGGGTGCTGCACCCCTGGGTGATGGGGCAGTAAAGAGGTTGGAGCACACTCGGACATGGTTGAGGGCTGCTGGAGAGGGGGAAGCTGTTTCAGCCTCAGACCATCACCCCCGTAATGGTCTCACTTGTATTTTACCTCCTGGTAGTTAGAAGCTGAGCAAGTCCAGGGAAGCTGACACCAGCCCTACTCCTGCAGCACTGCATGCAACCCAGCTTGCCTGGTCTTCTAGGGCTTCCCTCCTGCCAGGATCCAGGCCAGACTCTACAGAGGAATCCAGTGCTTAGGAAAGAAATCAACAGCCCCAGTTAGAGACCCCAGGGAAGCTCTCTCCACCTGACCTGGGAGGCATCTCTGCCATGCTTTGCAGTCCCCAGCCCAGCCCAGCACTGCTGATATATCTCAGCCCTGACCTAAGGGTCTTCTGCTACACCAGCCCTGGGGTCAACGCACAACCCTCCCATCTCAAGAAACAGTGCCCAGGCCGGGGGGTGCAGGGTGCATCTAGCCAGGGACATGCACTGCAAGTAGGCAGGATGGACAGGCGCTGCTCCCAGTAGCAAGCTTTCCCAACTGGCCTGGAAACTTTTGGTCTCCTGTGTCTGAAGACAGAGCAGGTTTCACAGCGGGGGCATCAGATGCACAAACTGGCATCATTTCTCCCTGGCACAGAGGGCCAGCTCATTTCAGGCCTCACAGATGGGACTGAAGGGACTTACAGTGGTGACTTGACCTTGTGCTGTTCCTTTGGCTGGGGGAGTGGGGCCAGAGGGGAAGTCCACACAATTCCCCACTGCTACATTTGTTCTGCCATGTCACTCAGAGCTGGCCAATATCAGACTGTTGAACACACGGGCAATTCCAAAAAGTCAGGAGTTTGGAGTCACACTGAAAATGAAATTTTCAACAAATCAGTGCATCAAGAACAGAAAAGAAAAAAAAGAAGAATCATTGGAAGATGTTAAATATAACTGCATTTTCAACCTGTTTTCTCTCTCCATTTAATTTTTAAAAATAAAATCCCAGGACTTTTCTAAATAAAGTCCTTTCACATAAAAGTGGAAAAGTGCTTCCTTGGGAAAACAGATGAAACAAAAGGTTTCAACCTCTCTGATGTTTTAAAAAATAAACACAGGAAAAGCCAAGCAAATACGCAAAACATTGCACTTTCATCAAATCTGCATTTTCCAGCATAAAAAATTTTGTTTGAAAATGCTGCACAGCTCTAGTGCCTGAGCTGTACACTCTCCCCCCTCTCTTACTTTCCTTACCATTGCTGTGTTAAACAACTGCCATGCTCCACCCCAGAGTCAGCTGCGTTCTGACAGCATGTACATCCACCTGTGCAGTACTAGAGGAACAAAAAGAGCCAAGGGGTATAATTCCCTGCTGACTGCACTCCTGCTCCTCATCCAGAACACAGCTGTGGCCAAGGGGGACAAATGACAAAGCCCTTCCCATTAGCAGAGCCAGGGATGAGCCAATAAATCCAGATCTATGGTAGGATGAATCACTCAAGTTAGGGAAGGAAGTTGAGGGAAGGTGAGAGGGCATCACTGACATTTGTGCAGGATGCCCTAAATCAGAGGCAAGGATTTTTGTGGGTGATCTCTTATTGAACCAACTGCATAGCTGGGATAGAGTTAGACAAGCTTTCAAATGCAAGACATCCTTCAGCAGGTCCAATAAAAGATACCACCCTGAGAAATCCTTGCCTCTCACGTAATTTCTGAACCGTCATGGCTACAGCATTGCCCTTACATTACCTAAACCAGTGTGACACACGTTTTTCCAGTGGGGGGGGGGAGGGGGGAACAAAATAACCCTCAAATATCAGAGTGGAGACCCTCACCTCAGCATTTATTTTTAGCCCCAGGTGGGAGTGAAGCTGACACCAATGTGATCATGGCATGTACATACCTACACAGGGGGAAGCTTTCTGATGGGAGGAGGCTCCTTAAATCTAGCAGGTAAATGCAGGGTGAGATCCAGCAGCTGGAAGCAGAAGCTAGAGAAATTCAAGATAGTAATATAGGGTAAGAGTTTAGCAGCAATCCCTGGAGCTGCTTTACCCTTGGAGTTTTTAAAGTGAGAATAGGAGCGTGTTTTACTGGAACTCGCCAGGGTTTAATCAATGTTTGCAGAGCAGCAAAATCCACAGCTCAGTCAGGCAGTGTCTCTTTTTCAAGCAGGAAATCACACTCCCAGCTGCACAGAAGTGTGTGAGGAGGAGCTCCAGGGACTTCTTTGTGGATGGCCCAGCAGGAATGACAAGCCTCTGGATTTCATTGCTTGTTCTTAAGAAGTGGCTTGAATTGCCCACAGGCCAGTGGTACTGCACTGCTGCCTATTGGGATACCAAGGCTAGGACTTGCAAATGAGATGGATAAAACAGCAAAAATATAGCCACTGCCATGACCTACCCCAGACTTGCGGGATGGGCCGTACAAGTGGCACACATGGCCTCTGTATGTGGCATGTGCAAGGCTGAGGAGGGGACAGGCAGCTCAGTGGCAAATCAGGCAGGGAGCAGAAAGGTAGGTAGAATAAAGGATGACCACAGTAGGAATAATCACAAGGTAGAGTACAGGATAAGCACGGTAGGAATAATCACCTTCCTACTATTGCCGTAGAATTGGTGTATAACCAATTAATAAAATTAGATGTGTATACAAGTCAGCAGGACCGGATGATCTTCATCCAAGAGTGCTGAAGGAGCTGGCTGAAGTCATTGCAGAGCCCCTGGCAAAACTCTTCCACAACTCATGGTACTCCAGAGAGGTCCCTGAGAACTGGAAGAGGGCCAATGTTGTGCCCATCCACAAGAAGGGCAGGAGGGAGGACCCAGGTAACTATAGGCTAATCAGTCTAACTTCCATCCTAGGGAAAATCCTAGAAAAAAGTTCATCAAGGAGCAATTCTGAATGGCAGCCAGCATGGCTTCATCGCGGGCAGGTCCTGCCTTACCAACTTCATCTCCTTCTATGACCAAGTAACTCTCCACCTGGACACAAGAGAGCAGGTTGACATTGTATACCTAGACTTCCAAAAGGCCTTTGATCTAGTATCTCACTATATCCTCATGAGAAAATTGGAGGATTGTGGGCTTAACTCCGAGACAGTCAGGTGAGTGAGACCGGGGCCTCTTTCCTCTCACTTGTCTGTGCACATCTCTGGGCAGAGCACCAGTGGGCAGCGTCCATCAGCTCCTTGGATGCCTTTGAGGACCGGGCTCTGCTCGGTGCCCCACTCTGGAGAACTTATTTTCACATTTTGACCCTTTGACCCCCATGTCACTCCTATCCTGTTTTTGCTTTTGTTGTCCCAACAAATTAGCTGTATATTTCACCCTTTTGCCCCACAAAGGGGCTATTAGTCACCTGGGTGGGCCTTAAGGCCCACGTTAATATGGAAGATACAAATAGACAGGTGGGTGAGAAACTGGCCGCAGGATAGGACCCAGAGAGTCGTAGTGAATCCTGGTGAGGATCCTGTGTCATCCTGGTGAGAAGTGAGCAGTAGCGTGCTACAGGGGTCGATGCTCAGTCTAGTACTTTTTAACATCTTTATTAACGACTTAGATGTGTGGGTGAAGAGCTCACTGGCTATGTTTGCAGACGACATCAAGTTATGGGGAGCACGGTCACACTTGAAGATAGGCTACAGTTACAGGCAGACCTAGACAGGCAGGCAAGTTGGGCGGATTGGAACCTGATGAAGTTCAGTGTTGAGAAATGTAAAGTGCTCCACCTTGGGACGAGCAACCCCCAGCACACCTACAGGTTTGGTGGCACCAAACTGATTAGCACCATGAATGAAAGGGACTTGGGGGTAATAATAGATCATGGTATGAATACGAGCCGGCAGTGCAATGCCATAGCCAATAGGGCAAATAATACCCTGGCATGCATCAATCGATGCATCTGCAGCAAAATCCAGGCGATTCTTCCGCTCTACTCAGCACTGGTGAAATCGCAGCTGGAGTATTGTGTCCAGTTCCGGGCGCCACACTTTAACAAGGACGTGGACAAGCTTGGGAGTCCAAGAAGAACCACCCATATGATCAGTCTTACATGACAAGCCATACAAGGAAAGGCTGAGGGATCTGGGACTCTTCAGCCCAAGGAAGACAAGGCTGAGAGGGGACCTAGTAGTAGTTTACTGCTACACTAGGAGTACATCAAGGTCTCGGTGAGCAACTATTCACCAGGGCACCTGAGGGGAAAACTGGGAGTAATGGCCACAAACTGCTGGAAGATCAATTCAGGCTTAACATTAGGAAAAACTTCTTCACAGTCAGGGTGTCCAGACTGTGGAATAAGCTCCCTCCAGAGGTGGTACAATGACCTACTCTGGAAATCTTCAAGAGGAGACTGGACAGTCACCTTGCTGGCATCACCTGACCCCCAGTTATCTTTTCTGCTCAGTGCAGAGGGCTGGACCCAATGATCTTCCGTGATCCCTTCCAGCCTTACAATCTATGAAAGCAGAGCAAGCAGGGAGCATAAGGCATGAAGCAGACAGCAGAACAGCAGCTTGGCCAGGGAGCAGGAAGCTGAGCAGCAGATGGGGTAAGGGAAAAGGATTGGAACAGCACTCAGGGGAGGGAGGGTTAATTTGTGGCATGTCTGCCAGAAAGGTTGGCCCTAACTGCTCAAGCCCATGCCCTGTGGTTGGGCTGCACTTAAATCCAGCTGGGTGTTTGCCACAATGCTTCAGTCACTCAGGGGGCAACTTTACAGGGCACTAGCTCCAATTCAAGACCAGGTCCCAACAAGCTCCTTTCTTTCCATATTGGGTGGAAAATATGGTTTGATAGTTGTGAGGGATCCAGGAGATCTCATGTGGGTCTCACTCAGCCCATGAATTGCCTGCATATAAAAAAATTGCATTAAGAGACAGCAAAAAACACCCTACTGGAAGAGGGGCACTTAGGGCTGGTGCTGACTCCAGAGGGGTTGATATAGCAAAGTAAGTGGTTAGATTGTCTTAAGCTACCACAGAGGTGTTGGTCCGGGAAATGCAATTTCTTACAATATGCAGCTCTTTGTGACGGAGCAAAGCTGCTCGATAAGGTTCCAGCCACCCAGCCACATCCAATCTAGGCTGGAAATCTTGTTCCATACAATCTCTCTCCTGCAACAGTGGCAGCCTCACCTTTGAACTCCATTGTCTGATAAGGGCTGTCATGTTACACAGGACATTATTGCTGTAGGGAATGGCAGGGTAAACAGCACCCACTTCCTAGAAGCCTGAGCCTCTAGGATTAAGGCAATGGAATAAAAATTGTGCCAACCCCCTTAACGTCACTAACAATACACAAGGTCACAGACCAGGAAGGAAACGCTCAAGGGCAGCGGTATGGGAGCCCTGATCGGTTCTCACGCAAGTCATGGAATGGCTCTGCGGCATACGTATTACCCATCAGCTCTCTGGCACTGCCTGGAGGATGGATGAAAGCCAGACTCAAGTTTTCCAAGATGAGAATGTTCCTTGCCAGATGACTGACTGGGAATTCATGTACCCTCCATCCACAGCAGCACATGAGCTATTGCTTGGAGCCCTCTGGGAAGCTGGGCAGAATAGGTGTTCCCATTAATGGTGGGGAAAAGTCAACTGCAGGCAGGGGGAAAAGGGACCTGCAGGAAATTATGCATTTTCTCTGTACAGAGAAGGAGAGAGAACCCAGGAGACCTGGCGCCCACCCCACTATCTACTCCCTATACCATTCCCTCCTAGGTCTGGAATGAGAACCCAGGAGTCTTGGCTCCTGGTCCTAACCCCACCAGACCAGGCTGCCTTAAAGAAGTCTCCAATGCTTGAATAATCATCAACCAATTCATGTGAGGATTGCCCTTCAGAAGAGAAAAAAATCAATGCAAGCTCATGTTTCACATCCGCGGGACACTACCTCACGTTCACTGTGGAGGAGAAATCCTACCTGTCAAGTTGCTGGCTCTGAAAAACAGACCCTGCTCTGGGCCTGTCCTTTGTGACCCAAGCTCCATGAGAGCCACAGACAGGCTGGCAGCAACTAGGCCAAGAGGAGATGGAATGGCAAGGGGCACCATCATAGTGGCACCATTTGCCGGTGGCCTCCACACTGACCTTTGCAACATAGTGCTCATCTTCCCTGGGACATTAGCTCTGAGGAATACAACATGCTCAAGGGGATGCATCACCCTGCACCTCCAGAGCTGCTCTGGGGACCACAGTAGGAGCCAGCATAGATCGTTGCATTGAGTACCATCTTGGCCTTAACCTGGATCTAGGACTTTACTTCTATGATCTCACTGGTTGGCTTCCAGGAGACCTGGTTCCAAGATTTTCCTTATGGATACCTAGACTCTGGCAGCAAGTTAGAGCTGGAATGGCATGCCTATGCCAGCCTCACAGTGGCACTGAAAGAGGGAAGGAGTTGCAGCCTTGGTCTCTTGGAAGCAATTAATTTGGTTCCATACCAACCTCAGAACCAGAGGTAATGCTCACTATAGTCTGGCTCCCAGTGCTGTGATCAGAAACCTAGCACATCCAATGCTGTGGGTTCACACTTCAAGTCCCCCATGCTTTCCAGTCCATCAACTCCAAAACACTCACTGCAGCCAGAGCATCCATGTATTACTGGATTCACGTAGGCTTTTATGGAGTAGAAAGGAAAGGTGGGGGAAAAAGGAGGGACAGAGACAGACAACAGTGTTACTTTCCAGGGGATGCAGAGCTTTGAAAAACAGGGCCAACTTGCAAATGGATTTCAGTGATGTTCTGAAGGGAAGGGAAAGAGGGAGATTAAATAGGGAATCATTTAAAAGACAACAGAAATTTGGTTCAAGAGGGGCATTTAATAAGCATCAAAATATACAGACAAGGAAGGCTACCGGTGTCCATCAGAGCTGGCTTCCTGTTGGAGGAACCAACACGCACATACACACTGGTGGACTCTGCAGCAGGCTAATTATGTGCTCGCTAAGGGACAAAGAAGAAGCTAATTTTCAAAGGTGTTAAACCCCAGCACTAGTGGGAGCAAGGCTGTGAAGTCCCATCTCAAGCCAAGAACCTGGTTATCCATCCATGTGTTGTTCCACGACCCACGGCAGAGGCAATGAGAGTGCTGCATTTCATGCAAGCCCCAGGTCTGAGGCCCACGTCAGTCACTTCCTAAAGGCTTTATGCACATGTTAAGAGTCCCTCCCTGTGTCCTGGGGGATGGGAGTAGCCAAGCTGGCAGCAGGATGGACAGTAGGAGTCTCCAGCTCTGCTATCAAACATGTGGTCAGACTGTGGAAGTGGCGGACGGGAAGCAGTGCTCTTCCCTCCTGGGTTCACCGTCTGCTGCTTGACCTCGGCGTAACATGAGAGCTCTCGCTGCTCCGGCCACGGAACCCAGAAGCCAAAACTTCCTCGAGGAAGCTGCCAAGTAGAGTCAAGGTTAGTAGAAACACAGGCCAAACTTTCATGTTCACAGGCAGAAAGTCACCACAGGGCCTGGCTTTGAGCCTACAGACGCAAGCAACAAGTGCTCTGTGGCCTGACAGCTGTGTCTGTAGTCTGCTCACTCAGTTTCTAGGGTGTAATGTCTCAGCTCTGCGTGTGGGAAACTGAGGCAGAAGGACTGTATGGGCTGCTCAAGGGAGTATGCAACAATCAAATACAAGCTGGGAACACAGCCTTCTGGCTCCATGCTCAGACCCCCACAGACCACGCTAGCTCTCAATATCAGGTTCCCTTCCTTGCAAAGGAAAACAGCAGCTAGGAAAGGCTGACAGGGTGCAAGTGACAGATGCTCAGAGATGAATCCTACTTGCAATAGAAAGCTGCTGCCCTCACCTTCTTTCCAGGAACAAGGGGGTGTTACAATTTCCTGCACAAATGTAATCCCAGAGACAGAGGTGCACAGCCAGGCATGTGCCCAGCCCTGAACCGCTCTGTGCGCGGAGACAGGGGATGTGCTGCATTGATTAGCTGCAGATACAGAAGAGCGGATCAATGCTTTTGCTTAACCCAGCCATTCATAATTAAAGCATCAGGGCAGCCCTCCTCCCCCATCACCAGAGGTCTCTGGCAAAGGAGTTGTCACACCTGCTGATCAAAGGCCTTTAGTCATGGCCCTGCATTGCCCCTACTCCCTTTTCACAGCATCCATGGCCAGCAACCAAGTCAGGAAGGGGCAGTGGGGAGGCCTATTCCTGCTACTTGCTTTGGACTTTCCTGCGTGAGTGATGAAGAAGGAAGCGGCTGAGGTTGTGCCCTTGTTGATGAGGACTTGACATTTCATGCAAGTGGCTGCCAGGGGTCAGTTCTTTCAGGCAGGTTTGGGTACTGCTCCTTGACTCTAACCAGACATAGGACCCCGACACACAGCAAGCATCACCCTTCCTGTTAGTCCCCAGGTTACATAGAAGCCATTTGTTTCAATTCAGAATTCCATACATGCTGGGGGGGGGGGAAACAACCCACAAACCTCTGTGTACCTGAACTATTAATTTAACTCACAACTGTGTAGTAAAGAGGGCCTCAATTTGGCAAAGAGCTGGACCACATGCCTTGCTTACTGTTTGATCTCTACTTATAAGTCACTTACAGGTCAGAACCTGCATGAGGAGCTTAAAAGTGAAGCTGGATCTCAATGAGAGAAGGGCACCTAAACCCCTTAGGCAACATTGGAAATCCCTGCCTGAAAGCCACGCTTAACATTGTGAGGCCTAAGCATTTGCTTCAGTGCTTTGTTGAACTGGGGCTCCAGTTTGCCTATACTGTAACGGGTTCACTCACTCAGCCAGCAACATTATCTAATGAGAGGCAGGTAAGTAACACTACCCAGCAAATCAAAAGCCTTTTTGCTCTCACAACACAGGCTTCTCCTTTCCCCCACAGCCCTATCAAAGGAAGGCTGTTTTACTGCCTCTGCTGAGTTATTTAGCACCCAGATTGCCATGGTGATGGGCATGGTATAAGCAGATAGCTTTGGATGACATCCTGTTTAAGTCAGTACATCAGTGACCCACTCCCAACAGAAAGAGGTTATCAAAGACTAGCTCCTAGGAAAATAAAACAGCTGACGAAACCCTTTGCTGGCAATTTTGGAGTTTGTGAAAGGAGCTGGGCAAAACGATCTGCCCAGCAGCTAGCATATGACCCAGGCCTCCCACGTCCTACGCTAGTCTTTGTTCTACCTTCCCCTTCTACAAAACCCATGAGAAGAGCTGCACCTCTTGCAGCATTCACTCAACTTGCACTCAAACCACCCCAAATTGGTTCACAAGGGTAAACCCCACCTTAATCTCACCAGGCAAAGCCAAGCACTACTCAAATGCTTGGAGAAGTGCTTTGAGGTCCTAACACAGATGGGGCTGTAGAAGTGGCCACTGCAAAGCATGTCACCATGGATTACTTAAATATTTCTACAGTATAGGAAGGGGCCCTATGGACTGGGGATGGCTGAACTGTACTGTGCTGCAATTATTCAACATGTCCCAGGGTCCCCAAGGGAAAGAGAGAAGCCTAACTTACCCTAGGGCTGGACTGGCCTCTTTCTCGGCCAAGAATACATGGACTGAAATGGGAAATTAAAACACTGTATAAAGAAACAAAACCACCAAAGTGGGAAGAAGCCTTGCCCAGATCGGTCCTGTCCTATGCCCCCTTGCCACATGCTTTATGCTGCATGGAAGAGGCCTATTTTTAGAGCAGCCCACCCAGCCTTCAAGTGCACGTTAGTCACTTTAAGTGCAAAGTACTGTGGTACAAAGGCTTCTCCCCAGTTACAGGTATCTGGTTACAGACATACTATGGCTAGGGGATACCCCTGCTGGCATCTGGTTCAAGAAGAACAGCAGGGCTATTCCTGTAAGTGGGTCACCCTGGATACTCCCAGCATTAGTCACAGCTGGTCTGTGCTTAACTTGCACTCTGGAGGAGTTGGCCCCTAGTGCTGGATGTTCCTATTGGCTTGTCTTTTGATTTTTGGGCAAATAGCTATTGTTTTACCCACTCCCTGCTCTCCCCCAGCCCACAGTTCTACCAGCTCAGTGGATTTGGGAAGTTAAAAAGCTTATTGCTGGCCACTGTTGGTGAAAGAGGCTTATGCCCACTAGCAAGGAATTGGAACTAATCTGAATGTAAGGGGCGGAGGGGAAGAGCTGTTTCCAGCTCACAGCATAAAGAGGAGTGAGGAAGACGCTGTAACGAGGGAGCAGGCTTTTAATTGCATCTCCCCTTCGCGAGCTAGCAAAGTTATTCTAATACTTGCACACGTGCACCTGGCTGTGACACCTCAGACAGGATCCTGTGACCCCTCCACCCCCACCCATGGCTCTTTAAGAACCTACTGAGCCAGGACTTGCCTGCAACTTTAATGGTAAGGTTACTCCCAGGCATCAGACTTGCATCTGTGCATCTCAGATCCTGGAGAGGCGTTTGTACATCTTAACGATGCTAGCCTCTCAAGACAAAGCTAATCAGCAGCTATTATTTGGAGGCATCGGATAACCAAACAAAAGCTTGCCAAGAAACTGAATGATTCCTGCTAACCAGTATGTGGTGCACCCAGCATGTTGCATCACTCACAGCAGTGTTGTGTGGCAGAGGAGGGGGCACAGGAAGAGAGGCATGACCCCTCCTCCCCAGCCCGGGCTGGAATCTGGCTATACGAGAGCAGGGCTGGTTTCAGTTTACACCAAGGCTGTGAGCCCTAGCATAAAATGGACCCATCTAGGGGATCTTGGTGCTGGGAGACCAGATAGAGCACATCTACACGTAATGCTTTAAATGCGCATTAGCCTAAATTAATGCACATTAATGGTGTGCATCTACATGTGCACGCCCTTATGGCGCATTAGAAATGGCAAATTTAGGCACAAATAGTTAAAGCACATTAATGCATGTGTAGACATGTTAATGTGCATTAACGTTGTCTGTGTGGACTGACTTGGGACTGTCCCAAGTCAGTCCACACACAGTGTTAATGCACTTTAATGCCTGCACATGAAGACACCTGCCTAAACCTGCTTAATCCCCATTAAGCTAATGCCTATTAAAATTTAGGCACATGTAAATACACGTGTGGACACACTCACTAACACCTACTACAGCATCTGGAGGGCTCTGGGAACTGTGAGCAATGCACATCTCACTGCCCATCTCCCAGTCAGAGGAGGAGGAACATGGCCATTCTGCAGCAAAGCCATGCTCCTCCTGCCTTGGTTTAACCAGGCATAAAGTCCCAAAAGCATGTCACAGGCATGGCTCAGGGTTTCCATCAAGTTTAGCTTGAATTGCAGATCTGTTACAGGTCAGCTGAGGGTGTTGGATTGCAGAGTAAGTTTGCCTAGCATTTACAAATGGAAGGAGCTCAAACAATAAAAACCCCCATAGGCCCCCTGGCTGCATGCAGGTGGGGGGAGGGGTGGGGAGATCATATGGGGAGAACAGATGTCTTGAAGGGCTCCCCATAACATTTTAAATGGAAAGATAACCCTTTTTAAGATCAGTGACTGCTCTATAGTTGAGATGTATATACACTCACACCAAATCTAAGTGGATGCTTGCCTGTTTAAATAGCTTCAGTATCTGCAGAGAAGCCATTGCCACAACACCTAAGCAGCTACCATGGAAAACTGGTTACTAAGACAGGGCAGGGCACTAATCTAACCTGACCAAGTGCTTCCATTGCAGGGACTGTCCACCCTGCCAACAGCCACTGTAAGAGGACCTTTGCCAAAAGCCCTGCTAGCAGACAGGAGACACTCATGGCCTAATCTTGTATACCAGCCACCTCAACTCCTGTTGGCATCCAGTCTCTCTCTGGAGCACTCTGCCTTACAAGATCTGGCCCTAAGAACCCCAAGTTGATGGAAATCCATCTAGTAATTTCCATGGGCTTTGGCTCAGGCACTTGATCACCAAGCAAACCACACCTCCTCCTGAGCTGTTAGGGAGGGCAGTCTTAGTGGAAAAAGTGAAGAGCTGACATACCAGCAACAAGGGGCTAATTTTATTGGTGTTATTAGTACTGTTAAGATAGCAAACCTCCGGAAAGTCAGCAGTCCAGAGAACCTAAAAACATTGGACATTTTCAAGAGCAAGTTAGATGGACATTTGACTGGGACAGTCCCATCCTGAGCAAGGGGCTGGACTAGATTCATAGACATTAGGGCTGTAAGGGACCTCAGATGATCATCGAATCCAGCCCCCCACCCCAGGGGCAGGTAGTCAGCTGGGGTCTAAGGATCCCAGCAAGATAAACATCCAAATGTCTCTTAAATAAGTCCAGAGTAGGTGGTTGCACCAGCTCTGGGGGCAGCCTGTTCCAGACCTTGGGGGCTTGGAAAGTAAGGAAGTTCTTCCTTATGTCCTGCCTGAAATGGTCTTGGAGGAGTTTGTGACCATTTGACCTTGTCATCCCTTGGGGCGCTCTAGTGAACAGGTGTTCCCTCAGATCCTGATGTACACCCCTTACATACTTATAGGCAACCACCTTATGAGGTCCCTTTCAGCTCTACTTTCCCATGATGTTAACAAGTTCTGTTCACAGGAACAAGTGTTGCTAATTTATAGACACGATTCTTTGGGTAAATGTAATACATCTTATTAAACCAACTAAGTCGCTGGAAAAAATGTTCTTTACAAGCTTTCAAGCTAATTTACAGGGAACTCCCACCCCTGCACACTACTATCAACATGTGTGCATGTAAGTAATGTGTAGAACCACACCCACCGGGCCAGATTTTTACTTACATAAAGGCCTTTTTTACACCAGAAACCCCTCAATCTAGATGTACACTTACACCCATTGAGGTCCCTTTATACTGCCAAAGGGGGTTTTGCATAAATAAGAATTGGGATGATACTACTTTAAAGCATTTACTTAGGAACAGAATAGGCATGGAGACACTGTATGATGTACAGTGCAGTCTGAACCCACACCATTGCAAAGATACAGTCCAGAGCACAACCAGATCCAATAACATGTCTGTCTCCTGCTCTGAAAAAGAAAAGAGTAGGCCCCCTCCAATGCACACACACAGCTGTTGCAGAGAAAGTCAGTGTAGGACTAGTAAGAACAATGACAGCATGGGATTAATGTGCTTTCACTGGCTGCTCACAGCATTAATATAAAAATCTCCCTGTATATTGTGAGATATCAACTCTAATCCAGGAGAAATAACTGGTAGTTCATTAGAGAGAGACCAATGGATTACCAGGGAAATTGTAATGAGATGGAGATCTAATAAAACCCACGAAGGTTTCTGTGCGTTAGACACCACTGTTATGCCTGCTAAACTGCTTAAAATCTGAAGGCAGTTTATTAAAATCCTCCTTGCTGACAACATTAGGAAGAGATTCACAGTTTTAATTCACAGACATCCCAAAAAAACAAGACAAGACAAAAAAACCTGTAAAGGATCGATACTTTGTTCAGGTTGGTCAATATCTAAGTGTCAACAGTTTTCACTCATTTGACGTTTGGGCTTCGCACGGGGCTAACTAAGACCCTTTGCCCTGGGCTCTGCAAGAGGTCAGACAGAGCATCCAACAGCTCCTTCAGGTCTTAAAAAGCTGCGCATTTTGCCTCCCCAGATTTTTTAAGCGCTTTGCAAATATTTACATAAAAGAGTTGATGAATTCAAGCAGAGTCTGAAACCACAACATTCACCTTCTCTCTGAAGAAATCATTAATCAGTTCCCCAGGCTGCTTAAGAGAGCATTGTGGGTTTCTTATTACGAAGTGGCTTGGGGGCATCTCTTTTCAGGTCAACACTGCTCTGTAGGTTTACACATTTTAAATGGCTAAAAATGGTAAAAATAGAATAGTAATCTTTTCTATTGCACATTCTTTTTTAAAAGACCCTTACATCTGCAAGGCACTTGAAGAATTAGTCAAAGGACCAAAATGCAGCCAGATCTGGGGTGGAACACAGGAGCTGCTCCTTTGTGACAAGAAAGATAACATCCTGAACCGAGATAGGTGGAGAAGGGTAGGATGGTAAGGGGACCCAGGGATCAGCCAAACCGAAAGGAAATGGGGCTCATCTTGTGAAGTGTCATGAGGGATCAGCAGGTCCATTTGCTCTCTCATCAGGCTAATGGCACTTCCAGCAACACGTCACTCTTTAAAATCCATGTGGGAACATGGATTCACCAGTGATTCTGGGGATGGATGCCTCTGGCTGAGTTACCTGTCCCTCTTCCCACAGCATGTGGCTCTCCCCCACCCCTAAGCTAAATACCATCACAGGCCTGCCCCTGTATGGGCTGGAAGGTCAGAGACTACCAGAGCCTCCAACATGGTACTCAGGGCTTTGCACAGCAATGTATGACATCAGGAGGCAGTTCACTGCAAAGCAATCAATGCACTTCTGAGGTAGTTAAAGTCATCCAGTCGCTGGCCTTGTTACTCAAGGCATTCACTAGCGACAGTCAGAAGGGACTAGCAAACCGTCTATGCTGTTGGGATTCTCCCTGTTCACCCCTGTCCTAACCCAATAACTTACACTAGGAAGGCATGCACTTTGGCTCCAACTACATCAGATCCATAAGAGCGCCATTATATTCTCTGAAAAGTTTACAGAGGGCATCTCTTTTCAGGTCAACACTGCTCCGTAAGTTTTCAAAGAAGCTCCATAAGTCTCCATCAGATCCATAAGTATTGGTTCAAATGGTTAATACCCATACTGCCAAACTCATACTTTACTTCTAATATGAACATGCCTGGCCTCAGCTCCAACTATTGATTCTTTTTATGTCTTTCTTTGCTAAATGAAAAAGCCCTTTTTAGTATCAGGTGCCTTCTCCCCAAAAGGGACTTGTACACCTTAATCAAGTCCCTTTTGATCCTCTGCATTATTTTCTCTCTCTCTCCAGGATTTTCTCTGGAAATGGAGACAAGAGTATGCCAACACTGAAACCAATTAGTGCCAGCTGTATCAGTCTCCATTGGCTAGCTTTCCCAATCTTCCCTGGTCTGAAACATGACAACTCATTCTGCCTACATAATACCACAGACCTGAGACCTGAAGAAGAATGCATTGCCGTCAAAAGCTTGTCTAAGTCTATCCAAACTATGCAGTTGGTCCAGTAAAGGATACCACCCACATAAATCCTAGCCTCAAGGAACAGGCAGCAGCATTCAATTTTTGCCAACCTGGGCTGGATCTGTACCCCTGACCCAGAAAAGCCAAGTACAGCCCCCTTCAGGAAGAGGGCTACACCCAACATGTGTAAAACTTTCCACATGTCAATCATCTTAGGGCCGCCCCAGCAAAAATAGAAGTTGACACCTATGCCCCGACCTGAAGAAAGGGCTTGGGAATGACAGCAAAGAGCTTGGTCATTCCCTACACACCGCTTTGTGCACTGTGGACCAGAGCCTTCCTTGTCTTGTATCTGAGTTGATATTACACTGACAAAGAGAACGACCCAAACAGCTGGAGAGGACTACCATCCCCACATGGTCCATTTTACACCCACTGCAGACAACTGCATAGTCCAGGAGGGAAGTGGAGAGTCTAGGGTGGGTGATCTTAAGGGCAGTCCACAGCCACTCATTTACAGTGAAGGTTTAGATTTCAAGCAAAAATTAAAAAAAAAAACTTTATTTTTAAAGGAGCAGCAACATGCTGGAGAGTGATCTACTTATGAGCACTGATGCTACTATAACCTTATTTTCTGCAGGGCAGAATTACAAGCTCTTTCAAGTCTCTCTGCCCTGCCACTGTGGGACCATGGTCTATAGAATACCCCAGACAGGATTCTACATCCAGCACCAAAGTGGGTTAATCACTCCCCCGCTCTGCGCCTCAACTTCTTCTGCATATTCAAACCATACTATCTCTGGATGCTGCTTTGGGAAGTAGAGGGGGAAAGTAGTATTTTTATTATGCCAGTGGTCTTCGGTCTTCAGGGAACACTAGTTTCACCCAGTGGAGAAAGTAAACCACCCCACCTACCAACACATACATGTTCATGACACCAGGTTGAGCTGTGTGTTCTCTTTTTTCTTTTTCTTTTGTTTGGGGTGGGGGGGGGGCAGGGGGAGTTGTTTTTTTCGTTTGTTTGTTTTAACCAGGACACCCGCTAATCCCAAACCAGGGGGTTCTGGACAGCTCCTTGCTGTAATCTGTCATCAGAGGCTACACACATCCCTTTTTATTTCCTTCTTTGAAATGCAAATTCTGTTACAGTATCCTACTTTTCCGTAAATAATTCAGAGACTGCACTAAACCCTGATCACAGTAGAAGGCCTACACTAGCTATTGTTACTTGTCACAGCACCAATCTGCAGAGCTCAGCCCAGCAACATGGCTCTGACTCTTGACTTTGGGATTCCTTACCATGAGACACTGATACGCTGGCTGCACTTCTGCTGCTCTTAGCTGCTGTCACGTGCAGGATATAGGTAGGTGACCAGAGCTAAAAGCTTCCACCTAGATCCCCACTGGCAATCTTCACTGCTTCTTCTTGGCTCTCCCTGGGAAAGATGGTACTCAAACATTATGGTGACTGAGAAGCAACCATATAAACCTGTAAGTATTAGCCTCCCCCCACTCCCTCAAAACATCCATCCTCACAGAGCCCTGGTAATTCCAGCACCATCTCTACAGCAGTGTCCCACTAACCTCTCAGTAAGCCTGCTCCACAGCTGACTATCATGGTAACACCTAAGGACCCCAGCCTTAAAACAGGGGCCTGCTGGATTCAGCACAGAGGCAGAGTGAAAGAGACCATTCCCATCTTGAAGGTCCAGGCTAAGAAGGGAAAAGGCAAAAATGAAGATGAAGATGGAAGAGGAAGAGGAGATGAAGTGCCTTGTCCAAGGTCACACAAGGGCAGTGGCAGGATGGGGAAACAAACCCAGATCTCCCGACACCTGGTCTAGTGTCTCACCCACTGGACCACACTACCTCTCCTGCCTCTCTCTGTTCCACTCAAAACACCGATGTTCATGTTGTCCACAAGGCTCCAGCCTGTAGATCAGCTTTGCCTTGTGTCAGCATCAAACAAACTCCTTAGCTTTCCATTCAGACATTTCATCTACATGCTTACCACAGCTGCACACACACAGAGCAAGAATGGCTATGTGGTCCAGCAACTCCCACATATCCTATTTGGCAGATAACAGTGAAAATGAAGGGTAG
This sequence comes from Crocodylus porosus, assembly GCF_001723895.1. Taxonomy (NCBI): domain Eukaryota; kingdom Metazoa; phylum Chordata; order Crocodylia; family Crocodylidae; genus Crocodylus; species Crocodylus porosus. The sequence continues at coordinate 1,555,400 of NW_017728893.1, read as the reverse complement.
AAGGGGTCCAATTTGGGGGTTACAACCTCCAGAGGAGAGAGGTTCAGAAACAGGTATTGGTGGAGGGGTCACAGCCAGTCCACCTTTCCCTAAGTGCTCCAAGGGAGGCAGTAAAGAGGCTCTGGAGGAAACATCTGGCAAGGTCGCCTTCCTGAAACAGTGAAATTATAAGCCTACCCCTGAACAGGCAGGAAAACATGGTTACAGAGCTACAACTTCCCTCTGCACTAGGACACAGAGGCAATGCGGATATGCTCCATGAAGCATATTAAAACAGGATCACAGCTTCTCTGCAGGGGCCCGCCGATACGTGTCATCTCTAAACGCAGCACCGTACAGGGAGTTCAGGTCTCCATACAGGGAGTTCAGGTCTCTGCTGAATCCATTACAGATCCTTTTTCAGGGCAGGTCTCAACCTTCAATACTGTAAGAAAATTATACCTTTCTAGAGAGCGCTGCTATTGGCTACTCACTGCCATTTATTTGTATCATGTTTGGGAGAAATTGGGCTTCTGTTATAGCCCAACTCTGCTGCCTCCCAACGAGTGACACCAGGCTCAAAGCCAGTGCATTGGGCCTGGGGAGGGAGTAGAAGTTTTCTATAAAAATCTGAAGCAATTCAAATTGGGGGCTGTTTGGTTACAACCCGTCAATGACTGCAAAAATCTTTGAGCCATTCAGGGTCTAGGCTAGCAAAACTTCTCTCTTGTTGACCACAAACCCAAGCAAGCATTCAGCTGCAAAGAGAACCAAAGCATATTTGGGCAGTTTCTAAAAAGGCAATTAAAAGCCAGCTGGTCCACAAGTCAAAGAAAAGTATGCACAGAACCTTAGTGTAGGTCCTACAAAAACAAGCATTTGCAATACACTTTAAGATCCCAAGATGAAAAAGTACAACACTGCTGTGTATTGGGAGAACAGTGAGTCTAAAACTGAAGGAGCTCTCAATTGTGATGGTCCCAAACATAGCCCCTTTACTCCTACTGAAGTACCACATGGATGGTAGTTCAGCTGAGGGATCTGGAAAAGGAAGCATTGCAAAGGGCCCAGTTATGACCCCAAGCCTCCTGGCAGCAAGTGGAGGCGAGAGGGACCTGGTGCTTTGAGTAACAGCAGCAGGGAAACCTAGAGGTAGAGTCAAATCCTTGCTCTGCCACTGATTTTAAGTGAAAAATGCCCATGGGCATACATGGTCTTTCTGTGTCTGGCCTCCCATCTCTACAATGAGGATAACAACATAGCCCTATCGCCTGGGGCACTGGGAAGATCAACACGAAATGATGTGCTACAGTGAGAGAGAAGTGCCTTGGATCAGTGACAGGCATAGCTACCATGCACTATCCTAGAGTGCACACAGGTTCACTCTGACATCCATTACCATTCTTCAGCCTGGGAGTGCCCAACTGCCTCTTCCAACCCTTCTTGTGGCTTCTATTTCAGGGTCACTGCAAAGGACAACCTCAATTTTATTCAACACATAGTAAGTGCAACAGCAGTGACGGGGATCCAATTTGAGAAGGTGTGGAATGAGGGCTGGTCCAGTAGTGGGAGAGGCTAAACTTTCATGCCTTGAGAACAGATGTCTTCCCCCCCACCATCCCCCACCCCGCTGTGCATGCTGCAAAGAGTCTGTAGAAACAGCAACTACGGCATTGGCAGCAAACCCCTGCTAGGCTTTTACACACCACTAATTATGGGTTAGCGACCATGTCATCTCGCTGATGGGAAGACCCTAAATACAGCACAGAAATGTGCAATTAAGCCCTTGCCTTTGCCAGCCTTCAAGAACTAGGAGCTCAGCACAGGCCTCTCCCCACTCCAAGAACAGCAGTGGCTGGGTTTTATCTTGTATTGCAGGGAAAGTCAGCTAGTGAACAAGGAATAAGTCCCTTCTTTCCATCCCCTCAGCTATAAGGTAGGGTAATACTTCAGGGAAGCATCTCTGTACAGTACTGTAATCAAGCATGTGATAAAGTCCCCTTGGTTTTAAGTTAAGCATACGCCGACATAAGTATTTTCCTGAAGGAGGGGAAAACCTAGCACAAAAGGAATGTGGGCACCTCATTCCCTTAGGCTCCTTGGGAAGGCGAAGAAAAGGAAGCGGGGGGCAGGAGGAAGAAAGTCACAGGCCTGCTGTTGGGAAGGCCAAAGTGCTTGGACAGAAGAGGATTCAGAAGTGCAAAGTACTGATACTGTGCTAACTAGAACATTAGAGTGGCTGGAAGAGAAAACAGGCCACAGCTGAGACTGTTTTACAAGCCTCGGGCTCATTTCCCAGATTAAAGATATTTAGGGCCCAAGCTTTACTTTGTCTTCTGCCTCGTTATCAAGGTTTGCTTTCTGCTTCCAGTGTCTCTCAAGATCACTGATTAATAACCCTCCCACTGGAGGGCTTCCAACTGCACAGGAAGTTGCCATGCACCAAAATGGATCACAAGCCATCAGCAGGTGCTTGGCAGCCTCTCTGCATCAGGCTCTAGGATTTCCAATAGGTGCCTACCCCAGCTCAGGAACCTAGCTCAGGCACTGAGCATTCTCCAGTGCTTGCTGGGAGTTACAGTAAAAAGAAGGAACAGGAGACTGGTTTTCAAGTATTCATAAAAAACAAAGCCAGATGTGTTCACCAAAGCAACATTTCTTTAAAGGCCCAGTGCATCTTTCTAAGGTGACACCCAACCCAGCAGCTCCCATTTTCTTAATCAGTCAAGAAACAGTAAGTATAAACTGCTGAACACTCTTGTTCCAGTTACTACCACTAGGCCTCAAATGCAGTTAAGCTCATAGACTACTGGAGAAGGGGGAAGGAGGGGAAAGCTGGATAATTCAGGTAGGATTTAAACACGTGTGTTGACACAGATCTGTCTTTGTAATCCTGTTCAAGAGAATCATTTGCTTCTGGGTGTTTGGCTCAAAGGCTTTCCAACTGTTAAGTATCAACCCAAAAGAAAAACAGGACATTGGCACAGACACTGCAGAAAGGTGAAAAAGTATGTTGGGCAGATGAAAGCCACCAGATCTTTGCAGAAGCATAGGAAAGTAAGGCCAGCAGGGCCCTCAGGATGTCACCTAGTCCAATCCCCTGCTCTAGGCAGGATCATCCCTCTAAACCTTTCAAAGAAGATAATGTATTCTTACTGTGCCAACAGCTGTACAAACTAAAGATGCTTTACAAGAGGGCAATAAAGGGTAGAGATACAGAAATTAAGTTATTTCAGAGATGGCATGGATTGTTACAATAGCAATACATTACATGCCTAAAACACAAGCTGTTTTTATAGCTACATCCACAAGACACTTGCACCCAGCTCTTAGGAACTGAAATAACCCAGTAGCAGTGGTTTTATACAGACATGGCATTATGAAGTCTCTCCCGATTACACAGCATGTACTTACATGCCTGTTCACACTCCTATGGAGTTGTGTGAACTGGAAGCATTGAAATCAAAGTGAAACCAACTAAGAAACCAAAAACCCAGCCACTTGAAAGCTCAGCATGTTAAAGCCAGGAACTTACTTCATAGTTTAACAAGCTAGGGCCACAGCCAGTATGTGCAGAGAATAGGCTGCATGTGTTCAAACATGTCCCACCCCACACTTTGACGTCACTTGTCTTTTTAGTGAATCCAAACACCCTGATCCTTGCTGCACTACACTGCAGGGATAAGAGAGCCTGCTTAGGCCTTCCTAGCAGCACAGCCAAAGACGACTGGAGCACAGAGTGGGCCCAAGAAGCTGGTTCAAACACATTTTGTCTTGCAAGGTGGATGGCTGGCTGGCCTCAAGAGTAGGGTGCAGGCCTTTTTTGGCATATAACAGAGGTCAGTGAAGGTCTCCGTCATAAGGTAAAAGCGTTGCATTTCCTAAATACTGGAGGCAGAGATTTTTTAGAACCGTCTGTCTAAGGGACTTGGGCACCCAACTTCCATTAGTTTTTATACAATAAAACTCATACACCCAAGTCCCTCAGGCAGCATTAAATTATCTCAGCCCCAGTGTTTAACTGTAATTTTGCTTTGGTGTTGTGTGGATGTATGTTTTCGTATTTATAATGGGGGGTTGAAATCTGCCCCCATCTTGAGTAGAGTGGTTCCCTTTAAGCCCAAAGCAGCTGTTGGACAAGTCAAAGAACCCTTCCACAGTTTAGATTTCACATTTCCCGATACAGCATAGGGGGAGGACAGGTCACCTGTCACACTCCTTTTAACTTTACCCTCTGCTCCCAAACAACTGAACAGTGACTGGCCCAGGCAACTAGACTATGAAAGGGGACAGAATGGAGTATTTGGAGAGGAGCAAGGGAAGAATTGTAAGAATTCTTGGATCTCTGCTTGGCTAGCAGCTGGCGTGGGAAAGAAGTATGTAGTCTCTCTCAAGCCCCCCTCCTCCTTGACAGGAGTTAGCACCCAACATATGGTCTAATTCCCCACTTACTAGCAAAGGCAAATCTTGCCCTTGGATGATCAGATCACCACTCAGGCATGTGAGCAAGTGCTCACATTTGGAAAACGATCTTATAAATGTTCTAAGCTGATCATGTTGCTCTGGTCCTGTTGCTTACTGGAGAAATGCAGAACATGTACATGTAGAAATGGAGTGTTTTAGGATCAGATCATTCAGCTGGGAAAACAGAATGCCATCAGCACTGACCTGGGCAAAATCCCTCCCATTCTGTTAAAGCCAGCAGCTGAGAGGTAGCAACTGAGGGAACCGGAATTAGGATGTTCAGCACTCAAGAAGCACTCCATTTCTTGCAGGATCAAACCCATGAATGGCTCCTCTCAAGACACAAGAAGATATGGGTGCCTGTCAGTGAAAGCTCCCTTCTTTGGAGGGCAATAGGAAGACAACAGGAAACATCCACAGGTGACACCCAGCTTGCCAGAGACAGGTTCCGATCTCAGTCACACCAGCGTAACTCCACTGATGTAAAATCAGGAGTCACTCCTGATTTACAGCAGGGCAACTGAGAGGCCACTCAGGCATTTCTCTGCCTTCCCCCTGACGTTACAGCATGCATTGAACTGAAGTCAGGAGAAGCCAAGTCCATCATTTTTTACCCAGAACTCTTATCTGCTCCTTACAAGTCCCTAAAAATCTCTGAGCCAGCAAGTCTTTTAGGGCCACAGAGTGGCTTGCTGAGGAAAGCAGATTAGCCTTTTTATCTGACAGCTCAGTGCTGCTCTGTGATCAGGAATTCTCTTCAGTGTTATGGGCCAGGGATCACATTGCCCAATTTGGAATATGAAGGATCTCAGCTCAGGATTTGTGCCATTACCTTTTTGTGTTGTGGACCGTGGTCCCGCCCAGCACAATGCGGACACCTGGATTGGTGCGGTTGAGGTTGTAGACAGTTAGGGCTTCTTCATAGGTTGCTCCTCCAATTACAAACACAATAATATCTTGAGGCCTGCAATGAAGAGAGAGCTGTTGAAATTGGATGGAACAAAGCAGTGGAGAACACAGCACAGGGGTAAATCCTGCGCCAGCCTAGGGCAGAGTCAATGCTCCAATAGATTTTCCCCACTGCCAATTCCTTCAGGGTCCAAGGACACAGACCAGCAGTGATGCAGTGACCCATTACATTGCATTTCAATACTGTACCTGCTAAAACATTTACACTGCATGCCAATGGTGCTTTAAAAGCTCCATACACCTCCTCAACAACACCCACACCCTGCCTGTACAACACAGATCCACCATGACACATCCGCCAACGTTTAATATATGATCACAACACTGCTGGGACTGTTAAATTAAGATCAGTCTAGGAGTCAAACTAGGACAGCAGTGGCACTTCAGACCTCTTGGGCTTGCTTGGCTTGAATGGCAAGGATCAGCAGCAGTTTCTCTGTCTGATTCCCGAACAGCGGCAATTATATACATTTTTTTTTTAAATCTCCAAGATCCCAAGGGTCCCAAGCCACCCTTGAAGTTCAGGCTTTTGCACGGAAATAGCATAGGGGATGCCTTCATCTCTCCACATGCAGACACATGGCACAGTCTATTTTTGCTTTCTCATGAAAACCTGCACCTTGATCCTCCTCTTCGTTTCTCACTCGATAAATCACTTAGAAGAACAAGACTTTGGTCGTGGCTTGCAACCCAGCTTTCCTGTCACATTAAACACTAAAAGTCCAGGAAGTTTGGAGTTGCTGTCAGAGATTTCACAGCAGAAGATGCTCTATCATTCTGGGGTGACTCTCATTGCTCAAGTCAAATCATTTCAGTCCAAAGGGCAGCTAGGTCTTGGCACAGTTACTTTGTGCTGTGTTCTCTTTTCCCCTTCAAGTCTAATCTCTGCCCTGCAGCCAGGTACTATATTAGACAAGAGCTGCTTGTTGCAGGGATCAGAACAGCAGGCATTCAGCTGCTCTGTCTGCACAAGCTCCTAATCACCAGCAAAGCAAAACAGACCAAGGGACAAGGATGACTGCTCTGAACATGCATAGACTCTCCATCCCTGTTGGGAAGGAGACCTGCAAGGCCCTGGCCCTATTATTGCTTGGCACAAGAGATGCTGGTGGTATCAGAACAGAAGGCTAATGTCAAGAGATGGGACTACAACATAAGCCACTTCACAGGGTCAGCACCTCTGTTTCACAGGTTGACCAGAAGAAGCCCCACCAAAAGAACAGTGGCCACTAGTTCAGGAACAGGATGCTGGCTGAGAAAGTAGGGCTCTTCCTACTGAACCACCACGGGTGTTGCAGCTATGTTTTTCTTTTTCTTTTTTTAAAAAGGGACCTCATCTAAATGCTGATTAGACATACCCCTTTGTTTAGCACCAGACCCAATGAAGGTACATCAGCCAGATGGCATTTTCTTTCCATAATGTTCAAAACAATACACACAGACTTACAGCTTCTAAGCAACTGAAGGCTCAACTTCCAGAGGCATCCTCCATAATTAGATGCCCGGATCTCCTGGCATGCAAGGCCAGTATTTAGAGATGCTTGGAAGCTCTGGGTTCTTGTCACCTAAGATGATCACATCCTAGGTTCTTAGAAGTTTTGACACCTAGTATCACAGGCCACTTGGAAAAGTGCAGCCCATAGTACTAATTATTACTAATTAAAGCAGAGAAGTCCCTTCCCATTGCAGAGGTTTCTTCTACAGTCACTACATAAAGTTTCTTCCTCCTGTTCTTTGGCATAGCTGGTACCTGTTCTTAAGACTCCTGACTTGCAGCCTGCTGCATGGTTTCCTAGAAAGGCCAAGGTCGTTAATCAGAGCAAAACCCTGTGCAGAAACACCCGCAGTACAAGAATGTGCAAGCCAAGATATTCCATGCTTGAGCTCTGGCCGCTGTGGTGACTTCTACCCCGCAGATGACCTAGGCCTTTCCAAACAGGAACTTTTAAGACAGGCAGAAAAGCCATCTGAATTTTACCAGCTCAGCACCTGCAACATTCCCAAAGAGTCAGGGTTCTGTGCAGTGCTCTCCCCAAGGAACTGCACGGTCCCTTAAAAAGGAACAGGCTGTGAAATCTTCTGCACTGCAGACTCAAGATAAGAAGGTTATATATAGCAGCTGCAGTCATATTGTGCAGGTTCAAAATGTGTCTCCAAGGCAGACAATGGAGCTCTTGAACACTAGCAAGAGCACAAGTCACCGAGTCAGCCCCAGAGGAAAAGCAGTCTCCTTTTCCACAGCTTTTGAGCTGGGTTGGATATGCCTTTCAAAACTAAATGCAAAGCTGCTCAAGTCTTTTGGGGATGGAAGGGGCCAGAGAAGAAGCTAAAATCAACCATCACCTGCTGTTTTGAAGATTATTTCACCTCTGCCATGTATGTGAGAAAAGCACCAAATAGTCTGTGTCCCAGTTTGCTTCAAGGAAGACACACACACACACACACACACCCTGAATTTTAAAGACCTAATGAACTGACTGGAGTTTTTGGAGATGCAACCTTTCTGGTCTCCTTATATGAACCAGATCAGTAAAGCAGCAGGGTAACAAAATAATCATTTTGGGACAGGGAAATAGTTCCTTTGCCAGTTGTAACCATTCCTGCTTCATCTGCATCCAAATTCTGGCACAAGTCTGCTGCTGTTTGAAGAGGCCTATGAGATTTAGGGCATCTAGACCCTCATTGATTTCCAGGAGTTCTGTGCCTGCTTCCCACAGGCTTCTTTAAGTGCTGAAATATCTGGGATTTTTTAAAATTGCTGTTACCCTGAACTGCCACCACGTTTTCCAAGTGTTTAAAGGCCAGGAGGACTGTAACATTCTTGCCGATCTACAGAAGCAGGGGGTTAGCAGGACAGAGGAACTGCTGAAGGCTGCAATTGCTAGGGAGGGTAGAAGTGTGATTTCATTGTTTATCTGAAACTAGAGATGGAGGTGGGGGTGGGAGGGGAGTCTGCTCTTGTTTGTTCTCATCTTTGGGTCTAGAAACCATCATACCAAGGCTGCTCACATAGGCACCATCCCAAATGGGATAATCAATCATATTAGCTTAGGGAGGAACCAAGAATGCAAATAAGAATGGCTTCATTAAGTGTTGCGTTCATTATTTCTCTGCCTCTGCTGCTGTCAATTGCTTTAAATTAAAGCAGAAGCAACCCTGCAAATAAGTTTCAGTTTAATATCATGACCCAGGAGAGAGAGGTGAATATCTTCCTGTTGAAATCTGCAGTTGAAACCAAGCAAGGAAGAGATGTGGGGGCTGAATTAATTAAAAAAAAAAAGATACAAACCCTCATTCTTAAATGCTTACTAACTGCCTGGCACTAGGAAGAGAGTTCTTTCTAGGGAAGGTAAATCTGTCATTACATGTACCACAGAGCACCAGTCACGGGATGGGACCTCACTGTCCCACGCAAGAACAGAAAAGGTAACCCGCTGGCCTGATAGGTGATTTCTTATGCCACCTGGTACTGGCTCCCATAGGAAGAAATACACTTTTCCTAAATGGACCACAAGTGTAAATCCTGCATCTGTCACAATCAGGGACTTGGGTCAAAGACAGCTGAATCTTTTCTTCCATCTCAGTGTATTCAAGTCTCTGCATTTTTCACAGGAACACAGGTCTGGAAGGGAGCTCCTGGGCTATCAGGTCCCATCTCCTACATTTGCAGGCAACAGCTTTTTCCCTAAAACAGTCCAGTCTGGTCCCTCTCGCATGTGTCAGATGGAAAGCAAAGAAAGCAAGAAAGGAAGGAGAGGCCTCCGGTGCAGAGGAGAGAGCAGGAGACCCCCAACACCCTGGGGAAGAAGTCATTTGGGATGACAGCTGGGTCACTCAATCTATTTGAAAACATAATACCAGAAACAGTCAAGTGAAAGCAGAAGGCTGTGAAGTAGGGTGAAGGAAGAAGATGTAACAGGGAGAGTCAACATTATGTTATGCACATTTATGCCACAAGCTAGGACCTCTACAGATCAGGTTGACTGGGGCCTGCACCCACTAAAGTATTATATTTTATAGGATGGCTAGCTCAGATAGGCAGTAAATGTCTTGTTTACCTACATTTCCTTTACAATTTTTGATTGAAGAGGGGCACAAGCAGAGGGCTTTCCTTACATCTCCATTCTCAAGCATTATTAGCAGCTGCTTAATGAAGCACAGCAATGCTACACTGCACCCCGAGAGTGGCTGCACTCCATTTACAGATGAAATTATAAAACTCTCTATGAGCAAGTAAGGTACGGGGATCATTTGGTATCAAGAGTACCATGGAACCATTTAAGACAATTCTTCACCTCTGTTTTCTTGTGCAAAGACCGGGACTTCCCACTGTGATGCAAGACAGATTCAAAGGAAATGTCTCCAGACCTCAGGTTGGGGAAGACCGGGTTAGAGAGCTTGTGGAGAGGCTGGACATGTTCAAATCAGCAGGTCCAGATGCTCTCCACCACAGGGTGTTGAGGGAGCTAGCAGGGGTTATTGCAGGGCCCTTGGCACGGCTTTACAAGCGCTCGTGGTGCTCGGACCAGGTGCCAGATGATTGGAAAATAGTCAACGTGGTCCCCATCTTTAAAAAACAGAGGAGGAAAGACCCAGGCAACTATAGGCCCGTCAGTCTTACCTCGATCCTAGGGAAACTCTTTGAGAAGATCATTAAGGAGCGCATCTGTGATGGGCCAGCTTCTGGGATGATGCTCAAGGGCAACCAGCACGGTTTCATCAGGGGCAGGTCATGTCAGACCAACCTGATTGCCTTTTATGATCAGGTCACAAAAGCACTGGATGCAGGTGTTGCCATGGACTTAGTCTTTCTGGACTTCAGCAAGGCCTTTGACACCATCTCCCACCCCACCCTCATTAAAAAAACTAGGCATCGATGACTGTGATTGATGATTGATGACTAGGCAATGACTGTGTGGCATTGATGCCTACACAGTCAGATGGACTGCAGATTGGCTGAAGGGTCGTACTCAGAGGGTGGCGGCGGACAGGTCATATTCGACCTGGGGGAAGTGGGCAGCTGTTCAACTTCTTTATCAGCGATTTGGAAGACAGGGTGAAAAGCAACCTGTGTAAATTTGCTGATGATACCAAAAGTTTGGGGTGAGGTGAGCATGCTAGTAGGGAAGGAAAGACTGTAGCAAGACCTGGACAGGGATGCGTTTCAATACTGGCAAGTGCAGGGTGCTGCACTTGGGCAGTAGTAACCAGCAGCACACTTAGAAGATGGGAAACTCCCTTCTTGAGAGCACGGAGGCAGAAAGGGATCTTGGAGTCATTACTGACTCCAAAATGAACATGGGCCGAAAATGCGAGGTCACGGTTGGCAGGGCTAACCGGACCTTGTTGTGCATCCACAGATGCATCTCAAGTAGGGCCAAGGAGGTGATCCTCCCCCTCTATGCAACACTGGTAAGGCCACAGATGGAGTATTGTGTCCAGTTCTGTGCGCCCCATTTCAGGAGGGATATGGACAACACAGAGGGTCCAGAGAAGGGCCACCCACATGATCCAGGGACAGCAAGGCAGACCCTACAATGAGAGGCTGCAGGACCTGAACCTGTTCAGCCTTCACAAGAGAAGGGTGAGGGGGGGACCTGGTGACCATCTATAAACTCACTAGGGGGGACCAGTAGGGTTTGGGAGAGACCTTGTTTCCCCTAGCACCCCCTGGCATAACAAGGAATAACTGCCACAAATTGTTGGAGAGTAGGTTTAGACTAGACATTAGCAGGCACTATTTCACAGTTAGGGCGGCTAGGATCTGGAACCAACTTCCAAGGAAAAAGTGGTGCTGGCTCCTACCCTGGGGCTCTTTAAGAAGAGGCTTGATGCCTACCTGGCTGGAGTCATTTGAGCCCAGTTATTCTCCTGCCCAGGCAGGGGGTCGGATTTGAAGATCTACAGGGTCCCTTCTGACCATACTTCTATGATAAGATGTTAACATGAAAACAAAATATGCATCTTGCATACGCTACGCATCATTAATTTTCTGCAGGGAGGATGCAGTCTTTTTTCCCCCCTTTCCTTAAATACACTGCTTAGTTTTGTGCATTTAAGCGTAACTGCAAAATGCAGTTACCTTTTATTTGTCCAAGACAGACTGCTATAGAAGGAACACAAGTATCTCAGCTCTCTTGCCAAGAGCTCAGGGAGTTGCTACATATATCAAGAACAAATAAGCAGCAATTTTGGAACAGGAAGAAAACCAAAGACTCACTGGATTAGTGGAAATGCAATCTGCTGTCTCCCCCAGCTGTTCCCCTCCTCAGACCCAATTTGTGGATATGGCTTTGTTTCTCTCTGGGTTAACTACCCATTTGATAGCTAAATGCTTGGAAATTTCATAGCAGGGGAAGAAAATTGCTTTGCACAAATAAGAAAATAGTCACAATTCTGGCTGAAGAAGCATGCTATGCAAGAAAAGGACTTGGCAATTACTCTGTTTTCGTTAATCTCTGAAGCACTCTTCACATCACGGGTTAAGATATTAGAGACCATGCAACCAAGTGGCTTTGCAATTTATGTTGCAAGTAGATGTTTCCAAAAAAGGATGTTTAAACCTCTTGCAAGACAAGATTGCTTCTGCAAGAATTTACAAGTTCTTCATGGTGTCTGTAACAATTCCGTCAAATAGCAAAGCTGCCTGACTTTCCCTGCTGACTTGAGAGATCACAGTGTAAGAATTAACCCTGATGGAGGGTGCTGAACACTCTAATCTTCTAGTGACTTCACTCCATGTTTGGCTGCCTGGTCTTACAGCCTGATCCAAAGTCCATGGAGGACAACGAGAAGACCCTGAGAGTTCTCACTGGATACAGACCCATTTACTTACAAGCCTCAGTTCTGAATCACACCTCCATCTGCTGGGACCAGGAGCCTTTACATCACAAAGGCTAGGACAGGGAGTCTGTCTTATACATGGCCTTACAAAAAAAAAAAACCGTGTCAGGGACCCTCACCATCACACACCTGTCCTCAAGCCTAGTCACAAACACAGATCCTGGGCTGGGACACAGAGGCCTTCAGGCCTGCGTGTGACCTTTGTGCCATTAGGTTCAATCAATTTGCTTTTAGTTTAGAACAGCCATGTCTTAGTCTCCTTGCCTGATATAAGACCCATTATAGCATCATAGAGACACAATTCTACATAACTTCCAATCATGCATGGTGACACTTAGAGGCCAGGCAAAATACCCCCCAGTAGAGAAGTGCCCCAGGGCACACAGACTATCCCCAACTCCCAGCCTGCAGGTCACCCACAGCTTCAGGTTTGGTTTATGTAGGCCCCACACCAAATTAGAATGGAAAGCCAAGGAACCGTACAGGAAAGTCACCGGCACAGGGGAAGTGGGACCAAGTTTAATGCAAATCATCCTTCCTCAAAATGCTGGTCAGATGCTGGGCTGAGAGACAAGAGACCCATTTCAGAGCTCTGCCACAGATGCACTACATAACATTAGACAAATAACGTAACTCTGTGCCTCAGTTCCCCCATCTGTAAAAGAGAGATACAATACTCCTTTTCTCCCACCCAGTCTTATCTATTTAGCCTGCCAGGTCTTCAAGACAGGGCCTGCTTCACAGGATGTACATACAGCACTCAACACACCAGGGTTCCAACTTTAGTTAGGGTCTCTTTGCTTTGGGACTATACTGCAGCTAGCACTGTCTCACCCACAGCGTGGCTGGGACTGCATGAGTATAAGCAAACAGGATGAGGATCATAGTTTCATAGTTGTTAGGGGCTGGAAGGGACCTTACAAGATCACTGGGTCCAGCCCCCCTGCACTTGGGCAGGAAAGACTGCTGGGATTAGATGACCCCAGCAAGATAGGCATCAAGATGCTTGATGTGGATGTGAATAACGAAAAGGAAATGCTTGCTAGTATCTGCTTAGAGCCCTGCTCCAAGCCTTGGAGAGATTCCCTTCCCCTCCCTGCTGCTGATTTCCAAAGCTGAAGTTGGACCACAAGCTTCTCCTCCCCCGCAAGAGCATAATATTTATTACAGAAAAACCATTAAAAAGAGCCCTTTAAAAAAATCCCTTGCTGGTCACGCATCTGCCTCGCTTTGATCACAAAACATAAAGCACTTCACCCTGACCCTCTCCTGAACTCCTGCCAATCACTATGCTCAGGCCTCTGAAACCACCATCGACTAGACAGGATAGCCCAGTTTGCCTGGGGCTGGATTTTAAGTGGTTCCCCAACACATGCCATAAATTTAAAGGTAGTTCTTCGCTCCACTCTTTTGGTGTGAGGAAAAATTAAACAGGCCATCTTTTCATCTACTTTAGAGTACTCATGTACATTTTAAGGCCCCAGAATCATGGCATCTCAGAACCTCTCAATCCAAGACGTACTTCCCAGAATCAGTACAATCTGTTAAAAGGAGACAGTAGGATGAGACTGAACTGCTACTTGAGGATTCCTTCAAAGGCAAAGCAAGCAGTGGACAGGCTGATTCCTACAACAGGAAGTCCAAGGTACAATGGGCAAAGTGGCATTGACAGGGAAGGGTAGAAAGCATGTGGCCTAGGCTAGGGCAGGGCAGGGGGTCAACCATAAAGAGCACTGTAAACAGTGGGAGAGTCCCCTGAATGGTAATAAGGTGTTGAATCAACATGTTCCACATGCCTGGCTGGTGCCTTAACCACTGGGCCCTACTTCATTTACATGCTGTGCTCTGCTTTCTAGCACATCAGTCCCCTCTGCCAGACCATCCTGCTCTGAATTCCAGTGACCCACCTCAGCATTGGTTGGGCCCCACAGACATCTACCTGGAAGATAAAGCAATGCCTTGATGCTGCAGGAGCAGTGCCTGCAAGTCTGCTTGGGTTACCTGCTTTCAGCTGCACTAACTTAGGGTAGAGTGGCAGAGGGAATTGATGCAGTGCCACCCTCTGACCTCCTCCAAGTACTCAAGGCAGTTCAGCAGTGTCCATAACCCACTCGAGTCCTTGGCTTTTCTGCCAGATGGTTGGTAACATGGGCGAGCCATGGTGGTAGGGTTGCTAACCCTCCACGATTGCCCTGGAGTCTCCAGGAATTAGACATAAATCTCCAGGAGATTGCTGAGAGTCACCCAGGAGATCAAGGATAGGGTATTCATTACAATTAATATTAAATGTTGAATCCGATTTGTACAGTAGTCCAGTGGGTTTTTTAAATGTAATAGTAATGTGGATTTGCATTCCTAATGTAAAAGTCTATGCGCTGTAATCCACTATTTGACGAAACCTCCTGGAAGAGATTCAAACAGAGTTGACAACTTTACGTGGTAGTGGTTCTTGCCAAAAAGGAGTAGAGCTTCCAAAAGACATTGAAGACAAAGGAAAAAGGGACCAGGTAGCTCCTATCTATTGGCCAGCCCTTAAAAACCTACAACTTAGTACATGGTTTGGTGAAGTATTACGGAAAGCAAAGTCATATTTTTAATAGCTCCCAAGCAGTTACAGTGAAGTAATGTCATTCTGCATGCTCCCAGCTTTCAGGAGAATCCAGCCAAAGGCTAACCCTCCATGTTGCACCAGTTCTCATGCGTCACAGTTGGGCCTCCAGGCTCAAATCAGAAGGGCCATGGCTAGATACTATGCTTGCAACATAGGCAGCCATGCTCCAAGTAACTTGCCACAGAATTTGGTTTGGCATCGGTACACGCGAATTCTGGGATGGATTTATTTTCTTGAAGCAATTCAGCTATGAGGTCAGGCTGTTGCTCCACAGCAGAAGGGAAAGGAGGAAGAAGTTTGTTTTCCCTTCATCTCAGTTACATTGTCCACTGGCATTGGGAAGTTGCTAGACTTATTCATCAAGAACTGAGCCCTGTTTATATTCTCCTTTCTGACACCTTACCAGTGACATTCCTAAGGCTGGGTTCTTAAATCATGGAGCCCTGGAGAGGAGACGAGATGAGATATTTGAAGGGGTCCCTCTTTGTATTATTGCATGAAGAAGGCCGTCTAGAAGTTCCTTGACGCTTTTGGGATTTTCACCCTTACCTAACTAGCTCAAGTCAAGCACAGGTCTGCAGTGGCTGAAAGCAGCTCAAGCCTTTTGGCCACCTGTGCAAAGTAGGTTCATGGGTCTCATAAGAGCTCAATGAATTTTTAAAAACCACAGCTGACCCTTTTATTTGCAGAAAGGGCCAAGGATGGTACGGAACATAAAGTCCTACCTGAGTCATTCTCTCTCAGGCCAGTCTGGGACACATACCGAGGAGGAAGCTTACATTTCTATGGTCTTATCTGTTCTGAGGTCCACCTGCCAAGCCCTTTCCATCAGCCCCAAACAATTTGATTTTCAAGGGATAGTCTGGGGCCAGGCAGAGATTTTCTGGCATGTTGGGGATGTACACAAACAATTTGTCTCTTGTGTGACTATAATTCTTTTCTTATTCATAAATAAAGTGATAAATGTCCCCTGCTGTCAGGCTGGCATGGAATTTGGACGCCTCCCCATGAAATACGCTTCCATTTTCACAAGGCAGATCGCAATGCCCCCAAGGCAAGGCTGAGGAAGGAAGAAAAAGTAGTGCAGCGTGTATGTCTGAGAGCCAGGGAGATTGCTGATCGCTCTTTGTCATGCTCCTTCCCCTCCCACTCGCTTGACATTTCTGAACCTTGGTCCCAAAGTCTGCTTCTCCTCTCCCGCAAATGAGTCTGCAGTTTTAATTTAACTGAGGCTGCCCTGCGACAGCCACCCAATTTGTCGAGAAGCACAAGTTCGCATTTATTTTCTGCCTTACTAAGAACATGGCAGTTGCTGATAAAAGCCAACTGCAACTAGCATGGGAAGGTAATGAGAGGTCTAACGCTCAACCTGTAAGACACCTTCTAGCAGCTCTTGGAGCATTTTGTAAATTCTCAGGAGGATTCCCAGCACTCTTGTGATAACACCATCTTGGGGCATCAGAGCAAGCCTAGGACCTTCAGTACCAAATGAATGGGCCACGGCTACCAGAGCTGAAGGAGTAATTCAAAGCTGACAACAACAGGCTCTTACCTTGTTAGCAAGCCATTCACAAGAGAACAAAGCATTGAATCAGTTTACTTCAGAGGCCTAAACTTTGATTTATTGACAGAGATACTGAAAAACAGAACCCAGGTCTTCAGCCTCCCAGAGCTGTGCCTTACGCCTCAAAGCCTTCCTTCCCAACATATACCTGCCATTACTGTCTCTGTTGGAAATGGATTAGCTCAGTCCCAGCAAGCTCAGCTACTCCTTTTCAATAAGATCCTTGGCCATATTGGGCAAGGTCAGGCTCTCACCAAAAAAAAAGAGTAACAAAATCAGCTCAAGAGGGTGAGGAATATACTGGGCTATTTTTGATCCTTGTTAAAAACAAAAAACAAAACAAAAAAAGACCAACCCCAGGTGGCACAGAGTAATTAAACATCACAGCAAAATTTGTCAAATAAACGCACTAGACCTACAGGACAAAGGTTCATCTCCGTCTCTCCCCCCTCCACCTCCAGCTGTCAGACGGAAGTTCCCAGATCTCCAACAGCAGTCTGTTGGAGCCTTCAACTCACACAGTTATTCTAACAAGCAAGCAGCTATGCCATTAAGACAGAGCTCCAGACATTTCTATCAAAAGGTGAGAGCTTTTGTTCCGGCCCCAAAGACAGGATGAGAGCAAGAGAAGGACTGACGGCAGCTGGGCTGGGGTAGGGGAGGTTGATAGGAAGTACAAAGCTTAGCTCAACCCCACATGCCTGCACCATCCTGGAATCACTGTACTGCTTCCAGCAAGTACAGGCCTCCAAACATCTGTCCTGGGGAGCAAGTGCTTTAGCTCAGTCTGTAGCTACCTGAAAAAAGCTACAACCATAACACATTTCTCTTGTCTGGGAATCCTAAACATTACATACATCCAAAATCACCAGCTTGGGAGTTAAGGAGGCAACATTCCCATTTTACAGGCATGAAGAAAGGCGCAGAAAAAAAGTCAAGCAATTTGCTGTGGCTGCGTAACAAACCAGTAGCAGAGCTTAGAACAGAGACTCAAATCTCAGTTCCCAGCTTTGCCTCTTGAGAATACAGCTTCTCAGCAGCTGGAAGAAATCAAGCTGACATGCATCAATATTCTTTAATCAGAGCTAACAGGAGATTCCACACAATGTTGTCTGAAAGCAAAGGGAAAATTATTGGGTGGGAGTTTCCAAAAGCTGTCAGCATTCAACTCCCTCTGCTCCAATTAATTTTTCAGTAGGGACCAAGAGTTGGGTCAATACTCAGCACTTTGGCAGTCCTGGCCACACGGCACAGCTTTCATTATGTAGAGAGCCATGATGCTCACCAAGCATGTACTAGACCCAAGCATAAATAAAAAGGAGTAGATAAATCTTAAGAGGCTTCTGCTACTCCCCATTCCATACCTGTCACGGAGTGTGCTAGGGCCCAGGTAGGGGTACTGGTTGTCCTTGAGTTTTCCTTTGATGAGTTGATCCAGCGTCTCATGAAGGAGGGGCTGATGCTGAGTATACACATTCTCAACTCCCTACGATGCACAGGAAAGCAGTTGTTTGTTCATTAAATGAAACAGCTGCAGCGAGTTTAAAAAGCAGGTCAGCAAAGCCACCACCACAAACAAGCAGTGGTCCAGTGGGTACAATGAACAACATTCAAATCCCCAGATCCTTAAAAGTCTTTTGGGCACCTACCTCCCACAGATTTCAGTAGATACAATATCAAAATACTATGTACCTTTCCAAGCTGTCAAGTACACATACAGCTAAACTTCCAAAAGTCAGGAAACAGACTTGCAGTACACACCAGCCTGCCTTAATTTGGCTTTCTGGGGACAGCAAGAACCACTGGGAATAAGCAGCCCATAGGTGCCAGTCAGGGCTGCTGTGTAATAAGCAGACATTGGATAACTCAATACATGAACCAGTGGGTGTGTTATGTCCTTCAGAACCACATTCCCTTTTTCACCTGCCCCGACCTCCACCTGGAACTGATCTATGAACAAGTACAGGGATTACACATATCAGCATTGCTCTTTTGTTTTAACAGTGCAGAAGGCGCTTCACACCCATGGTCCCTTCCTTGGTTATCTCTACTGGACTATGTGTGGCAGAGATCTTCATACCTTCAGTCCTTTGAGGAACTGTTTAGTGATGGACACAGCATCCTTGGGGCTGAAAAGATCGCTGCCTCTGACACGCTTCCCACCATATTCCACAACTGCAGACACCAGCTGTACAGAGATGGATGGAAGATGGAGCTCTATTAATGTGGGGAACTAGGTTCAGGACAGTTTCTGTGGTTTTAACATCGACAAAAGGTGATGAAATGATACCAAAGAAGTTGAAAAGGATTCCATCTAGTCTCAAATAAGGGCATAGCCTAGAGAAAGCCAAGAAATGTGCCCAAATACTCCCTGCAACTTCTGGAAGAAGGGATTTTATTTTAAGATCAATTCAATCCTGGACAATTTTACTGAAGGCCTTCTCACAACCACGCCAATCTAGGTGGTGGGCCTCTGTCCAGACCCAAGTGAATACACATTACAGTCAGAACATCATGCCTGATAACTGAATGGGCCATGCAAGCAGAATCTGTAGTGCTACAACGTGAAGGAAAGGTTAGCAAATCTAGCCCACCCATGTACACATTTTCTACAGCACCTACCAGAAAAATAAGAGCTAGTTCAGGATCCTGGGTCATTTTAAGTGTTTAAACTGAACAATTCTCTCTGGGAGGTGGGAGTGGAGTGAGAGTCTAGAAAGAAAGAGGAGGTGGGTCATCTCCTCTGCAAAGCAGCTTTCTGACAACACATTCATATAGGCCCTCCTCTTAGAAGACCCAAAAGCACTTTGCAAACAGCACCATTTCTGTTTGGGGCATTTCAGAAAGCCAGAGCAGAACGGTCCTTCATAAGCAACTATATGAATAATAAAGCCTTTATCAGCTGATAAGAGTTGATTCTGATAGGGGAATTTAAGTAGTATCCAGAGCACTTTAGAAGGACTTCAGAAGTACAGGGATTCTCCATTACTATTAAATACACACAGAGAGCAAAGTCAACAGGTTTTTAAGAGCAGGGTGGATAGACTTGTCTGGAATGTTTTAGGAAGGGAAGGTCAGACTAGATGACTTCCTGAGGTGCCTTCCAGCCCTATTTATCCAAGGTCAGGCTTCCATTTTACTACATATTAAAACAGTCCGAAATGCAAATGCTTTTCCTGCTATAAGGCAGCTTGTTATCAAAGAAGGCAAGCAGAGATGGGAGGACTAAGGCAAGACTAGCCAGTCAATGTCTGGGAACTCCCACCCTAGGACAGATTCCAGCTGATGGAGTCTCATGGCTCTAAAGCCACTGGAGCCAGGACACTTTACAACAGCTAAAGATCTGCCACCCTTATGTCTTCTCATCCCAGTATCTATCCAGAACAGAGCCAGCAATTACTTACCTTCCGATACTTCTCTGAAACTCCTTTGTTCTTGAGGTCCATCATCAGCCCAGGCAGGCTGTTGCTGCTGTGGCGCTCATAGTGCAGAGCATAAAGCATCACCAGGCGGGCAGCATCAAACTCTGTCACCTTCGGATTCTGCAGGAGCCGCCGCATGTTCTGAGACATGTAGGCAAGTAAGAGTATAAGAAGGGGAGGGGAAACCCAATGCATTAAGCCTGTGCCTTGAGAGCAACTGTGCAAATCATGCATCTACCCAGCTGCTTGGCAACAGCCACATGCATGAAGAAGGCAAAGAAGTTTCAGAAAAGCAAAGTCTCAGGTTTGATAGGAGAGAGCTGATACTAGAAACCTACCAAGGAAGAAATGAAATGAAGGGCAAAGATTAGCTATTGCATGAAAACAACAAAAATATAAGCATAGTATTTCTAACAAACAAATCTGTTGCTTTAGCTGCAATCAGGGATGTGTTGCCTGCCTATTAAGATGTGGTTCACGTCATACTGCCCAGGGGTTTTAGAGGAGCGGTTGTATTCTGCCCAAGGTGGCATACAGCCAGGATCTACCCCACATTTTAGTTCTACCCCTTCACGGAACAAGAAGTGGAGCAGCTTCTCAACACCCCATGGTCCCTCTCAGACATGGTGCAATGCAAGACTGTCAGGCAAGATAAGGACCAAACAAAGCAGATACCAGTGCTTAGATGAGCAGTGGAAATAAACTGCTTAAATCTGTCCTTTGTAATGGATGTCAGAGAACCAGCATCTACAACAGACTAAGTGTCTGCAGATGTTTGGCCAAGGACAGGCAGATGCTTTAAGATCCACCTCATAGTAAAACCTGCAATCCTTCCTGTGCGATAGATTAAAGAGCAGAGTCAGCTTGGATTACTTCAAAGGCATACAGATGAAGGGGGCACATGATGCAGGGCAGAAAATATAGACTGGTACCAAGTAAAAGGGCAGGACCACCTCAGGTAGAATAATTTCTCTGGACACAATTAAATCAGGTTTGCCATAACTGGGCTAAATAACAAGCACTGGTTACAACAGAAATAGAGGACAAATTCCTGGAGGAGGATTTGCCATTGACTCCCTTCCATTCCACCCACAGAATGGGTTCTTACAAGGATATCTACTTGCAGGATTTCCAGTCCTTGGCTGGGAACACGGTGGTCATAGCTGTGTAAGCAGGAAGCACAAGGAACAGAAAAGCTATTGTCCATCCAAGAAGATGGGATTCAAAACCTTTCATTCATCACTCAAGACTCATGTACATTGTCAGAATTAATAAGAGATCAGGAAAGGAATAGCCAAAAAATGTACTGTACTTGGGGGCCCAAGGCCACAAGAGAAATTAACAATTGCTGAAATTACATCAGTGGGAGAACAATACCCTCTTTATTTGATGCCCTGGGTTATTCTTCATTGTTTCCATGACCCTTCCCCTACACTGCCATTAGGAGGTTGCAACAGAGAACACCCTTGGACAGTGCACCCAGATAGACCGATTGCAGGCTTTTCCCCCCACTTAAAAAGAGACAGCAGTTAAATAGTTTGCAATTTTGTTTTCTGGCTGATCCAGAAAAAGTTCCAAATTAGTTCCTATTTGTTGGCTCTCCCATAATCCCTTTCAAGGACCTGATAATCTCAAGAGGTCCCTTCTAGCACCTAACATCTACAAATGTGACTGCAGCAAACTCCTAGAGGGTTTTGTTTATGGAAGCTGTGCCTGTGTTCAGGATGTCTACTATATGCTCCATGTAGTTTACTGATTTTAAAGATTACTTGGGTATTTTTTTCAGCTAGTTGGGTACTGGTACCACTCTAACCAGGGCAGCATAGAGCTCATCACAAGCTAGTCTGTCTTCAAAACTTTCCTTGGGGTTCAGGGCACACTTTGTAGCTAACACCAAGCTCCATGTTGCAGCACAGGTTTATCAGAAGAGATTCTTAATTGCAGAGTTGACAAGGCAGCTGCATCGTCACTAGTAAGAGCCAACTCTCAGCTCTTCCACAAATGCATTCAAGGGCAATTCCATTAGAAGCAGACACCTCTGATTTTGAACACCCAAATGTCAAAACCTCAGTATGGAGATACAGGTGCTGAGCACCTGAAGCTCCAGGTGGCTTCTATCGGGACAGGTTTGCTCTTGTGATAAAACCAGGACCCAAGCATTCAAGAGAAGAGAACTTTTTAGAAGAGTGACTGTGAAGAACGTCACTTTATGCAAGATCTGGGAGCTCTACCTTAAAATTCGATTGCACTGCAGTCTTATTACACTGTTCTGGCACTCTGAAGCATCCTGAAAAGGTGCACAGGCCATCTGCTCCCACCTTAAGTCTCCCTCTGCAATGCCAGGGTGATAACGAAGATCTCAGCATGAGGCCTCATCTACACACAAGGACTCTGATACTGATACAACCACCTCTATACTTAATTTCCTGTAGAGATATGGAATTAAACTGTACAATTGTACTGGTATAAGCACCTTTAAATTGGTATAACCACATTTCACACTGGAGCTTAAGATAAAACTGGTAGTCAAACATAGGTATCATTTACTGAAACGCATTAGTACAAAACCAGTCTGTGCCAGGCCTAGGTGAGAATCATACCCTTAGCTGGGCATTGTCAAGCGAGTCCTTCCTCCTATTTCCTTTGCAGGGGCTAACAGATGTCAAACAGGGCAAGAGTCTTCTGCCCCCCTCCCCCCCGCTACTGACTGCATCACCAGCTAAGATTTTCTTTGCACTAGAGCTTGCTATATACACGGTGCTTTTCAGAATCTTTTCCTGCTGAGGCTGAGCAATCCAAGAAGAGGGTGGGGTACAGGCCTGACAGATAACTCACATTGGATTTATAAGTGGAGCAAGTTGGATCTAGGAACAATAAGACAATATAAAGCAACAGATCCTAGGCTGTTTACATCCCATCTTTTTTATAGCTAAAGAGCCATTTCAATAAGCAGTTATCAGGACATACCAAATATAAAAACACTCACCCAGCTCCTAAGCTGACACAAATCAGCATCGCTGCCCTGAGCTCAACAGCACTATGCTGGCTTACCCTATTCAAGGATCTGGCCCAAGGATTAAACTATTTGCAGTGCTAATATTATCACAGAGCCACCCACTCATGATGCTGAATAACACAGGCTAAAAAGAAATGCTTTTCAAATCTATTTAAGATCCTGATCTGTAGCTTTCTAGTCAGAGGTTCCTGCTTACTACGGTGTGAAGGAGTCCATTACAATATAAAGCTTCCATTTTAACAAAATCCTTTTTAGAAAAGCCTGTTTGCAGTGCACAGATCAGCATCATTTTCACAAGGACAAGTGTTGTGTCTCTCCATGACTTCTCCATGTATCACAATACAGTCACCCTCAAAAAATGGCAGTATTGTTAGGAGTCAACAACCTCAGTTCATCACTACTGACGTACTGACAGATTCTGGGGCAGGTCATGGAATTTGACAAGCCATCATGGGGTCAAAACTTCACTCTACACTCAGATGTCAAACAAGGAGATCCTTTTTAAGGTTGAGCCTATTTGCTAAAGGCATCCTTTATATATGCAGCTCCACACTGGAAAAGACACTCCAAATAAGGATAATAATCAGACATGGGGTCCCTCCTCCCACCACCCTCCCACACTCTGTTCACAGATGGTAGTTTTGGTTTTAACTTGTGGAGTTCAAAACAATCCATTAGCTCTCTCTGAGTTCTTTCTTTCACCATCCCAATCATAAAATTATGACACTTGTTAATTGCCCTTAACCAGCACTGTACACAAAGTGCCAGACAGCTGCAATCAAGACCTCTGCTCCTTTTAAGTCTGTTCAAAATATAAGAAGGTTTTACAAGATTTAATAAATAAAAAAGTTTAATGAAGAAATCAGGAGCCCTTGCTGAACTGAACTGAGCCTTGTGGTTTCACAAACCCTGATACAATAATGCATAGATTCTCCTGCATTACAACTGATTGAGACAATGAGATTTTTTTTTTTTTTGCAGCTAGAGCCCTGAAACCATGGGCAGCTTCAGTGAAATAACTGAGATTTAGTGTGGGTCCCAGGTTCCATGGACAAAGTCTGCTGCGCAATCAAGGCTAAAACTGTCACGTGAACCCCAGCCAGTCTAGTCACCGACAACGCACCACATACACCTACAGTGTTGTAGCAAAAAAATTCTGCTTTCATACAAGGATGACAGAAATGGAAAGCACAAAACAAAACAGCATAAGTGAAGAAGAGGAAATTGTTCAGATTCCTATTGTAATCATCTCCAGACTGACTCTGCCACTTAGGGAGGGACTCCCAACATGCTAATGACAACGTCCATTTAGTTAACTGTATGCATGGTGCATCTGTCCTGTAACAAATCTAGTGCCAGGCAGACTGATGCAGTTCCCTTGCTGCCGTTTTCATGCAAATACTGCAGATTCAATATGCCCTCTCACATTAGACAACCAAGACTCATAGAAGCCCCGACACTATCCTGAGGGACTAAGAAATGATAGTCTTGCCTCTGGGCTGGAAAATCTTACTTGGAATTCTTGTTCCAAGAGTGACCACCCCCCATCCAGCATGGACAAGGCCATAGATACCAAGAATAATTCCCAGAGCCACACCCTGCTCCCCAGCACATTAATTCTGCAGGTTTCGGTAAGCAGCCAAGAATTTACCGTAGGGGGTGGGGGAAAAACAAGGGGGGAGAAAAAAAAAAAATCAAACTTACTCCCACCCCTTGCTGAAAGTTAGCTACAAGAAGTAGGATGCATTACAAAGCAAACGCCCAACAGTTGTAATCCAAGATCCTTCTCTACATGAAATAACCAGGGA
Organism: Crocodylus porosus; assembly: GCF_001723895.1. Taxonomy (NCBI): domain Eukaryota; kingdom Metazoa; phylum Chordata; order Crocodylia; family Crocodylidae; genus Crocodylus; species Crocodylus porosus. Next base: position 1,530,724 of record NW_017728893.1, on the reverse strand, counting down.
GAGTCTGAATATATCAACTGAGCACAGCCAGATGATTTTGGCTTGCAGAGTGCAACAGCTTCTCAGGATAATTCTTAACTATGATTCATTCTCATCTGAACTGAATGGGTGGGAGCTGAGAAGCCAGTTCTGGTATCCAAGGTTCCCAACCCTACAACACGATTATGTGAAGAGCTCCCACTGACTAACACTACTTCCACAAGCAGAGGAGCTGTCCAAGCTGCCCTTCTGGAAAATGGACAAAGATCATGGAGGTTAGATTGCTGGGCCTCTAGTACCTGGAGTGCGCTTGAGTGGTCATTCTGACAAGCTAGCTCCTGCTCAACCTCTGACACCTCCAGCAGGTTCCGCTCGCTGACCAGCCTGGAGAGCTCACCCACCACTGTCACATGCTTCGATACTGTGCCTGACATCTTCTTGAACTGTGGGTAGTTCTCCACAAAGGCCTGCAAATGAGAAACCAAAGTACAAAGTTCTTTCAAAATAGGAGCAAAAAAATGTGTCAGCAAGGCAGCACAGAAGGCACCTATTAATATCTGTTGGTTTTACATGGGTGCAATAATGGAGGCTTCAATTAAAAAACTGATTTACACCAGTGTAAAGCAACTGGGACAACATTCCCTTTGACCCCAAGTTCAGGAGCCCGCAGAAGCTTTCCAAGTCTCTTCACAGCTACAGCTCCACTGTTCAGAAGTAGCACCGAGAAGCCCATTTCACCGACCAGGACCTCACAAGCTATGTACAGACATACAACATGAGATGGCTCGTGGAACACGTTGGGACCTGCCTCAACATAATGTTACCAGTATCAGTACGTGAACCAATCTGGTTGACGCGATTACCTTCATGTCTGCTATGGACTCAAGCTTCTGCTGCTCCTTGGGTTTCTTCTTCTGGAAATCCTCCATGAGATTCTTGATATTGCTGCCAATCTCGGCAAAGTTCAGATACATGTTCTGTGTGTGACAGAGGAGGGAAATTGGAGGGCAGGCTGCTCTGATAAGGGCTGCAACTTAAATGGAAAAAACACACCAGCCTCTCTTCCCAAAGCTCTAAGGTTGTATTGTTTTCCCCAAACTTCAGCTCAAAGGAAAAAAAGTGGTAAGGACATTTAGGGAAACAAAGACAGCAGGAGCCACCCGAGACATTATGGTTGTTTACTTTCACCACCTACCCAAGTAATAGGCCAATGCCATCATCCTTGTTTTACAAAAAAAGGGAAACACAGGAGAGGGGAAGGCCACACAAACAATTCAGCAGCAGAATGAAGAACAGAACCCAAGCCCCAACTTCAACCACCTGAATAGACTCCCTTCCTACCAGACAGACACCTACGTTGGCATAAAACTCATCGTTCTCCGCAGACAGAACCACCTCCCTCAGATCTTTGCTTATTCCAGGTACTCGAGACAGATCGATACGGTTGTTGTTGATCCCCAGCAGCTCATGAACCATAGCTTGGTAGGTCCACTAAGGAGGAAGGGGTGGAGGGGAGGAAGGAAAGAAAAATGTTTTACTTGGATCACAAGCTAATCTAGGGTGCAAAACAACACACTGCACTCCCAGTAATGCTAAAACCACTTTACACCATTCAGGCAGTGCAAAGAGAGCCAGACCATCACCTGCTTGTGATTTATGGTCCTGCTTACTTTTGGGAAGCTTTACTCAAATAAAAGAGGGCTTACTGCAAATAAAAAAAAAGTTAAAACTCTATGTTACTAAACACCAAACTATATGCCCAGTTCTCTGGCAGAAATTCCCTTTTTAAAGAGTATAAAGCTTTATAACAAACAAACAAACAAAAAAATCCCCCAAACCATGGATTTCTGTTTGAGTTAGCACACAAGAATCCTCAGCAAGAGATCAACAGCTTGTTGCACTACCTGATGTACAGGTAAACCAGCAACAGTATCTATCCCAGACAGCTTGTTGCATCTGTATTTGAGACAAGCTTCTGGAAGACGGGCAACAGGGAACAACTAATACATTTGCCATTATTATCGTCCTCTGTCTGTACAACAGAGGGTATTTTTGGCTGCAGAGATGCGGCAGTTACAGGCTGTACCATTTCCTACACGCTCCTATGCTTCTTACGCAGCAGGAGTGTGTGTTTTTGCGCATCAGTGTGCTGCTATATTTATCCTGGGAAGACTAATATTAATTTGAAGGGAAACCTGCAAGCTGATCAAAGCACTGACATACTTGTCAATCCATTTCTCTGAACCTCTGCACTGGGTTTAGAAACAATGACTGTGCAGCAAGCAACATATTTTGGTAACTTGCCCACAGTTCCAGCTTGATTTTTTAACACTGCCATATTGCTCTCAAATCAATGAGCTAGAAGAATCAAGTACAGTTGAGAAAAAGTGTCTGTACCCTTTTATTAAGACTGGGTATGTATAAATAAATAAATAAATAAATAAAATTTTAAAAAAAACACTCAACAGGCAAATATGGTCTCCAGTAAAAGAAAAGCTGCCTGCGTGTTGAGAGCACACACGTGCCCAGACATGGCACCTTTACGACCCACCTATGCGCAAGACAACTGCAGCAAGGAACTACCTACAGCACAAATACAGCTTGCATTTGATCTAAGCTTTAGATACGAAGTCCCTTGTACACAATAGACTGGACCAGTGGTGCATGCAGGTTAGATAGTAGCACTGGTATAACCAGCTCAGAGGCAAATAATATTTTACCTATTATAAGTAGAGGGATTGGGTCTTCACAACCTATACACTGTTTTGCCTCAGTCCTTTGAGTTTAACAGAAATTAGTGTCCATTGTGACGGTGGTTTGGAGAGCCCATGGGCTGCCTAAACACGTGCTCAGATTGGGGGGGGAGGGGGAGGGTGCTCCTGGAGAGCCACTCTAATTAGAACAGCTCACTGTTGTGTAATAAACACCCCACACTCAGGTTTCAAAATAGCCATGGGATCACTTTAACTAAAACTCATTTGACAAGGTTTAGTTAAAGTGCCCCCACCACCATTTAGAGATGTGGGGGATGAGACTTGATACATGCAACAGTGTAAAGACACTGGAGTGTTTTAATTTTAAACCAAAAACAAGCATGTCTATAGACAGCCATGAAAACTAGACTGGGACTCGTGTAACTCTTAAAACACGTCAAACCAATACCAGACGTTATGAGTTTTATGCCACTGCTAGAATTTAAGAATAGTAGAGGTCAAGAGGAGAAAGAAGCTGAAATTCTCCATGGCAGAAAGTGCAGAATTCCAGCAGTCCTCAGTTCTAAATAACGCTTACTAGCAGCACAAAAGCCTTAGCTGCCCTCTGAGTTAACAATTCTGCAGCTCCAGCCATTACCTAACCACCAAGCTGGCTGGTGTCTGAGCACATCCCAGAGAAATGAAAGGAGACACATAATAGACTATTCAATGCCAAAGTCTACAGAGCAGCTAGAGAAAAATCACAATAGCCACCCAGTAAATGCTAACACTCATCAATAACGCAGCACAAGGAACAAGGTAATGCAAGGTCATTTGATAGATGTGCTGCCAAATGTCCTTTGCAAATAAACAGTTGGGAAGAGCATTGCCAAGATGTTTAGGCCCTACACAGAAAGCCATGTTTTACAAAACATGAGAACCCTTGAAAATTACTCAACTTGTTTGATCTGCCACAGAACCCAGGAGAATCCAAGAGTATTCAGAGACTCTCGGAAACAGAATGCAGAGATAATTTAAAGAAAAGACTCTTTACATTTAAAATCTAAACCCTGCCCTAGGCTATTGTGAGCCCAAACTCTGGGATGCAGGCTAGCACCAGACAGCTATGTGCATTTCAGGATCCCTGGTTGCTATAGCCCACGTCTCCCAGCTGGTCAGGAGGTATTTCACCTGGTTCAGAAGTGGGGTGATAGCATCATCCGACCTGTCCAGAATCAGGAGTAATGGAGGAACTTCTGTGCGCCGAAAATCAAACAGCTCATATTCTTTAGTTATTACTTGCTGTTGGAGAAGGAAATGAAAAAGGGATAAGCCATTTGGTCCTAGCTGCAGATGGAAAAAATTCCCTGTGCCTTGGGCACTAGTGAGCAAGAGGTAAAGAGACCACAACAGTGTTTAAGTAAACATGGCAAATGTAACACTACCTTGCACACTCCAGAGTTCTCAGATCCATTAATTACAGGAAACGTCACCATTTTGAGAGTGCTGGTTGTATGCCTATGTCCTTAGGGAGGGCGTTAGCTACAAGGTTCTTTGGGTAAATGTGATCTCTTTTATTAGACCAATTGAATACACTAGTTGGAAAAATTGTTCTTTACAAGCTAGGGTGCTTGTGCCCAAAAGCATAAAGAACAATTTTTCCAACTATTCAACTGGTCTAATAAAAGAGATCACATTTACCCAAAGAACCCTATCTGCCTAGGAAACTTCACAGAACTTGTGGGAAATCAGGGATCAAGTATTCTGACTATTTGGTAAATGAAGGAGTTGAGGAGCAGAGAGGGGTTACAACTTGGGCAAGGTTACAGTGCAAGTAGAGGGACAACTATTCTTTATAGACTCTTCCTCTTAATGGATGCAGACTTCTGACAGGAGCCACACTACCAGGCTCATTCAAAATTACTGTAGCACAGGACTGTACCTTAACACATTCAGCAAGCCTCTTTGCCGATTCAGAGGAAAGCTGGTAACGTATCATGGGGCATTTCTTCAAAGACAAAAGCAAAGCTGTCAGCCCTTGAGTGGTTCTGGATAGCTGGGCTGAATCCCAGTTGCGACCCTGAAAAATAAACACACCAACAGACACTTGGGTCATGCATCCTTTCACTGAGGGGGAGGAGGAAACACAGCTCTAGCCAAAGTGTCTTATAGGTTACCTCCCATGTCTAAAACAGAATGAAGAGAAATAGGAAAAAAAAAGTCAAGAAAATTCCAAAAGAAATCTCAAGGCAAATTTTAGATCTCCACAATAATTACTAAGAAGGATGGTTCAGATAAAAGTGGTATTTAAACAAAATACCGCTTTTATCTGTTTTCACTGGGTTTTAACAACATGGGTACTCTTTGATCCTACAAAGCTCATGCTGAATTTTAGATGCTTTGGGTTTTTACTTTCATATTTGTACTTTGCTGTATTACACGTCAGTTGTACTGCATGATGCACATCTCCTTTCCATTGCAGTGAGACAGTTTCACAGTGAGTAGCAGCTATGTTAAATAAATGAAATTTTACTTTGAAATTATAATGTAACAATAAAGCATAGCTAACTGCTGCTATTACTCATGCTGTGCAAGCCCATCACCCTCCCAGTTTTAGTCTGCAAATTCTAATAGCAGGATGCCCAAACAGGAAGCTCAAACACGAGTCCCACATTTGTTGCACCTGCTAGTCTCCTTCAGCCTCAGCTACTACACACACCTGAAAGAGTATTAGCCTTTTCCATACCTGACAGCAGCCTAAGAGGTTGAGGGAAAAGACATGTGGATTCACTGCAATATAATCTCCATAGAACTCCTGTCAGAGAACAAAAGCAAACATAGTTAATGCTTTGCCAACACCTCTTTGTCCTAGGAGAGCAAATGTTAGTACCAGCTACTCAGCTCAAAATGATACATACAGGGACAGTTTCTTCAAGTTGCTGAAGAAAACTCTTAGTAATCCCCATGCCTCCAACTCCAGCCACTGTAATTCCTCCATCTGCTGGAACTTCCAGCATTTGTCCTTGATACAGGGGTTTTACTCCCCTGTCTGCCCATACACCTGCTAATCACCTGACAAGAGACAAGCACCAACCTTGCTACAGCACAGAGGCTGACTGTAACAATGGATGAAAAAGTCCTGGCACTTGAGGAAAGAGTAGCATTATATGCATGTCTTTCATTCCCTCCTGAAATAATGTGTTATTGCCATGCACCGTTACAAAACGAGCCCTAAAAATGGCTCTAGTAACTATGCGGCCGGGGGAGGAACAGGGGACCTAGACAGTGGTAGGTCAATTCTCATAGTACTTTGGGGAGAAGAGAGCTATTTAGGAGATTAGATTTTACCTGAACTTCTGCCACAACTTCCTGTTCATCAGCCTCAGCCAGTGACTTGACATCGCTCTTACTAATCACATTACTGAAATCTGAAAGACAGACAAGGCACAGTAGTGGAGTAATGGCTGCAGCATAAAAACTGACAAGTAGCACACAAAGGAGTTACTGCAAGAGGACAATAAAAGATAGCAAGGAACTTTCCACTGGAAAGAGTAGCTCCCAAACTATAGCAGACATGAATCTGACCTTGGGGCACAATCACCCGATTACCAATGCAATTTTAAAAAGGTTACTCTAACTATTTTCCCCTCTCCCTATTACTCTGTATGAGCTCAAACACGTAATCAAAGAGCTAGAGACAGACTCTCACATAAGTTTAGGGACTCTACAAGCAGCAGAGCAATTTTCTTCCTTTTCTGCACCTAACACAAGCCTAGATAGTGAACTCCACATCAGTAGCACCAGACCCATTGCTGTGGTCAATCAACAATTGTACATCTCTTATTATGCCTTTATATAAAGCTTAGCATCATGCATCCTCAACCCCACATCCTATCTTATTTACATTAAACCTTTCCCAGGGCTGCATTCCTTCCTCCCCAAACTGGTTTTGCTCCTGCTTTAGTGCATTTGTACAGAGAGACAATGACATCTAGAGGCCAACTGAGTTCTGCTGTACAAGATTTGCAACAGATGAAGTGCCCCTGACCCTTTTTTCAGTTTCTAGAGAACTAAGCCAAAACCAAGCAAAGCACAAACTGTGACTAGACTAACTGTTGTTCAAAACCAAGTAATGCTACATGGCACTAAGAAAAGATAACCTGGGGCAGTAGTCAGTAAAAGATAAGGTCAGGGAATTTTAATGCAATGCAAGGGACCCAAGAACATGGCTAGAAAGGATATACTTACAAACAAAATAGATGCTGTATTTTGGTCTCCGCAGCTCTTGAATGAGATATTCCACATTCTCCTGGATAAAAACAGACTCCAGGTGAAGCAGAATAAGAAGACACCCCATTGATCATGGGGGGAAAAAAAATTAGACAAATGCTTCTTTGGCAGTTCAAAAGACAAGGAGCACCATGGGCCTGATCCAGCAAGTCGCTGCATTATTAGAACATAAAAAAGTGCCCGAAGGGTTCAGACCACAGTCCCATCTAGCCCAGTAACCTTCATCTCACAGCAGCAGAGAGAGCTCCTGAAGTCACTGGGGTTTGGTGGCTCTTGCCACCATTTCTGATAGCTATACCTGCCCACAGGAGCTCAGCACCCAGTACCTCCCATTGACAGTGACCAATTTGCAAACAAGTTCAACCACCATCTCATTTAGAAGCCTGGCCACTTGTTTTAGACCCTAGAGAAAGAACTGTACTTTTTAATATTCTATGCTTGCCATAGGCATTATTAATGAGAAGAGAGTGAGCCAGGAGGCAGGCAACTCCCTTGGGCAATTAGAATCGAGAAAGTACTGCTATATATCATTGAGCTGATCCTGAAAAGGTGGGACAGTCCCAGCTATTACAGTGAATGTTGCAGAAGGTAAGTCTGCGTGGTGTGCCGTGTCCCTCAGAATTCTGTTTCTTAGGGTGCTTCCACTTCTGTGGTGTTGCCAGCCCTCACAACCTTATCACAAGGATCACAATACCTGAATTTTTCTGGAATGCTCCTGTAGCCATGCAATTATATAACACCCTCAGCTTAATTAAAGCAAAGCTTCTTGACCGTGTGCACGGTGGGGAGGGAGGAACAGAGACCTCTGAACCTTAGCAGATTCTGAAGCCAGAAAACAAATAAAAGCCCTGAATTTGCAATTTAAAAAAATATTACAAGGTATTTAATCCTATATTGTGATATATTTATATACTTGGAACTGGCAACAATGCTTCCCTGGAATGCAAAATTAAACTTCTATCTCCTTTCCGTTTGTACTAGAGCAGAGTTTCATAGATGTTAGGGTCAGAAGGGACCTATTCCTGTCCTGGGCAGGAATGAGTGCTGGGGTCAGATGACCCCAACCAGGTGCGTGTCCAATCTCCTTTTAAACACCTCCAAGGAAGGGGACAGTACCACCTCCCTTGGAAGCTTATTCTATATGTTGGCAACCCTTGCTGCAAGTTATTTTTTCCTGATGTCCCATTTGAATTTGCTCTTCCAGTTGGTGGCCATTATTTTTAGTTACCCTGACAGGCACCCTGGTAAACACTGTATCCCTTATTTCTTGCTGTTCCCCCCGGATGAGTTCGTAGGCAGCCACAAGATCACCTCTCATCCTCTTCTTGCGGAGGCTGAAGAGGTTCAGGTCTCCCAATAGGTCCACATAGGGTTTTTTCTGTAGGCCTTTAACCAGATGAGTGGCCCTCCTCTGAACCCTCTCCAGGCCATCCACATCCCTCCCAAAGTCTGGCGCCCAAAACTGGACACTACAGTACTCCAGCTGCAGCCTAACCAATGTCACATAGAGGGATAGTATCACCTCCCTGGACCTGTTTGAGTTGCACCTACTTATGCAAGAAAGGGTGCAGTTAGCTTTACTTATTACCTCGTCACACTGGTGACTCACGCTCATTTCGGAGTAGACTACGACTCCAAGATCCCTTTCCGCAGTTGTGTTACTTCGAGCGGTGCCTCCCAGGCTGTAGGAGTGTTGATGATTCTTCCTCCCCAGGTGCAACACGACACTTATCCTTGTTAAACTGCATCCTATTCTGTTCGGCCCATTTCCCTAGCCTGTCCAAATCAGCCTGGATTCACTCCCTGCCATCTAGTTTGTGTACCTCCCCCCCCAGTTTGGTGTCATCAGTAAACTTGGACAGGGTGCTTTCTACTCTCTCATCCAAGTCACTAATGAAGACGCTGAACAGTACCAGTCCCTGGACAGAGTCTTGTGGGACTCCACCACCCACATTTCTCCAGGTAGAAACCGACCTGTCCACCATCACTCTGGCTGTGTCCTGTAAGCCCATTTTCTACCCACCGGGCTGTATAATAATCTACATTGCAACTGTTTAGTTTATTTATAAAAACTGGGTGTGACACTGTGACAAAGGCCTTTTTAAAATTTAAGTAAATGACATTTACCTCTGCTCCTTCATCCAAGCATTTTGTGACCCGGTTGTAAAAATGAAAACAGGTTAGTTAGGCAAGATCTGCCTGCTACAAACCCATGCTGATTGCCCCTTAGCATCACTTTACCTGCTGGTCCCCCACAAATGTGATCCTTAACAATTTTCTCTTAAGGTTTTGCCAAGCATAGAGGTGAGACTAACCAGCCTACAGTTACCTGATTCCTCCTTCCTCCCCTTCTTGAAAATAGGGACCACACTGGCCCTTTTCCAATCCTCCGGGACCTGTCCTGAGCACCACGAGTGCTCAAAGTTATGCTAGCGGCTCTACTATGACTCCAGCTAATTCCCCAAGTACCCTAGGATGAAGATCATCAGGATCTGTTGATTTAAATAGTAAAGGTGCCCCTATACTAGGTCAGCTCAAACAGTTGGTGGGTCGGTATCTATACTGGTCTTACCCAAGATCCCAATGGGATGCATATTTTTGTATTCTTTGCATCCATGTTCCTGGACACGAAGTCATTTAGAAGCTCCGCTTTCGCCATCCTCTCTGTTACCAGTTGCCCTAGTTCATCCTTAAAGGGCCCTAAGATACCCTACACCTTCTTTCTGCTTCCCATGTACTTAAAGAATGACTTTTTGTTATCTTAACTTTTGCTGCCAGCCTAAGTTCCATTTCCGCTTTGGCTCTCCTCACTGTTTTCCTGCAAGCTTGAGCCAAGCAGATATACTTCTCCTTGGAGGCAGCCCCCTGCTTCCACAGCCTGTAGGCCTCTTTTTCTCCTCCAGGCTCTCCTGGATTTTCCTGCTCCACTAAGAGGGTTTCTTTCCCTTTTTTGCCCCCTTCTAGGTGTACTGGGATGGTCCTTTTCTGTGCCTCCAGGATAAGACCCCTGAGAAATGCCCGCTAGGACTGTGCGAGGCTTCGGACAGAGCTTCAGATCTGGAGAAGCTTCAGACACTTCGGGGTCCGAAGCAGCATGTCCAGGTTGAAGAGTTGGCCTCGTTAGGCTTCCCAAAGTGGTTTGGAGCTCCTGAAATGCTCTGAAGTGGCCTCAGAGATCCGGGCATAGGGTATAATGGGGAAACAATAAATATATCTATAACTTTGTTTTTTTGTTTGTTTTTTGTGTGTTTTGTTTTGTTTTTTTAACCGATTTGGATGAAATGTTCAGGGGTGGTAGAATCCGCAGAGGGCATGAAGCCTGCCAAGTTTCAAGAAGATTGGTGTAGGGGTCTGGGGGGGAACTGCACCCCAAATTCTTAAAAGCAAAACTCCTGTCATGTGTATGTGTTACAACACAGGGGGGGTCAAAACTGCAGAGCTGGTAGCTCTTGCTGAGGCCACAAAGCCTACCAGCTGTCGAGGAGGTCGGTGCAGGGGTTCCCTGCACCCCTAGCTGCTGACAGACAAAACTTATGCCACTCTATCAATAGGTAGTCACTATCCCCTAAGTTACCTTGCACCTGTAGATCCCCCACCAAGTTGTCCCTTGTGGCCAGTACTGAGTCTAGTAAGGCATTTCCCCTAGTGGGAACCTATACAGGACAATAGGTAAAGATCCTGTAAGGAGGTTACAAACTTTGGGAACGGGCAGACCTGGCTGCTTATTTCTCCCAGCAGATGTCTGGGCAGTTAAAGTCACCCATGGCAACCAAGTCCTTTGAGCACACTGCCTCCGAGAGCTGTCTTGAGAATTCTAGGCCTAACTCATCCCCCTGGTGTGCGGGTCTGTAGTAGACCAAGTCCCTTTCACCCTGACCCTCCCTGTAACCTGACCCATAGTACCTCAATTTGCCCTTCTTCCTGGCCCAAGTTAACTATGGAAGATGTATATTGCTCCTTAACATAGAGAGCAACTGATGACTGTGAAACTCATGCTAAGCTTGGGCCTACTCACAAAAGTTAAAATACAGAATAATAATGCTAACTGCATATTGCAAGAGGATGCAAATTCACGGCTAGGCCATCTAAGAAGGAATAATGAAGTATCTCTTCCAGCTTATCTTGCTATAGTCAAGATAATTTCAAGCAGACTCTTAGTTGTCTGGTGTGTAACCATACGAAATGTCTATCCTTTATTAATTAGTATGGTAAATATTTCTTTTGCGATTAACTCGCGTTTATGTAAGGGAAGAGACATTCTCCATATGCAATAGATGTTTCCTCCTGATTTAGTATGTTTTTCCTGGCTGTTAATCAGTTTCTTGATATGTTTCAAACAGGATAACTTCTTGTTACTTATGAGTTACGAGAATGAGTTACCTTCTTAACTATAGGCCTGTCAGTCTTACCTCAATTCTAGGGAAACTCTTTGAGAAGATCATCAAGGAGCACATCTGTGATGGGCTGGCTTTAGGGATGATGCTCAAGGGCAACCAGCAGGTTTCATTAAGGGCAGATCACATCAGACCAACCTGATTGCCTTTTATGATCAGGTCACAAAGGCAATGGATGCAGGTGTCACCATGGACATAGTCTTTCTAGACTTCAGCAAGGCCTTTGACACCATCTCCCACCCCACCCTCATTAAAAAACTAGGTGACTGTGGCATTGATGCCTACAGAGTCAGATGGATCGCAGATTGGCTCAAGGGTCGTACTCAGAGGGTGGCGGTGGACAGGTCATATTCGACCGGGGGGGAAGCGGGCAGCGGAGTCCCCCAGGGCTCGGTCCTTGGGCCTGCGCTGTTCAATTTCTTCATCAGCAATTTGGACGAAGGGGTGAAAAGCAACCTGTTTAAATTTGCTGATACCAAAATTTCGGGTAAGGTGAGCACGCTAGTAGGGAGGGAAAGATTGTAGCAAGATCTGGATAGGTTACGGGGTAGGCTAACAAAAACAGGATGCGTTTCAATACTGACAAGTGCAGGGTGCTGCACTTGGGCAGTAGAAACCAGCAGCATACTTAAGGAATGGGAAACTCCCTTCTTGAGAGCATGGAGGCCGAAAGGGATCTT
>NW_017728893.1:1487303-1518482 GCF_001723895.1 Crocodylus porosus | reverse complement strand
TTCACAAGAGAAGGCTGAGGGGGGGGACCTGGTGACCATCTATAAACTCACTAGAGGGGACCAGAAGGGTTTGGGGGAGACACTGTTTCCCCTAGCACCCCCCCCGCCAGCATAACAAAGAATAATGGACACAAGTTATTGGAGAGTAGGTTTAGATTAGACATCCGCAAGATCTACTTCACAGTTAGGGCAGCTAAGAGCTGGAACCAACTTCCAAGGGAAGTGGTGCTGGCTCCTACCCTGAGGCTCTTTAAGAGGTTTGACGCCGACCTGGCTGGACTTATTTAAGTCCAGTTTTTCTCCTGCCCAGGCGGGGGGTCGGACCTGAAGATCTACAAGGTGCCTTCCAACCCTACTTCTATGATTCAAATTAGAAATTTCTGATAACTAGTAATGAGCAGGTTTTTCCTGTCAATTACCGCTTGGGCCTCTCTTGATTTACACAACTAAAAGAAGGTTTTGAAGACGCTAAACTAGGGGTATAAAGAAGGCAGTAAAACAGCAAACAGCATGCACACTTCAAGAGTGAGACATTTTTCTGACACCAGTTGCTGATACGCGCAACTTACTCGAGAAGTTGAAGAGAAACAGATTGCCTCTTCGTCACCTGTTTGGTGAGAAATCATCACCTTATAGCTAATTACTGGACTTTGGATTTGGTTTGGGCTCACTTGACTTGATTTTAAATACTTGTAGTAAATAAAGCCATTCTGTCACTCATCAAACAAGGTGTCGTGTCAGTCCCTAGGCTAGTCCAGAATCCTAGGTTTTTATTTGCTAACACAATACCCCCCACTTTTTCCCCACTCTGTCCTGTCTGTACAGCCTGTAGATCTCAATGTCCACTGCCCAGTCATGGGTGGGACGACTAGTGAAACTAAAAGCTTAGCAAACCTCTAGACCAACCTCATAACTACAGAGTTTGCATTTCTCTGTAGTTATGAGAGGGTAGGGGGAGTTTGTTAAAACTGATGGGATTATATCAAGAAGGTCACCAAGAATTCCTCATAAGCAGGCACCATAGAGCACATCACTCTTGTAAAACCATCACTAAAAAGTATCCACCTGAATACGCAAACTACTTGGGCACATTTTATAAACATAAATGAGAAAGGAAAAAAGGAAAAATACAAAAAAGATTGCCGCCTCCAAAACAGTGGACAAGGCACAGTTTGCAGATGGGCAAACTAATACCCTCACCCTGCAAGCATAAGCCCCTGTGCTGATGTTATGGACTTGAAATTGAAAGCTTAGGCTGACAAGTAGGAAGACAAGCACATGACTAAATATTTACAGGATTGAGGTGTTATTTGACACACGTATGATCCACTCAGCTGAAACCGAGAAGCTGGAGAGATCAAACACGGAGACAGAACTCCCTTACCTTTGTGGGTCGCAAGAAACAGATTGCTTTCAAGTGTTTCATGGTCTCTCTGTTTGAAGAATCAATGCGCTCAAAGAGGTAAACTTCTTTCTGCAGGATCTCTGACTGGGTGTACACCATGCTTACAATACTGGTCTGCAGCAAAAGAAAGCAGCCAAGTTATTTCAGCTTGCTGGTACCATCTGATGACATACTCGATGAGACGAAGGAATGGTGTTTAATGGCTAAAGCACAAGGACTGGGAGTCAGACCTCCTGGCTTTACTTCCAGGCCTTGCCAAAGATTTGTTTCACATAGTTTTAATTCCTGGGCCTCAGTTTTCCATGAGAAAATTGTAAGGTTCACTTTAATTGTATTTTTAACCCAGAAGCCTCTGCGCAAGATATAGCCTCAGCTGAATTTATAGCTCAGGATAGTAGACCCTATTAGGCTTAGTAACAGATTCACTGGGATGCAAAGGAAGGCAGAATACACACATCCACATCCACTGCATGCTCACCTGATCTTCATCTCCCTCCAAAGCGAACATAAAACCGCTTGCAACTCAGCCCTTCTTATTTATTCTAGCAGTCTGTAGCCTCAGCAGCTCAAAGACCCAGCAAAATGCCCCCCAACCCCTCCCTGAAGAAGGGATATTGCACTTGAAGAGTAGGAGAGCTGCACTTCTGTCTGCACCCCAAAAGAGCAGAGATTAGAGAGGAAGGACAGCATAATACAGTTGGATACAAATTAAACTAAAAAAACCCCAACCCAAGGCCAAATTAGCTAAAACTAATTCCCAATCCAAGGGTCCAGAACTATAAGTAGCCCTACTACCAGCAAATATCCTCCTAGACCTTCAGATGTTTCCAAAACCTTTGGCGGGCATCCTACTTGCAGGCCCAAGCCCAGAGGCTCAGGTTTCAGATGCCCCCCCCCGAGTTTTGCTTGCCGTCAGCCATAAGGCCCTCGGAGCAAGCAAGGGAGGAGACTCCCATTTCCATCAAGTGGGCTTAAAGTGAGTAGCAAACCAGGCCAGAAGAGCGAGTCAAGAAAAACCGCCTTCTGACAGCATAGCTTGCCCCCTGCTTCTCAGGCAGAAGCCGGGATGCTGAGCCACAGGGGAGCTGTTGAGAAAAAAACCTCTGCAGCCCGCAGCTCAGGAAGGGCAAAGTACCGCCAGCACACTCAGCTCACCGTTTCTTTATCCATCAAGAGGACCTTCATCCCCGGCCCGCTGTCCTCAATCATCTTGGACACATACTGCTTCACTGCAAACACCACGTTCATTTTCCTTCTCCCCCCACCACCACCCCTCGAACAACTCGATCCCCTGGTGCAAGGGTGAAAGCCCAGCAGGCAGCTCCTCTCCCCGGTGCAACCGATCGGCTTCACTTCCTCCTGCGGCGGCCCTGGGAGCTGTAGTCCGAGGGCCGGAGCCCGGCGCCCGCCAGCAGCGAGGTTGGCACTACAATTCCCAGCCTCCCACTCCCTGCAGCCAAGGACGCCAGCCTCGACTGCCTTTCGCTGCGGGTGCGACTGCGGCTGCGCGGGAAGGTCTTGCACAGAAGGGTTTTTGCAAAGCCTAGGATTGCTACCACCTGAAGAGGGGAGTCGCAGCCCTTCCTTGTGGGTTCAAAAAAGAAAAAAAAAGGCTCTTATAGCTCTCTTGCAAAAAAAAAAAAAAAAAAAGCAAAAAACTCCCGAGCGATCAGCTGCAGGCCTTGATCCCTGCCTTGTTGCAACAGATCAAATCCCCAACGTGCGGGCTCGTTGCTTTTTTTTCTTTAATTATTATTATTTTGCTTCTGATGTGGGCTCCTTGGGCTCTGTACGAGTCACTGACGAGTGAGGCGAGGTGGGGAAAGAAGTGGCCGCCTGGGACTCATCCCAGCTGGTTGGGGTGGGGCGTGACTCCGAATCGAGTCCGCCCTTGCAAGCGTTGCAGGCAGCCTGGCCTGGCTGCGGCATCTGCCCGCCTGCCCCTGGGTCTCGGCCGCATCCCCCACCCCCACCCAACGGGCGGTTGCAGCCCCCGCGCGACCGTTAGGGCGCGGGGCGGGGCCCTCGCCTCCTCCCTGAGGGCTGAGGAGTGGGGCCCCCTCGCCCCCGCCTCCAGCGCCTGGGGGCCCTCACGCTCCTGGGGATGAGCTCTGTGCAGACACCTCAGGGTGGGGACCGAGGGGGCCTCATCCCCACCGCCACAAGACACACCGGTCTTCTGTCTCAGGGGGAGGTTGTAGGGGGTCTTGTCCTCACTACCGCAAGACACCATTTTCCTGTCTCAGGGTGGAGGTTGAGGAGTTGTGGGTCTCCCCCCACTGCCATGAGACACCCCAGTCTCAGCCACAAAGCGCTCAGGTCTCCTGTCTCAGGGTTGATGGGCCGTAGGGGGTCTCATCCCCCCTACCACAAGACATGCCAATTTCCTGTCAGGAATCAAAAGGGGGCCACCATGACTCCCCTTCATTGGGGTGACCGGCAGGGTCTTCAGGAAGGCTGTGAGGGTCTCCCAGCTTCCCAGCTTGAATAATAATAGGGTTGTGGGGTGCCCCGCAGCCCCTCAGGGCTGAGGGGATTTGTCAGGGGCTTCCTAGCAGGGAGGGTCATTTTCAGCCCTCAAAATCTTTTTGCAGGCAGAGCAGGGGGAGAGTTGGGGTGGGGTTTCCAGGCCCAAGCCTTGTTGGACCATGGGGGATGCTGGAAGTTTTGTGCCAGGGGTGAGAAATGAGGGCCAGGCTCCTTCTCCCTTAGCTAGGAGAGGGGAAGGGATGAGGTCCCTCCTGGAAGTTGTGCCTGACCATCAAAAAGTTCAGCCTTGCTCTCTGTCCTCTCTGGCTTTTGCGTGCAAAATAAAGCTTGGGAATCTCTGACATTTCATAGCAGAGTGTTAGATACAGGCTTCCTCCCCACCTTGGGCTAGCTAGGTCAGGCTGTGTTATTTATGTGCGTGCTATCTGACCTTTGAAGTCTCAGCTGCCCAGCGTCTATTAAGTTTGCTAGGAGCCCTCCCATAAGGGCATCCAACATCCCACTCAGCAGGACTCCTGGCACTAACATCCTGCTGATTGTATTGTTACGATGTGGCAAAAAACAAAATAGGAATTGTTGGGTGCGATGTGGTTCAAACATGGACGTTATGGCTGACAAACTGTGCTCTACCATAGTTCAGGGTTATACTGAATAATTACTGTAGTTCAAGATTGAACCGTGGGGATTTTATTGATGCTTATACTTTTGTTGACAGTGTAACATCTTGGGGCTTTATTTCTTTTGGCATTCAGGGGAATTGTGAGCTTTGAGACATCATAAGATATCTAGATGATGGCAGACCCCCAGTCCTGCAGAAATGTATATATTTAGCTTTATTAGGCACATAGCTAATTATGCTTGCAGAATCAGCGTCATTATAGCATCCCATGGGATAAAATAGTAGGGCCTGATTCTTGATCCTCCCTGTGCCACCGGCTTGCTGTATAGCTGAGTCATTTGGGCTCAATTTCCCCCAGGTGTAAAACAAGGACCATGGTGCTTGCTTTCCTTTTTTAATTGCTTTCAGATCTATCCAGGAAAAGTGTATTACAGTACATGACTGCTATTGCATTTTTGATCTATGGCCACATCCATACTTGAAAGGTTTACTGGCAGCATTTGTGACTGCATACTACTAATGACCCTGTCATTTCGCTGAAGACTTGGCTGCATTTGCTGGTGCAGAACATCATCATAGTGGCAAAAAGGCTACAGTTTGGGTAGGAATCCTGCTATGTCTCAGGCCAGTCTGATGTACTGCTTCATGTCACTCTTTCCAGTGGTCTGAGAGAGAGCAGCGCTCCTCCCAGACGTGGGTAGGAGCTAAAGGGCAAGTTCCCGTCAGCTTCTTCTTTCCCTCTGCTTAAAAAGTAAATTTCCTACAGTTCCTTCCATTTAGCTATTAAAAACAGACTGCGGGAAATGAAGGCTTAAAGTAGGAATAGTAGCATGCATTGAAGGAAATAGGTTTAGTCTATGCTCATCTTTAGGTTTGTTTGTTTGGAGGGTTTTTTTGTTTTGTTTTTTTGTGTGTTCCAGGTTTCACTTTCAGAATGCCATTACTTAAAAAACAGGGTAAGTGCCAACTCTTAAATATCTTTATGAGAGGTATATCACATGGCCAGGAGTAAGATCAACAATGCTATCTTTTCAGGTATTATGTACACCAGAGTAATGAGGCTCAACTGTTGATTTGGGAAAGTTGATCGTATTGTATTTTCCAAAATGCAACCACAAATCTCGGAGGATCCAGGTGCTTAGAAACCTTGGACCCACTTCTCCACTTACCCTAGTAAGAGTTGGAATGATTGCTTATTAATCAGTAAATGCAGTCTGTGTGCACAAAGAGAGTTTCCACAAGTCAGCAGGACAGCTATAGTTACATCTGCTTTGCAGGTCAAGGGATTATACACATACCCATGCTGGCTTGAAACTAGTCATCTGCAGTAATACAAAGCTAAGTACCTGGGTATTTACCCCTCTTCTGGTGGGTTCTGCAGCCTGCACGGTTCTATGCTGCTATGGTTATACTGGTATCAGTACCATGTTTAAAGTTATCTCTGGTATGTCTACAGTAGCTGTGAAATTGCACCTTGGATTGTGATACAGATTTTCTTTAAGAAATTAATATAAAACAGATACAGTATTTATAAATTTAGCTGGGTCTTAGCTTAGTCATTCTGTACTATAAATCCATACATCTGCAGAGATCTACCCCCTGGAGTCCTGTTCATCTCTATGGGTTGTGCCGGGTCAGCCTACCTGGAACAATAGGCACAGTTACAACCTATCTGGATTTGACAACCTTTAGAAGCAGTGGGTCTCTGTGCTATTTGTTCTGCTGCTATTATTATTCCTGAATATGACCATTTTGGAAGACAGCTATTATATTCATAAAAATTTAATCCTCTAATATCTGCATGTTTTATACAGAAAATGGTGAGCAGGTGCTGTTGAAAAATGAAAGCTGTTTGCAAACCTTGTAAGTACCTTCTCATAAAAGCTGACACAAAGGAACTCTTTCATCTTGCTCCTGTTTTACCTTTTGTTCTGCTTGATTTACATTTAATATACACCAAAATAAGTTACAAAAATATGGGCGGTCTAAAATTTCCACCTTTTTTTTTTTTTAGGAAGAATAAGGATCAGAGAAAAAGACTTGTCCATGAAATCTGTACCTTTTTAGACAGCAGTCAGTCTGTAAGTAAGACATTGATCAGTACATTATTCATATTTAGCACCTAAGAAGTGAATTTTGCATATGTAGATGAGAATCTCTTTGGACTGCTCTTACAATTATTATGCCCATGTAACTAGGCTGGTTAGGGGCATCTTTTTAAACTGATGGGTAGATCATATGACTGTTAGAATAGATGCTGTTTTTTACCCGTACTCACGAGAATCTGGTTCACTGCTGTAAGTATATTGATATAGAATCATAGAATCAATGAGTCAGAAGGGACCTAGACAGATCATTGAGTCCAACCCCCTGCCATGGGCAGGAAGGAGCACTGGGGGTGGGAAGGGTCATAAGACCCCAGACAGGTGCCTATCCAGACTCCTCTTGAAGATTTCCAGGGAGGGTGAGAGCACCACTGCTCTGGGGAGCCTATTCCAGGCTCTGGCCACCCTTACAGTGAAGTAGTTCTTCCTAATATCTAACCTAAACCTATCGTCCCTCAGCTTGTGGCCATTGTTCCTGGTGACCCTAAGGGGGGCCCTGATGAACAGACTTTGCCTGAGTCCCTACTGCTGGCCCCTGATAAGGTTGAAGGCAGCCACAACATCCCCCCTCAGTCTCCTCTTGCAGAGACTGAAGAGATATGGCTATAACTGCATTCTTACCTGAGTGGAGGAATTGCACTGTTTTCAATTTTACATAGTTAATATGCAGCTATGAACACAGGCACACACAAATTCCTGTATAATATCTACATTGGTTTGATATACCAGTGATATACAGGGATCAGAAAGAGGAAGGAATCAACTGTACTAGGCTATTACTGTCCCTTGCCACTAGATGGAAATCATGATCAAGTAATAGCACATTAGCCTTTATCACATGGCAACTTTGGGATGAACCCAAACAAAACCTAAATTGATGCAACTTATATTAGTATGCGTTTTATCCCTTTTTCATGCAGATATAACTGATCATTCTCCGCTGGATAGGGTTGAGGTAGCCTGATTTAGGGGTTTGTTTTATCTGTCTAGCACAATGCCACTTAAATGTTGTCTGCTTCTGTGCTACAATAAATTAGTACTTGTTTGGGACATATACAACATCTTATTTGGGTAAAAATGACTTATGTGTTTAGGGGATAACAATAAATGTATAAAATGAATATGAAAGTAGATCTCTTTGATTTCTATGATTTAAGTGTACTAGCCAAAGATGACTTCCTTCCTCTCTTCCCCTACTTTCATAAACACATGATGCTTCCATGAGGAAAAACAAAAGAAAGGGAGACAAAGAGAAGAGTTCTGTAGTATCTCTAGAATGATACAAAAAGCAGTAGTTTTATAATCCTAGTTTTCAGTTTCAGCAATTCCATGAAGCTAAGGCACCCAAATTTGTTTGTAACATAGCATTACTATGCATGGAACATTGCAGTAATAAGCCTCGCAAGAACACTTGTGTTTTTAGAAGGGGCTTTTCACCACACAATGCATCCCTCTGGATTGGACAGGATATTGCAGATTTTGCCCACACTGGCATCCCCTGCCAATTGACACCTCCAGCTCTGTAATATTCTACTGCTTCTGTGACTCGGTCCTCCAGACAGGTCATGTTTAAGTCTCCACCTTCCAGGACAAGTTATCTATAAGAATTCTGACACTATTTCTAAAATACACACCTGGGCTCTTCCTCATTTCCTGTTTTCTTTCAGAGTTAGAAGAGCTAAGGCATGTCCCTTGGAGTCTCTTAATAGGAATCCTTTTGCCCATACAAATAAAATGCAACTCAAATATCTTATGCTCACCACAAAACTTGTATTTGTAGCCCCTTTAGACATTCCTTCAAGTGTTTCAGTACTTTTTTGCAAAAGAGTACCCCACAAAGCAACTAGCCAGAACCTCCTCTACTTTTCCTGCAACTTATACCACAGGCATTTCTCCTCTCAACTGAAATTCTTCCCTACTCAGTCCTCGCTGACATTTTTCCAGCTCCTTTTTACATGCTTTTGCAGGTGTAATCTCAACATTGAATTTCCAATCCCACTACCCGTCCAGCATGAGTGCTAATTGAGGTCACAAGTTCCAACCAACTACTTTTCTGCTAGTGTGGATGTATATACCATATCACCTCTCTTTGCTGGTGGTGCTCATCAGCTCTTCATTTTAGTGATTCAGCTTGTTAATAACATTCCATTTTTAAAAATTACAGTGTAATTTTTAAAAATCGCTCTGATTCTAGAATAAGAATTGAACATTGCCCCACATGGGGACAGCAATGAACTCACATCACAGTAGTCTCAAGACTGTTATATGTATTCTATATGATTATGGTATCATTGACTATATAAAAAAAAGTTAATTTTCTTACAGTTGTTTAAACCATACACCTAACCAATACAGTATATTTTAAATGTTTTAAAATCTGACAGCAAAGTTGTAGCAAGCCAGAAAAAAACTGACATTAACTTCTGGGTGTACACATGATACTGACATTAAAATGCTCAACACCCAATTACAGGTATAATTTTTTTTTCTTTGTCAGGTCCAAGAAATTGATGCACTGAGAACAGAAAACAGGAAGCTAAAAAATGCGGTATATGTTTACATTTTTTTATTTACATTTTTAGGTAACTACTCTCTGCAGCTGTTCAGAGAATAGTTCCACAAATCACATTGGTTACTCTGGTTTTTCAGTATGTAAAGACTTCACTGTTAATGGTTTATATGTGCATAATACCCCTTTCATTCTGTTTTCTCTTCATTAGAACTCGAGACTGCGATATAAAACCAAAGGTACACGATCTAAAAGCACGTACAAATTTTCAACAGGAAATTTCTGTCATTTGTCATTGTTTATATTAGAAGCAGAATTGAAGATGAAATATCTGGGTTTGAGATCTTTAGGTGGAAGCATGTGGGAGGGAAATAATGGAAAAAAGGAATCAAATATGTTTAGTAAAATGCAGTGGCAAAAAGAATTAAGCTTTAGAATATATAGTGTGGCCAAAATGTTTCAAATGAGATGCTATAAATTGAGCACATAATAAGCTTTCAAATTTTCAGAGATCATGAATAACCACAACTCCCCTTGAAGTCATAGAAATCCCTGGGGAAGGCATGGCTGGCTTAGACTCTTGAAATCTGCAGTATGGAGCCAAACTGCTGCGTCATTCAAATCGATGTGTCATACACTAGTGTTGCAGGATCAGGAGCTGAAATTGTTTTGAAACAGATTGTTTTAAAGGCAGAAAAGTCTATATAAAAATACTTTTGGAAAAAATCCATATATCTTTCAATCAGCAGATTAAAAATAATGGGGACTTTTCCTGTTCCAGCTTCACTTTTTCTTTTGCTAACAAAGGCAATGAATCCTTTCTCCCCTTCTTTCTTCCTAGATTGGGCATTAAAGAAAGAAGAATATGAGAAGTAAGGCTGAAGCAGTAGTGTTCTTACTTAAGGTTTAAAATGATATACACTATTTAAATATTATTAATTTTCAATATTGTTTCACAATCTAACAGAATATGGATTCATCTCTGTCAGAAAAAATCTGTTTGCTTTGGTACCTGTTTCATATCTGATTTCCCCCTCAGCACAGTTTATACTTGTTTTCCTTTCTCTGTATGTGGGATAAAATTGAACAAAAGAAAATTTAAGCAAAATGACAAGAAAATTTCTCAAAAATAAATTCTGTTGTACTGTGGAATGGTCCCTCAAAACATGCTTGCTTAAGTTATTGAAGACTAGACAGAATAATGCGATGAAGAAAATATGATCACTTAACTTCAATGGGATTAAACATGTACCTGAATTTAAGAATAGATGGAAATGCTTTGAAAAATCACAGCTATATTGACCCGTAAGGGGAGCTATAGGTTGAATTCACGCCAGTATATTGGGCTCATTTAAAGTCTTTTATATAAATACCACTTAAGCCCTTACTATAAAACTTAAGTAGTAAGTGGTTCAGCTTCACAGGGGTAAATTTCACTCTAACTAAATCTTTTCTATATCTGCCTATTATGATTCAATGACAAACGGATGTCTCCATCAGTACTGTAATTAAAAATCATTCTGACAAGTAACACATCTGTTTGTATTTTGCTTTGTTTTCTAAGTGAGATTGAAAGACTTTCTGGTGAGATATCTAATTACTTAAATGTCACCAATTTCTGGGTGAGTATGTGTGTGTGGTGGGATGGTTTTAATGGAATTAAATGCCCTCTTGAGCATGTTGTTTTGCAATTGGCTATGGTGGCATATAAAAATAGTCAAAGCAAAGGAAAGAAGCCTGAGGACATGCATTATGAAAATGATTAGAGTTTGTTCCATTTGTTAGCAGGGATTAGAAAAGTATCAGAAACAGACAGAAAATAATTGAGGGGGGAAAAAGACCAATTATGAATCTGTGTCTTATCTTCTCTGCCTGTACTGGGAAAATGGATGTTTATGAAACATGTATGGTACTTCTAGAGATAGTCCAAAGTAGGTTTTTTAGCCTTTATGGAAATATTTGGCTTTTTCTGATGGATTGTGAAATGAACTATCTCTCTCTTAGTATGAAGAATCAGAGCTTCTGAATAGCACAGGTATGTTATTTTTAGTGAGTGCAAAGGACATCTAAATATAGTCATAAAAGTACTCTCTTCTATGGACTGTTACATTTTTCTTTGTTACAAGGCTCCTGTAGAATGTTACTCAGTTACCTTAGGTGCATCCATGATTTTAACTGGTTTACAGTGAAAACATAATTTTAAAATCATAAACAGGATCACAATACTTTATAAAGAAATAAATTATAGAGACTGTAATGACCTGATAATTCAAATATACAGAATTCAGAGAGTTCCAAAAGTTAAAAAGGCTGTAATTCTATCTTTACATCTAACAGAGAAAAGAACAACAAAGGAAGAGACCAAACATGTGAGGTAAGCAATGAAAAAAAATCTCATTTGCTAGCTACCACTTCAAAGGAAATAGTTAGATATAATACATTATTTCATTGTTTCACAGTGCAGAGTGTTTGAGCTAAAGAACTTTTTGCAGACAGGCTGAGTCTGATTTTCAGGGGCGCTAAGCCCTTTCAACTTCCAGTGACTTCTTCAGTTGAACTTTAAATCAAAATCAAAATTGCACTACTATGCATTTAATTAAAGCACCTACCTTTACCAAGAAACTTATAGCAATGTAGTTTCTTGATAATACCAAATATCAAGTCAAACCTAATAATCTGGGTTTTTAATTATATAAGGATAAAATGAATATCCTCAAACTGCAGCTTAAAGGGCTAATGCTGAAAGATCAATGGCTTTTTAAAAAATTGTACTTGTATTTGTGTTTCTACAGCATTCAGACAGAGGGCGCACTTGGACAAGAGAAAAGGTAACAGCTCCTATTTGAATTTCTTGTTGCAATTCACAGATTCACACAAATTCACAGAAGTTTAGGGCTGGCAAACCTCGTGAGATCATCGGGTCCAGCCCCCAGCTCTGGGCAGGAAAGACTGCTGGGGTCAAATAATGCCAGCAAGGTGTGCCTCTAATCTCCTTTTGAAGATTTCCAGGGTAGGTGCTTGCACCACCCGCTTGGGGGTCTATTCTGGTCACATGAACCATCATTAGCTTCAAACAAGTTTAGTTACTTTTATGACAGAGATGAATCCATATTTATTTATTTATGTTGTATTAAACATCAAGAAGAATTTCCACTTGGAACTGAGCAGAATTAAGTGTCTAGAGTCATCCATATGCTAGAGGCTTGTTGTTGAGGGACAGTACTGCCCCAAGATAAGTGATGCCTTCTAGGGTAGGAGGTGATGATCACAGTGATTCAGAGATTCTGCTTTCACTATTTTCTGGCAGACTATGAGCTCCCAAAGGGATTTAAAACTGTAAGGCAGGGCAAACAATGTCACTGCCACCCACCCTCTCCTAAGGGAAATCTTTACTTCTGTACAAGAGAGGATGTGTTTATTTGCATCTCCTATGACCATGTTCATTGAAGATCAACAGAAGAATGAGAAGCTGTGTTCAGAGGCATGCAGTAAATAGAATGAAATCAGTAGGCAGGGTTGTCTAGCACTGTTCAGATAAGATTAGCTGAAATGAGAGACCTTTGTGCATAGCTGTGATATATGAATCCCTAAATCTGTTTGTGTGTTGCACTCGGTGTTTCCTTTCATAATTTGTGGATAGCTTTGATGCATGAGTTCCTAAATTCAGGTGTTGCAACGGCTGTTTCCTTTCACAACTGGTGAAGATTTCTCTAGCCAACTGTGAACTTTAGATTCTCCAAGGGAGTGGTCTAGAAATTAAAGCCTGGACAAGGGATGTAAGAGACTTTGTTTTCCTTCTGATGGGAGGGTAATGGGAAGGATTAGAACCAGTAGCTACTAAAACATGAGGAAAGCTGCCTGGGAATGTTGGAGTGAAATAAAAGGACTCCAGCAAATGCCGTGGCAGTCAGGGACACAGATCTGCACCTATAAATGTATGGCTTCACAAACAAAATGAATGGACACGGTCAAATTGTTTTATACTGAAGTATCTGGATGAGATTTAATGACCTGTGATGTATATAGGAGGTCACACTAGACAATTAAGTAGTCCTTTCTAGTCTTAAACTCTATTCACTTTTCTGAGTGCCACTCTCATGCTGTTTGTTACCAGCCAAGCCAGTTAAACTTTGTTGGGTCTCAGTTTCCCTACCTGTAAAACAGGCACAGTGATACTGAGTGGTAAGTATACAAAATGTTGAGATCCTCTAGCTAAAAGTGTTATGTAATGTCTTTATTATTCTTTTGCCACTAAAACATCTAGTAAATTGCTGCCATTTTTACATCCAACATCTTTGCATACCATATAAGACACAGATGATATATATACCATAGTAAATATACTCTCAGAATTAGGTCTGCACAGCAAGTATACTTGCTGTACTAAGTTGAGGGAGATTTATAAAATTAAAGGGGGTTAGTTTAGTGGTCTGAACAAATAACTTGAAATCACTGAACTCCCTAGAAACACAGGTTCAGTTTTTACCAGAGTTTCTACAGACCTTAATCTTGGTAAACAGTGATGGATACCTTACTAGGTGTGGAATAAATACATGCATTCTACTACACTTGCTCAGAACCTGGGCTTTTCTACTTGTTGGTATCATTCTTGTTCTTCTTTATGGATCATTCTTAAGGAGTATGTTTGGGAGCATCTGCCACTGATGTTGGCTTTATTCCAAATGGAGTTTAAAGCTCTGCATTTTCTAAATGGAGTTAGTAGCAGATACATTTGGCTTTCAAATGAATGGGAATCATTGAGGGTGGGAAGAAAGCATAACCTTTGACCACTCACATTGTCACATGGCCAAGTCATGGCTGGCCCTTTGCTCTAAGTATTTGGCATTACAGGTTTGCCACCTGTTATGTTCCTAATTAATTCTTCAGGAACGTACATTTGGGAGTAACTACAGTGGAACCTGATCCCACACCTTTCTAGTTAGGTATTTTATGTGCTGGGGGTACAGGCCATGGGGCTCCACAGATGAAGAGCTGATTTATTGGTTTGCTCAGTTTTCTTATACAGATAGTTACCAGGATTTCAAACCTAATGAGCATTTCAGTTTGTGAATAAAAGGTTAGAGAATTCATTCTCAATCTTCATAAGAGGCAGTGAGCAGAGATTTACCCTGAAACTCACTGTGGTCCTTATAACTAATGTGCAAGATGGACCTATGAGGTATATGGAATAAAGGAAAATTCCCTGGCACTGGAACTAGTCCATTGCACCTGCCAGTCAGCCGGCACATGTGTGAGACTGGTTACTATGTAACGGGAGGAGTCTCTCAAGGAACAGGGTGGAAGAAATCCAAATGTTTTTTAAACTGAGGGGAGAGATGCTAAAATCCCTTGCAGCCTCTCTTCGTGATATTAAAAATAAACTTCAACTTTCTGGGCATTGAACTTGTAAATTATACTAATAAATCGCACTTAGACTGGTGCCATACACAAAGCCTGATCCTTAAATTCCCCCCCAGATAACACAGTGCAATTCTGCACCTATCTCCCTGATTAGAATAACATTAGTACTGGGCTCATGTGTGCAGTGTGGCATTTCTAAGTCCCACCAATGAGGAGTATGAGACATAGTAACCTAATGCGTTCCTTGATCAGTGTCTAGTATTCAGGGATGTCTCTTTTTTTCCTGGGCCTGTTGTATCTCATCCATTCAGGATGCTTGTACATGATGTGTATTGTTTAGATACATGTTACAAAATGGCACATAATTTCTAGTCATAAAAAAAGAGATGACATGTATGGCTGTTTGGAAACCTATGGATGGCATTAAAGCCTTGTTCTTTGTCATCCATTTATACTTCTTGTAAATCAAACAGTTTTCAGCAGCTTTTTCTCTCTGACTCCTGTTAACTCCAAAGCTGCGAGGTATTGCTCAGAACCCCTGCCAGAGTGGCTATTGGCTTCAGACAACTAGTTGGTATCAAACCTGCGAGAGATCAGATTGTTCTGCACTAGGCAGCAGCATGTTCAGTATGACAACCCCTGTACTCCAGACTTTCATAACGCCCTAACTGTCTGTTACTGAGAACTCAACATGAATGATTAGCGCCTGACAAATCGAATGATTATAACTTCTGTTCTTAAGCACCAGACGGTTTTCTATTTTTAAATGAAATTAGGTAATGCTTCCTTCAAAGAATATCAGCTCTGAGTCACTAATGTTGAAGAACAGACAACAGCTCTTGGTCCTGTTAATCTCAGTAAAAATAGCATTTGGGATTAGCTGCTATTCCTAGAATGAGAATGGCTGAGGTAAAAAAAAACACAAAGGAGTTAAACATAATAAATCCAGTATACCTTTACTGTAACTTCCATACTTATAGAACAATTTTGAATGGATAAATCCTGCCTTTTGGCTTTAAGTAACATGTCTTTTCTTCATCTTGCGTGATGTTTGTTTTCTTTTAAGCACACAAATTGTTATATCAGCCCTTGTTTTATTTTACTTTGCTGAGCTTAGTACTCTGAGACTTAGTATAGTAGAACTATTTTAAGTTAAGAAACTAGATACACAGAGATCTTTGAACCAAATTTTTGTGTCACACTCTTATTGATTAACATCTACTACAGTAGGAGTCAATGGGAGTATGCAGGCTTGTCTATATGAGATGCTTACTGTGCAGTAGCCTAATAACACTGTGCAGTAGCATGCCAATCAAAAGTGATGCTAATAGGCTACTGTACAGATTAGGCTACTGTGCAGTAAGCATCACAACAAAAACCCCCATTCACCGGCGCTACTGCACAGTAACTAGTTAATGCACATTTAATTAGTACTTCATTAAGTAAGTACTAAACTAAATTCATGGTAACTACTGCACATTAATGAACATATAGACGTGCCCTGCATGACATAAAGAGTACTCAGTGGGTGCATCTACACATACAATTAATGTGAAGCAATGAGCTCCAGAGTTTATTGCTCCCAGGTGTGCCGTTTGAACATGTGCCCAGGACCACAGTGCACTGAGTCTGGTTGGAGCAGCCCCAGCTGGCAAGGAGCGCGAGGTTGCTCCTGCCCAGTTCAACATGCTGCTGAGGGACTGGCTGAGGCACGAGGGTGCTCCAGTGCGGGGCTAGTTGGTAGGCAGCCCTCGCGCTGAAGCACCCTCATGTCCTATCCAGACACATGAATGTCTCCATGTTCAGTGCTGCAGAGTAAAAAAAAAATCCGCAGCAGGATAGTTCTTATACTAACAAGGACTGTCCTGCTGCAGAGTTTATTATTGCCCTGCATGTGTAGACATCAAGATGTTTACTGTGCAGCTAATTAGTCTACTCTGCAGTAAACATCTCATAGGCGCACCCAGTAGACCTAAGGAATGCAAAATAAAGTCCAAAATTAGGGTTGAATTGCATTTAATATTTTTTCTGGGCCTGTTTTGATTTAAAACACTTTGATAATGTCTGGAAAGCACTTATCATTTAATTATTGTTCTGTTTCCTTGGAAATGCTTTTGTAATGGTATCAGTGATGTTCCTTTCAACTAAATAAGCCAAGTGTGTTGTCTCCTTTTTTATAAATTCATCCTCATAATTGTCCTTAAAAGAATAGAAATGTATTTTTGTTCATTTACCATTTTTTTGCATTATGATGGATTTGCCAAGATAATTTAAAGAATCAGAACTAGAGTAAAACATCTGATTTTCTGATCTTAAAATTAATATTTAACTAAAGAAAGATGCCAGATATGTGTAATTAACTTGCTTTTGTATTGTTCTCTCAACAAAGGACTGTTGCAACTCAGACTGATGAAGATAGCTCAAGGTACCACAAGATGAAGCATATGAATGCTTAGTAAAAATATTATATTCCAGATCTTAGCAAAGCACTTGGTTTCTTTTCAAAATAAAGATTGTACATGGATTCTAATAGATTTAACTTTTAAAATTATGTGAAATACATCCAAAAAAAACACCACTTCAACTTTGTTACAACCTTTTGGCTTCTTAATTAGTATAAAAGCATTTGGTTTCTCCTTTTGTCAAGGCCACCGCCATCACCAGCTTCTTCAGGTGCCCTCCCAGATTCAGGAGGCACCAGTCACTCATGTTCTGTGTTAATACAGTATAACCACAGTATCTTGATTTTTGCCTCGTGTGGACCCAGCAGACTCTGGGCAGGTGCTGTGTAAACTCATCCCTGCAGTTTTCCAGTGCCCCTTCAAAGCAATTATGAGCCTCTGCAATGGAGCTTTAGTCCTGCCATTGTGTGACACTTTAGTCATTGAGAACATCTGGCAACTAGCATGAGACTACCAAACATATTCTTTTGTTACCTAACTAGATTTAAACTGCAGTCTCTGGAAGCAAAAGCAAGAGGACCCAGTTTTGTAACCCCTGCTCTCTCTTCAAGTAGACCTATTGAAGTCAAGAGACTTACTGAGGTTACTAAACATTTCTCATGAAAAAAATGAGAGAGGTAGTTGTATTATTCTGAATTGCAAAACTAGGCACCTTTTCTTCCATCAATGTTTTTCCGCTGTGGCATTTACCTAACCGCCAAAGACCAGTATCTTGTAATAAAGGCATCACTGTGAGGAAGAGTCACCAAAAACATATTTTCTAGCCGTTGTGGTAAACTGGAAACTAGACATGTTTCATTAACCAGACTTGGCCAGTCTACCACTTTTCCAAATTAGTTAATAAAGAATATGATAAAAACTTTCCATCGCTAATAGAAATGAAATTCTCTAATGTAAAAACAGCTCTGGTGTTTCTTTTGCTAAATATGCAGAGTGAAAATTTTTGTGTAGTCTTGTAGAACGTAAATCTGTTATTTATAGAAAAGACATTCACAGCAAATGTTTTGGGCTTCGAGGAAACCTTAACTATCTTGCTTTCCTTTCACAGGTTGACTCTAACTGGCAGAAGATCAATTTAACTTCAGTGTGACCAGCTGCTAGATAATAGAATGTTTGACATTGTTTCACATTTAACTCTTATTGAACAAATTATTCAAATATATATATATATATATACATATATACACGTATATGTATATAGTATATATACATACAAATAAAAACCTATTCTAATCTCACTTGTGTTTTATTGTAGTCTAATTACTGTAAAACATTGTACTGAAAAGGGGATTTCTGAGGACCAGATTCTGATATCCTTATTTTAAAGACACCCTGCTCTAGGAGGGAGGTATCAACAGAATTACTTGAGAAATAAGGTGCGGATCACTGTGAGCGAGGGGATCAACACTTGGGCTTGTATTTAAGATTAACTAAATGTTCCTTCCCTCATTTCCAAGTAAAGATTGTCAGAGGAAATTCCTCAGGGAGACAGATGTTCACTGAGAGGCCTTATACTCTCCCATGTCATGTTCTTTAGAAGAGTTTTATTAAATTCTCATTTAAGAAAATCACCATCCACTTTCTCCCTTCACATGTCATCCTGGCTTTTCGTCACCTTTGGGAGTTGTCCCGTCAAGTCTGAGCCAAGATTCTACATTGAGTTTCTGACACAGCAAAGCCATAAATGCACTCTTCAAGCTGGCTTTTCCTACTCACGGACAGAATCTGCCAAATCATTCTTTACCTAGTTTACTGGTATGTTCAATTAAGCAACTTGTAGTTGAACCAAGTAGCAAACCAGTGACATTATGCGATCTGTCTCATATTACATTGCTTCCTGGTACCCTAAAATTAATGCTGTCATACCTTTACTTGTGATATTTATATACAGCTGCTTGGATTGAATTACAGGAACTCTTTGTAATTCAAACTGTATCTGGGAGAAGAACATACCGTCCTGCACAAAACAATCCTATGGAATAATTTTCTGCTTCCTATTTATTTGTTGCCATTTGAGATACTGCGATAAGTTGCCATAAGTGCTGGGATTCACTTAGAAAAATTCTGATGAGCCCACCTGAGCCAGCTGTCTCAGCTGCTCTGCTCTCAGCGTCTGTTATCCATTCATATCAATTCTGCCTGATGATATGCAATATTTCAGTTATAAAACTGCCACGCTTGCAGGTAGGAAGCAATAGAACTGCAGCAAACCACATGATTATTAATAAGTCATAGGAGGAGCTCATCCTGTACATCCTGTCATTGTTTCTAGTGCAAACTGTCTTTGGAAATCAATGACAGCATTGCATGGGAAGGACTGCAGAGTCAGACCTGTGTGTAATCATGCCACACAGACGTGTGAACCCTGTCAGGCTACTGTGCATTCTGGAACGGCACACGGAAAGCACTGCTATCAGACCAAGGATCAATCATCTCTATAAGGGGAAAAATAGAGAATGGGTTTTTAAAAGCAACGCTGTCTGTCTTCTGACAAAAGAAATCTTGGATTTTCTCCTGTGTACCTTATCTCATTACTGCCTGTCCCTGCATGTCATCATAGTGTCATGCCTGACAGGATGCAAAATCTATAGATCTCTCTATAGATGACAAGATCTCTGCTTGTCATCAAATAATATTATTGGATTCCTTCTACTGCCAGGTTTGACAGAACAGGCCAAATTCACGCCTGGTGTGAGCAGATACAACTCTGGAGTTTTGTCCAGGTCCATATCTTGACCTATCAGTGAATGTCTTTGGTAGCTCCACAAACTTATTTTTCTATCCTATAAGTAGGAGGTTAACAAACTACCTACCTTCAATGTCACACTAAATCACTAGTAGTATTATCAGCTTGTTTACAGTTGCTAACAGAAAAGAGCTGTTATTCAAGTAAAACTTTGAAAATAAGGTAGTTCTGTAGAAACACTGTTGCCTGTGTGTCAGCGTTTGTGTGATTTTTTTTTTCCTTTAGAGAATAATGACTTGCTAGCAGGATCATTTTCCTTAACTTGCTATCTAAAATATTTACATGTATGACAGAAGCAGTGTTGTTTAGTGGATATAATCCTGAACTAAGAGTTAGGGGACCTGGCTTCTGTTCCTGTTGGGCAACTTAGATAAGTCATGTCCTTTCTCTATGCCTCAGTTTCACCATCTGTAAAAGGGGAATAAAGACACTGACCTCTTCTGTAACATGATTCATGGATTCATAGATGCTAGGGTCAGAAAGGACCTCAACAGATCATCGAATCTGACCCCCTGCCTAGGCAGGAAAGAGTGCTGGGGTCAGATGACCCCTGCCAGATACCTATCCAGCCTTCTCTTGAAGACCCCCAAGGTAGGGGAGAGCACCTCCCTTGGAAGCCCATTCCAAATTTTGGCCACCCTTACCATGAAGAAGCTGTTCCTGATATCTAGCTTAAATCTGCTCCCTGTCAGTTTGTGACCATTGTTCCTCGTTACCGCAAGAGGTGCCCTGGTGAACAGAGCATCTCCAGTCCCTTGCTACTTCCCCCTAATGAATTTGTAGGTGGCCACAAGATCACCTCTCAGCCTTCTCTTGTAGAGGCTGAAAAGGTCCAGGTCCCCCAGTCTCTCCTCATAGGGCTTGTCCTGTAAGCCCCTGACCATACGAGTGACCCTCCTCTGGACCTTCTCAAGTCTATCAACATCCTTCTTGAAATGCGGCATCCAAAATTGGATGCAGTACTCCAACTGAGATCTGACTAATGCTGCATAGAGGGGAAGCGTCACCTTCTTGGACTATTTGTCATGCATCTGCTGATGCATGATAAAGTGCGGTTAGCTTTGCTGATGATTTCATCACACTTACAACTCATGCTCATCTTGGAATCCGCTATGACTCCGAGATCCCTTTCCGCTTCTGTGCTTCTGAGAGGGTCACTTCCTAGCCAGTAGGTGTGCTGGATATTTTTGTGCCGTAAGTGCATCACTTTGCACTTGCCCTTGTCGTACTGCATCCTATTGTGTGCTGCTCACTTTTCTAACCTGTCCAGGTCTGCCTGCAATCATTCTGAATTTAGTATCATCCACAAAATTGGACAGAATACACTTCACACTCACATCCGAGTCACTGATGAAGATATTGAAGAGTACAGGTCCAAAGACTGAACCCTGCAGGAACCCACTGCCCACATCTTTCCAGGTTGATACTGACACATGTACTACCACTCTCTGGGTGTGACCACTAAGCCAATTTGCCACCCACCAGACCGTGTAAACATCTATGTCGCAGCCTCTTAATTTATTTATGGGAATAGGATGGGATACCATATTGAAGGCCTTGCTAAAGTCCAAGAAAACAACACCCACCTCTAACTAGGAATAGACTCTGTCATAGAATGAAATCAGCTTGGTCAGACATGCTCTACCTACTACAAATAATCCATATTGGACTCCCACAAATATTATCCTTCAAAGCACATGTTTCACCCCAGGTAAGACTTGAACCTGTGATTCCTAAGTGAGGGGGCGAGTGCCTGATCCATTAGGCCACTAGTGCTACTCATTTGCTAGCTGGGGCTACCTATTATGCTTTGAGATCTACCTTTTAAAAACACTAAGAGCATTTGTACACCACATTTTTTGCCCTTTCTTGCACTGTTACTGTGTGACTGTTTGCACAAGCAGGATTTCCAAATGCAAGATAAAAGTCTTTAAAAGTATAAGAGCAAGTGTCCTGCTTAATAAAGTGGAAACTGGATTTTAGTTCATTTTGGAGTGTTTCACTTCCCAAAAGCCCTAATTTAATTTGTATTGATCTTACAAGCCACAAGTAAGCTGCCATGTAACCCACTGTTTTCCTCTTCTAGGCAAATCTGTTATCATAGCATGGGGATGCATGCCTCTTCTTCTACCCAATTATCTGCCATTAGTAAATACAAACAGCTGGATTTAATTGCCTGTGGGATAGTCACCATAGTTATTGATCAGACCCACAGTAAGTGAGTCTTGAAGATTGCTATTGGTCATTTGCCTAGGAAAAAAAGCACACCTCATTACAGACTATCATCTGCTCGCCTTCATTATTTTTTCATAATCGTATTGTTCTTTCCCTTTTTGCAGAGAGGAAACAAACAAACAAAAGGTCTTTTTCTGTCCAGACCCTCATCAAATGCCCTTTGGAAACGGCAGAGCCATGTCGATTGTGTTGTGTTAATTAGCTATTCCACCAGCGACTTGGAAAAAGTCAAACAGGTTTTAAGGCAAGAAAAGCTCTTTCACTAACCCCAGCCCCTTCCTGTGAGTGGTGGCCTTTAAAAATCTCCTTCACAAATCAGTCCAGAGCCAACTGGTCAATTTTCTAAGTTAATCTGAAAAGGTTTCATGCTCCAAATCCCTGTGCTTCCTGGCGATATTTTTCTCTGCAGTAGGGAAATAATTTCTATACAAAGCGCTGACAATAGCAGCCCTACCCTAACAAATGTCTTGCTTCACCTCCTTTCGTATCCTGGCACGCAGGCCATCTGTTCCTCTTTCTTTATCCCCTTTTACTCCAATCCCTTATCCTCTTTATTGCACTCTTCTTATTTATCCTAATGTCCCCTAACAAATCCATGTGATCTCCCCCTAGTCATAGTATTGACTCAGGACCTGCACCTTAATCTCCCTTAGTAGAGCTGATGTAACCTACTGTAATGGCTCCTGTGTGCCGTGGGGTCAGGCTGTTCTGGATAGGACCAGGACAGAAACACCAAGTACTGTAACAACTGCCCTGACTGTTCAGAACATCGGTCCATTGGATCTAATACTTCTGCTTCTCAGGAGACATCCGAGTCTTCAAAGGAAATGAAAAATCTCCATGCTGTGCCTGGTCCATGGAACCTGAGGTTCAGTTCGCTGTTGCCTGCAGAGATGCAGAACTGTGTCATCAAGCAGAGCGTGTTTACAGAGCGTCTTGGAAAGAGTGAGAATTAAGCTACAAGGTGAAATGCACTCCAAAAAATGGGAGGGAAAGAGCTGAGGCTGAGATTCCGGTTAGACCACCTCTGACATGTTTTTAGTTTTACCGTGGCTAATTGTTCTACCAAGTTTAATTTTATCATGGTACTTCCATTACATGTATTCTTGCACTAGGTCACGCTCCTCATTAATATTAATGGCCACTGGGTATCGAAAATTCCCCTTGAGCCACCTGAACAACTCAGCCCACTGGTACAAGCAAAGAATGATGCTGACTGCTCTCTATGGGCACTTGTACATGCTGTGTACTGTTCAGATACACGTTACAAAACAGCACCAAAAACTGCTGTTTGCTAGATTAGTTGCGTGAGGAAATACACGCTGACTTTTAATATTGTGGTAGGTTTCGATTTATCATGGCAAGTTAGACCACCTCCAACATGTTTTTAGTTTTACCGTGGCTAATTGTTCCACCAAGTTTAATTTTATCGTGGTACTTCCATTACATGTATTCTTGTACTATGTCCCTTGCTTTCTTAAGGGCCCATCTCCTCTCCAAGTCAGTCGCCTCACTGAACATCATTCCCCTGCCTCGTTTCTTCAGGTTGGCTTACAAATGTTATTCCTCCCTTATAGAAACAGACCAAATTGCCCCTCAGACACATTAATTTGTCTCCCAAGGGATCCATCTTTATCCTTCCCCTCCCTTATTATCCTTGATGTAAAGTGCAGCAGTTATTTCATCTCGATCTGCTGTGCTTTATTCTTTTTGGCACCATCTACAGGGCATCTACACCCCTACAGTGCTATGTAACTGTCACATCCCAGAACATGATCAATGTTCTGGATGCTGTGCCAAGAGAAGCTGTCTTCTTACTGACTCCACTGCAAGGCAGCAAAGGCTTTCTTTTAGCATGTGAACACACAGCACAATTGTCATTTATCTCAGATTGAATTCCACATTAAAATTATTCCATGGCAAAAAGCAGACCTGTGACCCCCTCAAAGGAAATGCCCACAGGAGGTGCCATGGTGGGGCAGCTGGTTTGCACTGAGTAAGTTTCTGCCTCAGAATGAAACTGCTGAGGAGCAGGGATTGGTACACATGGGCGCTTGTACATGTGACGAAAATTGCCCTGGTGTCTAGTTACTCTCCACTGTTTGAAAGGCTTGCCTGGCCCAATTTTATTCCATAACAAGGAGCAGAGACAGAACAGAGTCTTCTTGAGTATGGGCTATTATAGCACCTGGCAGGGAAAGCAGTTTGCTTTCTGGGTTAAAACCAACTAGGGGAATGGGCACACAGCCCGTTCCTCCCAGCCACTTTCCCAGATAGTAAAATCACTGTGCTGTTTTTATGGGGTAACAACCCTGAATCTCTGTGATTTACTGCATAGCAGTGTTGTATATTATGTGCCCGCTCCGCTTTGAATTATAATTCTTAAGTGAGATGGGCCCAAATGGACCTGCAGTCACTTCTCAGCCCTGCCACTCACTCATCCTATGAACACGGGCAAGTCACTTCACTTCTTGGCATTGCAAGTTCCCCCCTGCAGCAGTAAAACAGCTCTAATAGCACTTTCTCGGGAGCTCTGCATGGGTTAATCCATCATCATCAGGGAAGTGCTCTGGGACCCTCACATGAAAGGTCCTTTAGAAGTGCAAAGCATTATTATTTGTTTGGCAATTGAAGAGCGGCTCACGCAGTGGTGACTGAGACGTTTCCAACCAGGAAGCTCCTGAAAGCTTTCATCTGTCTGAAAATGCCATCCCCGACCACACTCGGGGCCAGCTCAGCGCGGCGGCCAGGGAGCAAAACTCCGTCCCAGCAGCGGGATCACCCCAGCTTAACGTGACATCAGGATCTGGCCCCGACTGACTGATGGCACCACACAGTGTGCTGAGAATCAGATCATTCAGCCCCATGAAGAACCAGAGTGTCAGCCGTCAAAGATGCCATTGTGCTTTCAACAAACTTTCATGTCGGCCCCCTGCCTGGCTGTTGTGCAGGGGACGTATACATGGAGCCTTGGCTCTGCTGACCCTTTCCTGAACACTTGGCTTCAAATCCTGCTGACGGGGCCAAGAGCAAGGGTGTCATTCCCAGCTCTAGGCTGGGGGCAGGGACTGGTGGTGAAGCTGGGCCTGAGACACTCACAGTAACCTGTATTCAAGGGGCCCCAGATACCAGTTAGCACCGAGGTGGCTCTAATTGCTGCTCTGTGTCTGCTGACTTCCAGCCAAGGGTAACAGTACAGCATGCTTTGGCATGTCCTTGACTTTCCCCTTTCGCTAGGGTTGGGATCAGGGCTCATGGCCTTTGCATCTGCTCCAGGGAGGCCCCTATCGGGGGCAGTCTCGGAGTCCTGTTTTTACCTACTTTAAAGCCACTTTATTCTGTCAGGATGGCGTAAAAGGGCATGCGTGTAATGTACACTCCATCCTGGAGAGTATAGTGCTGTTTCAGTGTCACTCCCTAAGCTGCACCTCCGCTGAAACCTTCTGGTTACAGTACTATTTGCCACCATTCCTATTGCTGACAGTGGTGGCAGCAGAGCTCCTGGTGCAACAAACCTGGAAATCTTCAAAAGGAGACTGGACATACACCTTGCTGGCGTTATTTGACCCCAGCAGTCTTTGCTGCCCAGAGCAGGGGGGCTGGACCTGATGATCTCACGAGGCCCCTTCCAGCCCTAAACTTTTGTGAATCTGTGATGAGCAATGCTGTCCACTCACTGAGGTGGCATCTGCTGTACTTTAAAGTAAGTAGAACCACTCCCCCTTTAGCATCAGTCAGACTCGGGGCTGGAGCCAGGGAAACAGCTGCATCTCAGGGCTTGAACTGAAAACCCTGAGGCTGTAGCAGGCACCTCAAGCTGAGGCATCACCAGAGGAAGACAGAGCGCAGCCCCAAGGGGCAAGGTGCCAGCTTTAGGGGGAGGCTCAGCTCTCAGCCCACACCCACCCCAGCTCAGTGGAGCTGCCTGATTAACCCTGCACCTCCTGTTTCTTCTGCCTTCCTAAAAATATCTCCCTGTATCCTGTAGTTCACCCACAGGCCCAGCTTCTACCAAGCTACCAAAAGTGCTAAGAGGTGTTTTAAAAGCCTATAGCCTCTGCTGATGGGAATGGTTGTGATTGCTACATGTCTACCAGGATCCCAGGACAAGGCTGCTTCAAGGGAGGCCTGGAATTGCAGTGACAGGATCACAAGTTCTCAAACACCGGGTGAAATCAGGGGTGACACTTGAGAGCATGAATTTGCAGGGCTGGAACAGCAGCACTGGGGACAACAGCAGCCTCATGGAGAAGGTGAAATACAGACAAAATCCCTTCAAGGGTGCCACACCATGGTAGCAATGTTGGGTGTGCGAACTGGATTCACAAGTTGAACCCAGAAATTGCAAAAAGGCATCCATAGGGTTGAAAACATCCTGCATGCTGTGGGCTCTCTGAGTTCTCTGCAAAAGAAGCATTGCTCTGGTCTGTTTCCATAGTCAAATAAGTGAAAATTAAGAGCTGGCATTTTCCAAGGGGAGTCTTAAGTCTAAAACGGTTAAGTGCCACTGCTCTAAGTAGATTCAACAGGAGGTACAGACAGGCAGAGAGGGGAGCATAAGGTACATCCAGTAACATAGCTCAGCATGAGATTTATATCACAGCCTCCTGATCACAGTCCAGGGGATTTTATGGGCAAAAAGAGAGGGTTGGGGTTTGGAAGCAAACTAGGCAGCTTCACGGCATTTTTGGGGACCTGGTAGGCATGAAGGTGCCTTGACGCCCAGCCGGGTTGGGATTTGCTGTCCCACTCACTGCAGCCAGGATAAGCTGAATCAGAACTCGCAAGGGAATGGCGTTATTCAGGTTCCAGGGAGCTCTGATTACCTGCTGCCCTGCACCTTATCTCATCATCGTTCCCACCAGTCGCAAGCTGGTGAGGGGGTTCCAGCCCGCCAGCCCCTGGCTGTGCAGAATGTGACCGAGCCCTTGATTTGAATGGCCAAGGCTATAAACCCAGTGTCCTCCCAACAGCCAATGGAAGGGGATGCGGGCAAGGTGAGAGTCCAGCATCTCAGCCCATATGGGGGTAGCTATAGCCAGCCACACATCCCTGAAGGAAGGGTATGGAGAGAGCTGCACTCGTAGCTGCTTGGTAAATGGAGGCTCCAGGTGCAGTCACTCACACTAGCACAAAGAGTATCGAATGCTGATCCTGACTGGTGGGAATGGATCCTGCCTGGTCATGAGCTTGGGCTGACATCGATGCTGGGGCCCGGTGGGTCTGAGGCTCCTTCCCATCACTCTGGCCCTGAACACCAGAGCAGCTTGTATGCCAGGGCCCAGGAGGGATTTCCTCATGGGTGGGCGATGAGCATGCTGCTGGGCAGTGGCTGGGTTTTGGCCCAGAGGTGGCTGCTTTACAGTGTCAGGACCCAGCAACCCCTCAATGAAAAGGGCTTGGGGAATGAGGTGACAGAAGGTAAGGAGGAGGCCCCTACTCCCCTCCGGATGTGCAAACCCTCTGGGATGTTGGAAAGCAGCACAAAATGCACCCTAAGAGGAGGAATAACACAGCACACACAGCTTTGGGGCTGTCACAGGCATTGGGAAAGATCTCCCCTCTGCACAAACACTGCAGGGAAAACACATTTGTGACACCCCTCCCTCCCCCCCATCTCGAGGGGGCCAGGCTGCAGGGCACAGACTTCTCATTCTTTGCTGGACTTTTCGGTGCCTCCGACACGATAAACAATCCCTTTGTGCGGGAGATAAACAACAGGAGGCGGCCGGGGGAGAACAAAGCCCTCGATTCACAGCCCCGGTCAGCTGAACCATGCACATGGTGAGGCCTGCGCTGCTCCTACTGGAGTGGATGTTTGCCGGAGAGCATCAGCACCTCCGAGCACAACAGATATCCCAGCCAGTGCACGGAGCAAAGCCTGCTGGGGAGAGACAGGGCTGGGGGCGCAGAGAGCAATCCATGTCCCACGCAAAATTTGATGCAGGGCACAGGGCAATGAACAGACTTGCCCTGAGTTAAAAGGAGGCAGAGGCTGGTTGCAGAGCAAGCAGGCTCTGGGGTAACTGCCCGTGTGTTTGTGCTAACCCAGATCCAGCAGTAATTTAGGCACTGCCTGATGTGTCCCCAGGATGGGCTGGACCTGTCCAGAAGCCAGTGTAACACCATCACTCATGCACAGGGCAGAGGGTCAGGGACTGTGACTTCCATCTCCTGTGTGCCTGGCTCAGTTATTATGTCTGGATATAATTCTCCCGGCCCCAGCCTTGGGCTTGCACACGGAGACCTATGCTGAGAAGCAGCCACCTCTGTGGTGGGATTCTCCTTTCTACGTCCCGTTTCCAATTCAGCCACATGTAAACAAAAATCCTGCCCCAGGAGAATCAGCTGAGTTGCTCTCATTTATACTAAATCAGCCTCTGTGCGACCAGGGTCTGGCCAGTGTGCAAGGAGCTGCATTTGCTACCAGTGAGAAGGCGGCCCTGCTCTGCTCTGGTGAAGCTCGGGAGTAGATCTCAGAGAGTGCAAAGCCAGGTATTCTAAACCTGGCATCTGACACAGCTCTCCACACATTTCCAAAAGGGGAAACTGAGGCACAAAGAGAAAGTGGCTTACAGAGGTTATGCAGTAAGCTGCTGGCCCAGGCAGGAAGAGAACCCAGGAGTCCTGAGATTTTGTCCTTGCTTCCAACCATGAGACACTGTGA
This sequence comes from Crocodylus porosus, assembly GCF_001723895.1. NCBI lineage: Eukaryota > Metazoa > Chordata > Crocodylia > Crocodylidae > Crocodylus > Crocodylus porosus. The sequence goes on along the minus strand of NW_017728893.1, from coordinate 1,489,883 downwards.
TGGGTGTGAAGACTCCCAAAGTCATGGAGAGAATTTAGGTGTCCAGAGACCCTTGTCCTCATGTTGAGATACTAGGAAGGGTGTGAAGACTCCCAAAGCCAGGGAGAGAACCCAGGTGTCCTAAATTTGCCCAGCACCCTGCATCTTGGGAAGCCCTTTGTGCCAACACAGACCAGGCGCAAAATGCTACTCAGTGGGAACAGCCACATTTTGCTCTGCTGAAGACAGTCCACAGAGTCAGCCCCACTGCCTCCAGGCCCACCCAAAGGCCTTGGTCTCTAGCAGGAAGACTACCTTGGCTGCAGGGGATTATGCACTGAACTTCAGCGGTAAGGGGCAGGCAGATGTAGCTACAGCCCAGCCTCTCTCTGCAGCCTCTGCCACACCCCGCATGTGAGCTCACTGGACCTCACACCGGGGGTATAACCAGGCCCTAGCTGACTACCACCCTTGTGGGCCCAATTCTGGCTGCAGAGCAGCGTGGAGGCCCATGGGGCCATTCCATTGTTGTGGTGGCTTTGGAAACCTCTCCCTCTGGAGAGGGAATGAATGGCAGCTGATCGGGTGCACGCTTAGCATGCCTGGCCTGTGGGTGCTGGCAGCCTACGCCAAAGAGAATGCAAAACACTTGGCCCGTCCCGTGCTGTGCCTGGGCACAGGGCAGCCAGCAACATGTTGCTCCCTGCTCCTCTGCCCCCTGCACTTCCTGGGAACCCAGACCAAGGCTGTCACTGCAAGACACCCTCCCTCCTCACCTTGTTCTCCTTTTCCTGCTTCTTTTTATGGGGGTTTAAATGACTTCAGGCTGCAGCAAGGACACAGGATCCAAGTAGCTACCCCCTTCTGAAGGATCCTGCTGTAGGGTGGGCTGAGCTCCAGCAGCTTCCCAATGGTCCTGCCTTGGGGCCTGAACCTGCCCTGGGATGTCAGGAGGAGCAGGATCTCACCCCCGGGAATCTCATGTTCTGCCCCGTGTGGCCTCTCCCTCCCCACAGATGTTGGCTCAAGAGCCCTCTCTGCAGCTCCTTCCTCCCTCTGCTCCCATGCATAAGGGACTCAGTGGTCCTAGCAGGGGCCTTACAGGGCCTGTGCGATGCAGGGAGCTGCTGTGATGGGGTGGATGGCATGCTGCACACATGGCAGTGGGTAGAGACAGCCACCCAGGCATCCAGTGACCAGCTCCAGAAGGCAGCAAACAACCACTTTCACCAAGAAGCCACCACCAAGCCTGGGACATCAGTGTCCTGGGTGCTGCATGGACACACTGCAACAGGTTACAACCCAGGGGCAGAAGGGCAACCTTCTCCCAGCCTCAGTGCCAGGGAGCTGAGATGCACATCAGTTCACACGAGCTGGCCCGGGATGTGGGTGGCAGAGCTGAGAACAACCTCCCGATCTCCCGAATCCTCAGCCCAGCCCTGTATCCATCGGACCGGGCAGCCTCTCCTGAGCTGAAATTTTCCAGCTGGATTCCAACCCAATGGCAATATTTACGTATGAGCAGGTGCGAAATCTGCAGAGCCGCTTCTGCATTAGGGAAATAAACGGAAAACAGTGTGGTGGCTTTAAGAAAATAAATCCCCAGATTGTTCTGGAGCAAAGAAAACATTCAAACGGCCTCCTTGGCCAGGGGGAGGCTGGGACTGGGAGAAGAACGGGCTTGCTGGGGTGGTGGCAGCACAGGAAAATTCCACGACGGGGCTTGTTTGGTTGCAGCAGTGAACTTTCATTTCCCAGAAGCATCGGGATGCGGGGCTGGAAGGGGCCTCAGGGGGGTCAGTGTGTCCAACCCCCTGACTTGCACTCCTTAGACCAGAGGCGTTGCGTTGGGTTGGATCGGGGCTGCGGACTGGGCTCGCTTGCTGGATCCAGCACGCGGGGCCAACGCAGCCCAGGCTGCACGCAGCAGGTAGCCACTCCGACCCCCACGAGTAGCACCATGGCCCAGGTGTGAGGGCTCTGCGGGACCTCTGCTCTCCACCAGCCGTGCCTGGGGTTGCCAGCTCTGGCTGAATCTATTCTGGGAGGTTGCTGCCGTGCCCACAACACACAACGCAAACATGCCCACGTGCTTACGCATGTATCCGTTACGGATTACAGCGCAGAGATTTTACATCGAGGGCAAATGCACATGACAACTACATTTAAAAAACCTACTGGACTACTGCAGAAATCAGATTCAACATGTAATATTTATTGGAACCAGTGCCCTCTCACTGATCTCCCCGGTGACTCGCATCCAACTCCTGGGGAGACTCCCGGGCAATGGCCGCCCTGGCGGATGGACCAGTTTGGGAGGGTCGGGTCCCATAACACCTCCTCCTGCCCTGGCGCCCGGCGAGGGTCTTGCCAGCGCAGCACCCACCAATGCCACTTCGAGCCGAGCGCTCCCGGGGGGGGCGGGGGGGGTCTCAGGAGGCTCGGCCCTGCGGACGCGCACGTGGCAGCCTGGCCCGGTCACGCCCCCAGCGGTGACGTCACGGGCCGGCCGCGCAGGCGTAGTGGGGCTGAGGGGCGGGGCCCGGCCCGGCCGCGTGTCCCCGCCAAACGGGTCCGGGCGGAACCGCGGCGGCCGCGGGG
>NW_017728893.1:1455001-1487157 GCF_001723895.1 Crocodylus porosus | reverse complement strand
CCCCCTTTATAGCACCCCCTAGTTCCCCGCCCCAGGTGCCCCTGAGCCCCCTCTCTCGATGTCTCTTGGGCCTGTCCCGATTCCCCCCTGGGGTGTTGTGCCCCCCCCCCCAGTCTGGGACCCACTTCTGAGCTGGGGGTCGTTCAGCTGCTCTGGAGCCCCCCGTGGCACTGGTTGTGGGGAGGAGGGGTGCTGTGAGCGCACTTGAGTCTGTGCTGTGGGGGGTGCAAGGAGATGCTGGTTGCAGACAGACTTTATTGGACAGGGATGTAAAGGGCATGAGTTCTCCCGGGCAGGAGAAGCCACACTGTTTCGGTGGTGCTGGTGTCTGTCACCTGGGGAGCAGGTGCTGGAGGGGCCTCCTGTAGCACGGGCCCAGGGTGATTGATCGCAGGCGGCCCCAGGAGTGCCAAGTTGCAGAAACTTCAGCAGCCCAATGATGGATGAGGCCCTGCGCTCTCTGCGGCCGTGGGGATTTGGTTCCCGGGATACCGCCCCTGGTGGTTTACTGCCCCTGGGGTGGGAGAGACTCGCACTCTCCCTGCTGCCCCTTCCCAGGCGTGCGCCGTCTGCTCTCTTCTCTTCTCATCGCTGGTTCATCTCTTGAACCAAACGAGAAGATCAGTCTTTAGTCCTGATGCTTTTCCCCTCTCTGCTCAGCTCCTGTTTTTGACAACTACAGCATAGTAACAGTTTACTGCCTGGCATGCCTTCAGCTGTGGGCTCGGTTCTGCTCTGGCAGGGAGGCAATCTGCGTCTCAGCCTTTCGTTCATACAGTAGATCAGATATTACTTACTGGTACCCGCAGCGTGCTGAGTGTCTTGCATGCCAAGATGCAGGTGAGGTCCTGTCTAGAGGCTCTCGGGCCTGAGGTAGAAAAGATGCATGCACTCCAGCTTCTTTATTTTCCCTAATGATTATAATAAGAGATGTTGCGTGACCTAAATAGATCAGTCATGAGCTTCTAGCAAACTCAGTTAATACCTTTCAGATACTGCTTATGAAGATCTTGGTATAAGGGAAGATCTCTAAAATGTGCATGTTTAGACTCTATTGCTGGGCTTGCTTTGAACAGCAGCATTTCGAAATTGTCCACCAAGTGTGTGTGATGTCCCAGACTGATGTTCATAATTGCAAAGCTCCTGTGCCTGAAGTCTCATGGTTGATCTGAACTAGCTCCATGAGGTCCCTGTTTTATTAGGACATTTCCCTGAGCAGACAGGACAAAGTCACTGGGGCCATGAGTGGGCATTGGGGGTCTGCTTTTTCTGAGTTTATCCCAGAGTGGCCCCCAAAAGTCATATAATCCTGTGCCAAAGTTTTTTCCCTTTGTTCTTCAAGCTTGATAAAGAACACTGGGGCCTCAGGACTCCCAGCCCCCAGCCTGGCACAGAAGATATGGCTGCTTTGCATCTTGCAGGATTAGATCTGTTAACATAACAGATTTATTTTGGCTTTGTGTTTACCATTATGTCCAGGCCAAACCAGCTGTTTTGGTGACTTAGGACCCTGTAGAAATTAACTGCAAGGCAAAAAATCTAATGTACAAAGAAAGGGAGAAATCGGGAAGGAGGAAACCCCCTTCTCATATCATTTTCATGGAAAGCAATAATCTGAACTACCGTAGCACCCCTCCAGCCCCATCAGATGGCTCCCCATTGCATTTACAGCCCTGGCCCACAGAGCTTTAAACCAAAAAAAGACAAAACTGGTGTGGCCAGGAGGGGATGTGGGTAAAGACAGCAGGGGCAGGTTGGGTGGACTGGTTTATAAAAAGGTAAATAGGCAGGACAGTGATGCTGCTAGTTTCTGCTGGCAGCCTGCCTGCTCATTGGGCTATGGAAATACTTGTCAATTTATTTTCATGGAAATACTTGCCTGGACAATTATTTTCATCTGAAGCACTTACTCCTAATCAGAGTAGGATTATTGTTAACAAACTGGAAATCCATGTGCAGTTATTTCAGGGTGTTGTGGTTAAATGGGAACAAACTGCACAGTCCTGCTGGCTTGGTTGGAAGTCTCATACCTGCTCTTCTGAATGGCGTCTGATGCAAGAGAGATTCGGGTCCTGCTGCTGAGTGCAAGGGAGCAGCAGGGCTTTCCTTTGCTCTGCACCCTGTACATTGGGAGCAGATGAAGGCACTTTGGTGCCTTGAAGCCCTGCAGTGAGGTACCAATACAAGCTTCAAAACAAGTCCAGAGTCCTCGCCTCCTAATCCGGTGAAGGAAGGGAGTTACATGTCTTGCTCATTGGAGGTTACCTCATTGCAGCGCAGTGGATTCTGCAAGTGAACAGGCTCATGACTCACCAAATTCAGCTCTTGAGCAGCTTTGATGAACCCGTGCTTCAGGGGCCAAGTGTTTGCACTGATGTCCTGCAGTGGGAGTTGCCCTGGCATGTAATAACAGCACAAGTGTGGTGTGTGTTGTTGGGGGAAGCAGTGTTATCTACACCTGGGAATCAGGATTTGTGCTCTCCTGCTGCTGAATTGCTGTGCATCGGAGGAGCCATGCCTCATCTTACCTGTCTGTGAAATGGGGCGATGCTTCCACACCTGCTGAGTGTGATTAAGTGAAAGGAACTATGGAAGTGCTTATTAGCTCCCTGATGTGTTTCCCTTGCAGACTTACAGTGCAAAGGAAAGATGTTTTCCTACTTCTGGATTGCAAAACCAACAGTAGGCAAAGGAAAACCATCAGGTTAAGTTGGATGCTTGAGAAAGTAGAACTAATTGCCCAAAATGCTAGCTCCTAAGAATTTTAGCTCTGAAAATATCAATATTTTTGGCATCGAAATATGTTGTGTGCTGCTTTGTACATTGCTGAGTTTGGGGGAGTGGGTGGGGACATCAGTCTTCCTCTTGCTCATGATTTCTAGTTGGACTTTCTGGTGTGCATTGATTCTCTTCCCGTTGTGCTTTGGATAGTGCTGATCACGTATGTCCCAGCAAATAACAATGCACTGCAATGTTTGGGTTGCCAGCACTGCAGCTGGCTGTCTCTTCAGCTTGGAAATATTTGTCACTGCGACTGACTTTGTTAAATATCTTGGAGACTGTTCCTTTGGGTTCTGAGCTTTGTAAAAACCCTTTTTAAAAAACCACCCTCTTTCCCCCCCGGCCAAATTCTAAATTTCAAGCCAGATTTGTTTTGGCAGTATCAATGCAACTAAAGCTCCTGCTTTAAAAGCCAGGTATAAAAAAAATTAGCTGGCATGGCTGGGTTAAGTATTGGCAGGACAGGACTGCCCTGCAGAGTGGGACCTTATCCTCAGTCAGGGCTGTCCAGCTTTTGAGGGGCTTGGGGCTGCAGGCCCCCCCAGCTGCACAGTGTGTATGATATGCACCCTCTGGGTGCTGTGGCATGCTGTGCCATGCCATGCCTTGCTAAGTGCCCTCCCCACAGAGTGCACAGCCCCTGGACAGGATGGCACGCATGGCTCCTCCCTCCCTGCTGCATGACAGGGGACTTCTGCTGCCCTGCCCTGGTGTAAATGCTGTGTGGGATCTCCAAGTCCCCCAAGTCCTCTGCCTACTGGCACCCTCAACCAGAGGACCATGGTGCAGTGGTGGGGGCAGACAGCAGAAGCTGGAGGGGGGATGTGGAGCCGGGGACTCTGCCGGCAGCAGCAAGAGAGCAAAGGGGTGAGCAGTGCCCAAAACAGGAGTTTTTCCCCTCGAGGGCCACGTGCAGCCTGGGAATGGCAGAGCTGAATTGTGGACCTGCCTTTGTCTGATATTTCACAAAAGGAGGCGCTCAGACTTCTTATTAACGTTTACCAGATTTCTTTACTCCTGAGGCTGGGGATGTGTTTGAATCTCTGTGTTACGCACATACCTCTTTAAAAGCGTGCTTCTCTGTGGACTGTCTTGTAGCTGATCCAACCACAAAGTCAGATAACTGTGCTTATGAGCCCCCCGTCATTGCCGTCCTACTATGCTTGGGATGCAACGAAAACAGGATTATAACTTCACTGCAACAGGAGACACCAGTGTGGGGCTGGGGAGACTCGGACAAGCACTTCTTTTAGAAACCAGGGCCGGAGAGGACCTGTTAGATTCCATCTCGTTCACCCTCTGCCCGTGGCAGGCTTGTTTCTGGAGTAAATTTTCCAATGCTGTGTCCAGTCTTCTTTCTTTGGAAGACTAAATCAGAGTCTGATTTATAGATATTAAATCCTAACTTTACCTCTGCTTACATTCATCCCACTTGTTCTTAATTATACCTGCTTGGACCATCCTAAAAAACTCCTTTCCTACCAATCAGGGCACTTTCTGAGCCAGCCCTGCAGCATGTAGCTAGGCACGTGAAATACTTGCGAATAGTTCATCGAGTTTGGATGAACAAGCAGTGTATATTTAGATCTGCAAATCTGTTCTCAGAACAGGGTTCCATATCCTTAGATGTATTTCACTGCTTTTCTCCCAAGCCGATCAAAACCCATAGGAGTTAGGTACCTTTGGAGGACCTTAATTGCTGTAGGTTTGAAATGTTATTCTTATACAGAGGCTCCTCGTTCAATAATGGATCACAGCAGAACTGTATGTGAAGACAATGTCTAATTTCAGCTCTGTGACACAGCGGGATTGTGGTTTTGATGGTCAGTACTGTACAAAGCAATGCTGGACCAGTGAACAGATTTGTTTAAGTGTTTTATTTCCCCCTCTGGCTCTCTGAAAGTTTTATGGTTGAGCTGTTTAGTCATCAATTACTCTTTAAGAGGGCTGGTAAACTGCATGGAAATATCCATTCTGAATAGGAAGATTCCTGAATCAGAAACACACAGCATGTGAGAGGCAGTGCCTAATGGGTTGGTTAAATCTCTCATGGCCTGTTTGGCAGAGGTGCCAAGGGCTGGTTAGTCTCAGGGGAGGCCAGTGGGAACTGTCAGTGCTCAGCTCTTTTGAAAACCAGGCCGCTAAGGTTTCCAGCGTAAGCCTTCATTTAAGCAGGTGCAGTTGTTCCAATGCGGGTAGCCAGGTAGAGAGAGGTGTAGGTGTGTGTGGTAGGTAAGTGCCTCTCGCAGTTGGCTAAAGCAGGAGAAAGATTCTACCTGGACACGCTTGCTTGGCGTTTTAATTTCCATAATGCTCTGTAGCTGCCATTAAGAAACAGCATTTCAGTTGTATCCGGCGTTATTCACAGGTTGTGTGGTGTGTTTGAAGGCTGGAGCAGAGTACAAATGTATGAGTGCATCTGGACCACGAGAAGGGCTTTGCCCATGCTTGGGAACACAAGAGCCAAAACTGCATAAGCTGCCTTTGGAGGGGTTTGGATTCAAAGTAGTTTGCAATGTTTTTACAGTGTGTATGTTCTTTGAATCATGCTCTAACATATTTGAAAAAAGGTGTAATTCTGTAAATGTTCTCTTCCCTGGACAGCCCTGTGAGTTGCTAGAAACTCAATAGTATGTGAGGCTTTAGAGTGAAACTGAATGGTTCAAAATTCTGCCTGCTTTTCATAGAACTTACAGCAATTTCCCCAGGGGGTAGGAGCGCCCTGGGCCAGTCGTGCCTCCACCCCGAAGTGATGTGGTTCCCGTGTGCTGTTGTGACTGGCTGCCATCCGTCACCCCAGAGGTAGCAATTTATAGTTTGTGTGGTGTTCTGGTACCCCTTTGGGTTCATCTTGCCCATGTTGCTTTGTGCGTATGAAAGGCGCTAGGTACATTGCTGAAGTAAAGCTTGAAAATTAGTCACTAAACACTTATGCTTTGTTTGCAGTACTAAGCATTGCACTCTCATAATTCATTTTTAACATAATGCAGCACAGGTTGAAACTTAAATACTCTCTATTATTTAGCAATTACTTTGCCTCAAGAGGTTTGAGCCCTAAGGCTAACTTGATGGGAGAGATGTAAACCTTTTTGGAAGCAGAATGAACAAATAAACTGAAGGGTAAAGTCATACTGGGTTTGCTGGGTGCTGGTGACTGGCAGGACCTCAGAGGCAGTCACTCAGCTCAGTGCATGTTCAGAGACCACTTCCCTTTTTCATATTGTTTTGAGGTTTGACTTCGAGACTTTGAGGCGCGATTGTTCTGAAATTTCTCACGCTCTGAGTCTGAAATTAGGTGAGTGTTTTTCATTCCAGTGCAAAGAGAGAGGAAAAGCTAGCTATGGTGACTGCGACTTTAAAAATAATTTCTACCAAAAAAAAAAAAAGGTAAATTACCTGCATTTAAACAGAAGCTAATTTCAGTTTTAAAAGGGATCAAAACTGTTTGCTGAAGCAAGACTGCCAAAAATGCCACAGCGCTACTTGTGCAATGTGAGACGCATATGTTTTTTTGAGTCGCTGTCTGTGGTTAACAAAAAAAACTTTCCTTTTTTTTTCCCCCCTTCCTTTTCCCCAGCGTCTGGCAACTTCATTGGAGGAGATAATGCAGCTTGTATGTCTCGGGGCACAGCCTTTGCTGGGAATATGGATACTGATGGGGTTTTGGTAATAGGAGCAGGATTGGTTTCATGCCTCGGGGCTTCATGGTACTTTCTGACTACAGGATGTTGTCTTTGCTTAGGGAAAACCATTCTGAGTCTTGAGCATACTGGCAGAGCTCGGAAAATATAATAAAGGCTTTGGGTCACTTCAGGCTCATTCTCTTCATGTCCACTAAGCCTGGCTTTTCACATTGGCTGTTTTCAGTTCCATAATATAGTTTAACCAGCATCCTGCATCAGGCAGGTAAATATGGTTTAGGAAGGTGGAGAGACCCTATCGACCAGAGCAAATCATGGCAAAAGGTGGGAGCCTCATGGAAAGACTTATTTCCTTCTAGATCTGCTCTGTTTGGAAGGAGGCCACCCAAGTGGCTTGCCCTGCTATTAGCTATTCTGATAAGGCTTATTAGGTAACAAGCAGGGTTCACTCAGCACAGGTGTTTGGCTGGCAAAGGCATTGAAGTCTCGCCTGCCTTGCCTCAGGATTGCATCATGAATGTTTCATTCCAGCAGGCTGTCGATGCAGGGCCACGGAGACCAGGTAATGGGAGTGGGGAAAAGAGGGAGGAACTTCAATATCCCGCCCAGCAGCAAAGGCAAGGTCCAGATCGAATGCAGGCTTTGTGGCTTAGGGCTCTGAAGGGCTGGGCTGTAGCACTGCGGCGTGCACAGGCTCCCCTGGGAAAGGACTTCTCAGGGCAGGGCCGTGTTACCTCCCCAGGGCGATTCCTTCCCCGTGACTGTACATTGCGATAATGGAGAACACAAATATTGCACTCCTGCAGCTCTGTTCCTTAACTAGTGCAATCGATTCCTCTGAGCGCGTTGCCGGTGAAGCCGCAGGGCAGCTGCCAGGAGGATCCTGTTTCAGAATTAAAATAATTTTTGTTAATATTCAATGCTCTCTCATAACGCATGGCAGTTGTCTCCGGCGCTGATGTTCCGTTACTTTAAAGGTACATTTGCATTTTAGTCCCTTCCTGTCTGAAGCCGAGCCAACCCTTTGCTCACACTTGAAGCCTTGTAGCACCACTGCTGTTATAGCGGGGTTGGGGTTGAGGGACAGAGAGATGAAGCAACTTCAAGGTTATAAATTTATAACAGAAAAGGGAATATAACCCGAATGGCCTGCCTCCCAGCCCCCTGCTTCTGCCCCTAACGTGTGCTTTCTGCTATCTGGGAAGGTCACTCAGTTCATCTGGGGGAAAGTGCATGTCATTATTAGATCCAGCCTTTTGAGGCATTTCTTTGGAAATATTATTTGGGATTTTGCAAAGGCCAGCAGTCTAGGACTGCCTTCAAGATCAATGTGTACATGTTTAACCTTGGCAGGGCTGTGGAAAACCACAAACTACCCCTCCCCCCTTTTTTAACCCAGTAAAATTCAGATTCTTAAGGGGTTTTGGTCTCATTTCATCTTTCTGTACATCTTTACAGCATCTATTTGGAGCCTGAGAAAACTCTTAGGTGTTTGGTTGCAGAACTAGTGTGTTGGGTGCAGGCACTGCCAGGTCCTTCCTAATGCTCCATGGGTTTTGTGCTGGCAAGATGCTTATTTCAGTGTAATACTTGGCTCATTACGCTCTGGAAGTCACAAAATGAATTGCCTCAGATGTACTCTAACTTCACATGTTTGTTCATTTATCCTGTGGTTTGCACTTTTAATTCTGTCTCTCCCTTTCTTGCGTCTATTTTCCTGTTATAGCCTAAGATGATATAGAGCAGAGACTTTGCAAAGTTGTATTTGCATTTGCTGTCACTCACAGTGAATTCATTAGTACTGGGATTTTTAAAATGTATTTTGTCAGTAAATGGTAAATGCAAGCGGTAGCTTGAAATGATCCTAAACCACTAGGATTACTGGTGAGGTGTGTGTATGCCTGTGCATATACAGTTTAATTCTGTGGTGGTGCTTTGAAGGTTTCAGAAATAGCTCCCTCCTTCAGAAAGCCTGGCTGGCATGAAATGTGCCTTATAAATGACCGCAAAGCTCACTTTTCTTTTCTTTTTTTGCTTTAGTCCTGCAAGACGCAAGACAGATCGGTCCAGTTTGTACTCTGAAATGCACACTCCCATACAGAGAGAATGTAGCTTCAGTGCCTCAGGAAAGGGCACAGTTTAGCTCTGTTTCAGATGATATTTATATGCTTGCCTTCTGCTCCATCCTTTAGAAAGACGCTCCTCTTCACTGTGAATTTTCATAGTGCATTAATGAAAGACTTACCTGTTTGCACACAGTTTGTGTTAGGATTGACTTGCTGGTAGGGTTGTCCCAATGGCAGCAAGTTCCTATTGCAAACCGAATATTAATGGCTTGTTTTCCCAATAGATCAAGAGGAACAAATATGTTGGGGTTTGTATCTTTAAAGCACTTTATGCCCAGCACTAGGAGCTGTTGCAAATACAATCATGTCTTTGCAACTGAAATAACACCTCCTCCAAAGGTGCCTAACTTTTCAATACCTTCAAGCCATAGCATAGGTGTCCTGCTGGCAAAATATATATGGATATAACAAAGTTGTGTTCCACTTGGTATGAACCATAAGTGGCAACAGCACTTTTACCTTGATGCAAGAAGGCTCTTCCAGTCTGGCTAAGCCAGCGCATTTTGTCTGCTTGAGGCCTGGCCTAGTTACAGTGCATTGTGGTATATTTTTGTGGTATTCTGGCACTCACCCTTGTACTCTGCAAGACCAGTCTGTGGCTTTTAACCATTTAAGAATTCAGCTATATTTAACTTTGCCATGATCGTGGCTGAGTCACTGGGGTTTTTCACTTCCTGGGTTTGCTTTTAATTTCAGTGTGCCTGCCGTATTATTTTTAGATGCCTAACTATAGGTGGGTATGAGGCAACCAGATAAGCATGTTTTCTCATGTCAAGGGCGTTGCTTTTGAGCCTGGTTGTTACCAAATACAATCCTGTCCCTTCTTCCAGGCACTGGTAGCACACACCTGTGGAAGGATGATTGTCTTGTATGCCCTGGCTTTACCTAGGCAGGCTAAAAAGAAAGTTTTTATGCACTCTAGTACTATGCTGTATTCCTGCAGGTGGTTCTTACCTCAAATTGAAACAGCTGACTACTTGAATCTGGGGGAGGACCTATGATTAATAAACTCAGAAGGCAGATGGCACTTAGGAACATCTGATTCATACAAATTGTCTTTCAGCTCCTATTCAGAGATTAACAGCTACTAAACCTGTTTGTGTTTGGAGCTGATTGCCCTAGCTCCTCATTTAAATGGCTGTGGCAGGATATGATTACAGCTGAAGTTGACATCTCTTTTGCACAGGTAGATACCCAGTCTAGATAGATGAATGGAGGCATTTAAATTTAGTGATAGATGTAGGTGTTCCTTGTGTGATATGAGGCTTTCACTTTCTCAGTGTCTACAGTATTGTTTGTGCAAGCTGCTTATGCTTCAGAGCTACGCATGACTCAGTATAACCGTAATTTTGCGTTGAAGCATGGGGAACACTACAGCTTTGGTAGCTATATCCCAAGTTTTGAACATCAAACCTATATTGAAGTACTGCTAAATGTATTGTATTATGCCTTTGTGGTGAGGGGAATAGGGGGAAAGCCTTAGCTATTAGTATTTTGAACTATCACAACTTAAACTTGGTACAGGATCAAGTGATGAGCCTAATGGAGAAACGGGCAGTGCCTAGAGATGGTGTAGGTCTTGCTGAGTCCATCTTCCACCCATTGAATATTTATGAACAATAAATACATCTGCATGCAAGCCTCTTCACCACCTAGAATAGTTATATAATACTTTGAGCCTGGTCCTACTCAAATCCTGTAGGAAACAGACTTTTGCGTCTGGGCTGGGCACTGTGAATGCCGTCAGGTTGGGAGGACACAGTTCTTTGGGTAAATCTGATATCTTTTATTCAACCAGCTCAAATAGTTGGAAAAATTCTTCTTTGCAAGCTTTCCAGTACAAATACCCTTTGTCAGGCTGAGGAAGTGTCTGCAGTTGGTCTGCACTCTTCCTGGATGGAATGAATGGTAAAGAAATCAGGTTGGGAATCTACATGCCCCCTTTTAACACCGAAGGGAACATTTGAGTGGGCTTGAGGTGAAAGTAGGCCTTTTGGTCTGCTGTTGCCACTTAGGCTTACCCTCAATCATAAAAGACAAAGCGCAGGGTGCCTTTATTTTTTTATTTATTTTTTTAATCCTCAGCAAAAGAGAACAAATTCCTTGGGCTAGGATTGAACAGGTGTCTGCTTAAACAAGTGACCTGTTCTCTTGAGCAAGCAGGAAACCACCCTGCAGCTGCTGCTGGAGCGCACCTGTTGTTCACTGCTGGTTTCATAATCGGTCACTTTTATTTTGAGACAAAAATGTTTATTGAGCACTTTCAGGCACCTGATCTGTAACCCTGACTTGCATGATTAGGCTTGTCCACTTGAGACTGGGGCTGCTGTCTGCTCCTGGCTTGTTTTCTTTGGCTATAAAATTGCATCCTTGTCTTCTACTTGTGCCCTTAAAATACACATGCGCTTCCCTTCTCTGGAGAAGCGGGGGGTTATGGTCGGGCAAGAAATAAATATGAGGCTATGTTCTTTTTTCTTGCAATGTTTGTTCCAAAAGTAAGATTATACCCCTGCTTTATACCCCCTATACAACTAGCTAAGATTATACCCCCTGTATAACTTGTTATGGTTGCCCAGTTGTCTGAGTCTTTTACAAATTAGCTGAATTATTGTGGTTTGCAGATCATTGTTTAAAGAGGTGGGTGCTTGTGGCTGGTAAAAGTACAGCTGCCAGTTCAAATCTCCAGTGTTTTCCTTCCACATTTGCACACGATTGATACGATATCTGGTACATAACATGCTACACAAACCAGTCTGCTTTGATGCTAAGCGCAAACCTAGAAACAGTGTTTGGAAACGCAGGTTGGCGTGTGGCTGTTTTAATTTGACAGACGACAGTGACAAGGACAAGTCCAGTGGCCTAGGCGTCAGGCCTGGGGACTCTGCTGTTCCTTGCAGAAGAGTTACGTAGCGCCACTGTCATCTTTCTTTGCATGAACAAGCTGTACCACAGCTCAGTCCCTACAGGGGCCTGCTCTCATATAAGACACAGGATGGACTTCAGTACTGGAGTGAACTTCTAGATGCATACAGCTTTCTACACAGTTAAATTGTTTTCCAAAATATTCATGACTTGCCTAAATGCAGCCACTTCTGGGGTGAAGCTCTAACAGCACCCAGAAACATTACTCAGGGGTTGGAAAGAGAATGCAGAGAACTGCATATTCACTTGAAACTGCCTGGGGTGGAAAGAGGAAATTCATTTTGCAAGTATGGGCTGGTAGGTTGGCATTGGCACCCTTTGTTGGCGAGAAGGCAGCTGAAGGAATTTGACATAGAGGCTCTGGCCACCAGTAGTGCTTACCTTTCCATGTGAACTGTGCCTGCGATGCTGAGCTGGGTGGGATGATAGGGGCCAGCTTTCTTGGCAGGTGTCACAAATTAGCCCCACACCCTCTTCAAGTACCACTCCAATACTGTTCATCTGCCTGGTCTGCTGCTTTGTTTTTTGCTCCCTGCCCTGTGCCCCTGTCTACTCTGCTCTTCTGCTTTCTGTTCCTTGCTCCAAGCCCCCTGTCTGCTCTGCTTTCTGCCCTATGCTCCCTGTGCAGTCTGTTTCTCTGTTTTCTACTCCCTGTCCTATCTCCCTTTCTGCCTCCTGTCCCCTTCCCAATCTGCCACAACTGAGCTTAAGTGCATGGCCACACTCTGCACGGGGAGTGGGTCTGTTCCAGATGTGAGCAGGACTTTTTTTTTTTTTTCATTCTCCTTAATTAAAAAAAATAAAAGCCCAAGCACTTACAATGTCATAAAGGACTGCCTCTGAGCTTTATGGGGACTCTTGATCCAGTGCTTGTTTTGACCGGCGGCCTCTAGAGACCAGGCTAATTCATTGGTTCACAGCGTTGCTTCTATCCTGCTCCCTCCCTCTTACTTACATACGTTTCAGTATGCGATGCTAAATAATGTATGATTGGAGGCAACTCAGCTTCCTGCCGGGGTGGAGATTGGTGTCACCGTGTCACTCGGGAGGTATGACAGCTCATGGAAGAGGGTACAATGTGTTAAAAATGTAGCAATAAACTCCGTTCTTCTGTGCTCTGGACAGTGTCAGAGTGATTCCTGAATCACGCTGAAACCATCCCTTCGCAGCTCTGTGATGAAACATGGAAATTCCTTTCCAAATCTGATGTATAGTTCCACACCAACTGCCAAAACATGAACGAATAACAAGTGGAGGAAGTATTAGTAACCTTTACTCGGCTGCTTTCCTCATTTGTGTTGGTTTAAGAACCACCCAGTTGCATTCTAGAAGTATTTCATTTTCTTTTCGGTGCTACTAATAATCCTTCAGTTCAGGCTGAGCCTAATAGCAAGACACAGTTCTACTCTGCTGGGATCCTGGCCCGTGTGTCCATTAGGATCTAACCTACAAAGTTGGAGAAGCTGCTGAAGCTCGACTGATGCACTGGCTGGAGCCCTTAGCATCCCTGCATCCCTCCACCCTCTTAAGCAGCAGGGGATTTAAATATGGCAAAAGGCTTGTCTTTGTGAGGACGATGCGTGCAGTTCACACCCTACCTACGTTTTACCTAGGGAAATCACAGTGGAAAAGCCTGTTACAATCAAGCCGTAAGTTCTTTAAAAGGTCTTTGCTATGAGAAGCGGGCAGGCCCCTTGATAGTGGTAACTTGCTACTATAATTCACACTCAGAAGTAGTAATAGTCAAGTCGACTTGTGGGCAGGGGTCATTCTTCAGTGAATCCCAGTTTTTGTTTGGTATCAAACCAGCCCAACTCCTGTGCCCTGGGAGAACAGGGCTTACTTCCTCAGGTTTGCTTGACTTCTGGAGGATTGTCTGGCCATGTAAGTAGGAGGCCTAGTTGCAGACGCACGAGTTCGTTCTTGGCTCTGCTTTTAGCACTCCGTGACATCTCGCTTGTCTGCTTCCCATCTGTAAAGTAAGACTGCAAATACTTGCCAGCGTTTCATAAGGGTGAGGCTTAATAACTAGCCTTTTTAAGAGCATTTTACTGGCATTAGGTAAGTAACCATCACAGCATCCCTAGGAGGTAGGTATTTTAGTCATCCTGACTGATGTCTGTAAAGAGGTTGGAGATCTGCATACATGGGCCTAAATATACATTTTACGAGGCAGTCCACTCTTAACCCTTGGTAGGGTCAAGCTAGGTTCTCGCATCAGAAGCAGATATTTCAAATCACTCCAAAATCCTCCTGTCTCCGCCTGCTGTCTTGAGGGATCAGGTGAGTATGGCCAGTTTGGGGTCAGATGCATTGAGGCTTCTCAAGGTACAGCCATCCCTAAAAAGCAATCTGGTTTGCATGTGTGTGTGGCCTGGACAAGCGTATTTAGCATCGGTTTAACTTGGGGTTAAATTATAGACCAGCAAAGGTGCAAAAGAACTTTAAAAGAAATGGTACCGTTGTGGTAACCAGACCTTGGTAAGCTGTATCGCAGCTCTGGGTAATAAGGAGCAGACACTCTAGGTAGTCCTACCCATTTACAGTGAATACCAAGAGTGATAAAATTGAGCCATAATTCAGCTCCAGCTTTTTAGAAAGCTGCTAATGAAGATTTACCATTTTCCTAGAGGTATCCTGGGACACTTTAGCCTCTCCATAGCTGCCAGCAAGCAGCCAGCTAAATTTATTGCTGCGACCTGTCACGTTGACACGTGTATTTTGGGCATCCGAATGGAAGGCAAGCAAGATAGAGGAGCTGGAAATAAAAACACAGGAATTGCAGAGAATTACATTAATTTGGAAGCACGCTGCCAGTGCCTGATGTGCTGATGCTCAAGCTGTGGTTTTTTTGTATGTGCCGTTTCCCAGAGCAGACGTGAAGATGCACCTATGACTTCATTCTTTCCTTCAGAGCAGATCAGCAGTGATGGTAAGGCATTGTGCCGCAGACTGCTCAAAAGCAAATCAGCCTATTTTAAGATCACAGCAAAGCTGCTAGTTACCAGGTGAGCTGCGGTCACCCGACGTTTAGAGAAAAATATTCTTCAAGAGAAAGGAAGAGTCAGGCAGCTGTCGGCCATCCTCATATTAGTTGCTTCCAGTCTTCAGCAGAGTTCAGTGGCTAATACGCTCACTTTATAGCATTCAAAATTGTACTTTACAGCATTCAAAATCTGGTTGAGGGAAGAAGGGAATTTGTGCCAGCTGGGTTCATTTTGAAACTGGAGGGTGCTACTTTCCTGCTGTTTGGCATGGGGCAGATGTCTGGCGATTCAGAGGATTCAGTGCTTAGCTCTGAAGGAAATGACTCGCGATCATTGCTTGAAATGTCATGTTGGTGAACCCTGGAAGAGCTAAATGTCTTGCCCAGACCTGGATGGTACAAGCATTTGCCTCCAAAGATAGGCTTCCTTCTTAAGAAATGGTTAGCAGCCTGATTCGTCTCCTGTCGCTCGTGTTTTGCACGCATAGTTCAGCCTGTGCATCATCACAAAAGAGGCGTTGAACTTTGCACATTCCTAACAGTCTTGGACACTGGTATTTTTTGTCTTGTTGTATTTTTTTGTTAATGACTAGTTATACACAATTCGAGGAAAGCATCGATGCTATTCCCAGTCGTCCGAAGCTGAGTTTTTCTGTTCATCTCAAAGGCTTCATCTGTTGAGATACTGGTGCTGGAGTTGCTGGGCCAATGATGGGACATTTGTTTCCGTAAGCTTCTCCTCTTTGCAGATTACCTTATTGCTTTTTGTTTCAAAGTAACATGTAATGTATAATTATATTCTCCCCCTATTTTTTTTTTTCTTTGAAGGTTGGAACAGTATATTTCAGACAAGTGTTATAGGCGTGGCAACACCTGTCGTATACTGAAACGAAAAGCCAAGTTCTGGAGAAGGGTGAAACTTTGATAGGAAACTTCTGCTGTAGGTACATGGTGTTTTCCTAACAGGTCAAGCATCGTGTGCTCATGTACCTTGTATTAAATCAGGCGTGGCCAGCCTGTAGCATGGGTAGCATATGGCAGATCAGGGAGGGAGCTGGCAGCACAGTGGCAGGTAGGGCCAGAGAGCAGAGCAGCAGCTCAGGCATGGAGCAGAAAGCAGGGCAACAGATTGGGCAGGAGAAGGGGATCAAAGTGGCATTTAGGGAGGGTGTGAGGCTAATTTGTGGCACACCTGCCAAAAAGGTTGGGCTCCACTGTGCTAGATAGGTCCTAGGTTCTGAAACTGAACTTTTTAGCGAAGTTCATTTTGTGTCGGATCCTGAGGATGCATATAAAAAGATTGGTGTCTGTCATACTGCGTGCTCAGCCAGGGCTTGGCTAATGGAGGAGGGGGAAATGCCCAGGTAAACCATCTGCTGCTGTTCTGAAGGATGACCAAGATGAAAGCTGCTTTCCTAAGGGCATTGCTCTCTGCTTCTAGGGGAGAGCATCTCCCTGCAAGTCCCTGCTCTAGTGGGATGGAAGAGCCTTAGCTTATGGCATTCAGTCAGACCAGTTGTGGAGTACCTGAACTGGTGGGGTGACTTGCTGCATAAGCTGTGAGCAATACAGAAAAGGTGAAGGAAAATGAAGGTGTTTAAAAAATGCCGTTTGTGCAGATTTTGCATCCTCTTCAGATGGGAGAGCATGACCACATTCTTGGGATCCCACGGTGTTTATAACTTGCATTAATGAACAGTGAAGAAGCATTGCATCATTTTTGTTAGAGAAGTGTGTAAGGTGGTTTTTCTCAAACTTGCCTTCTGTGGTGACCCAGCCGGCAGGGTTCACGGAGCACAGGCAGCAAAACTGTGCTATTGGCAAGCAGCGCATCACTTGGGACACAGAACAGAGCAGTTACAGAAGTAGATGCAACTAACCATGATCCTTTAATACGCTTGTGAATTAACGTCAAGAACAAAAAGTGAGTACAGCAAATGTGAACAAGTCATTTGAGGGCAAAAGATCCAGGCTGGGAACTCATGAAAACAATGCAGACTAGTGACCCAAAGTAGCAGAGGCTGTAACATCCCGTAACACTCATACTGCCTGGCTTTTGGTTCTTCATTTAACTGTTACTCTGATCACTGCAAGGCACTCATCTGTTTGCTAAAATATTGATGGCAAAAGAGGTATAAAGTGCAGTTGAATATAAAGAAGCGCGTGTATGTGTAGGGGTGTAGGTTGTAGCCATGTTGGTGTAAGGACATAGGCAGACAAGTTTCTTTGCGTGAATCTGATATGTACGTGCAGGAACATTTGTAGAATGTAGAAGACCCCATGTTTTCTCTGAGAAACTGGAAAATGGGGTTTGGGTTTATGGCAGTGACAGATCTGAAGAGCCAGTTGTTATTATCACAGTAGCATCCAAATTATGAGTTATGACGAGGTTAGACTATGGATCTACGTAGCAGGGTTTGGCTAAGGATGATCCTGCCTCAGGTAGGGGGTTGGACTAGATGATCAGTGGAGGTCCCTTCCAACCCTACTTCTTTCTGATTCTACGAACTGTAGAAAGACGCCACAAATCGGTTGCTGCTTCAGATGGCTTGCACTGTAAAATCACTTCAGACAGCATTATGGCGTCTGAGGATAAGCAAGCACTACATAAACCTACTTGCTGCTTTAAGTGTATAGTCGGATATCTTACGCCATTCAAATATAAATGCTTTTATAGCAAGCGGAGCCCATTTACTGCCTAGATGGTCTCTAGCAATCTGTGTTAAATGTATGCTTCCAGCTGATGGATGATAACCTCCTGGGTTCAGTTGAGAAGGAAATCTTTTGTGAATAGGGCCACCGTCTGGGGAGAAATCAGTACATTGCATCTTGCAAAAGAACATCTGCAGGATTTGTAAGTCTTAATCTCAAGCAGCACCACTGCCTTGGGAAGTTGTTACTAGGCCTGTTTTCAGAAAGAACTCCTGCCTTTTTCCACCTGAAAGAACCTGGTGCATCTGCCTGGTCTAGTGCCAAGATAAGCCCATAGGCTATGTACCTCTGGTGTCTGTATTGGTGCTTGGCTCCAGTCCCAGACATCTATTTCCAAATATTTTCCCCCAAGGTGCCATTGTGATGTGCTGTTGATAACTTTACCCACGCACTTATCAGAGATCCTTTGGGCAGAGAGCCTTGTCCCAGTGCCAGAAGAGTGGGGAAGAAAGCCTTGCTTCTAGCCAAGGAGTTGTTAGGAGGAGATATGGGAGGTTGGGAAGAGACATGGGAGACCTATCGCAATGGTGGTTGTGAAGACATCGGAAGGACTTCTCACCTGGTGTATGAAACTCCCTGACTGTCTATGCAGGGCAGTCAGGTATGGATCCTTGCTGATGCTGGGCTCCATTTGAACCAAGCTTAGACTATTCTAACCTGAACCTTGTTTAGGCAAGACTTGCTTACTGACTTTTTGGCCTAGTTCTCCATCATACTAAGGCCTCTTTTGCATAGCTCTGGCAACACGCCAGAAGCTTTAATACGGGCAAAAGTTTTAGGATAGTGTCACGGACATAACTTTGGATATAAATGTAAACCAGAATAGCTGAGCGGGTACCAGGTCTTGTATACACTCTCATGTGCTTAAGTTGTATTACAGTCTCCTAATAAATTCTTGGTGACCTTCATGCTTATCCTATGTGGAGATCAGGGAAGCAGTCCTCATCACCTTACCCCACTGTGCCCTTTTGTGTCTGTGATACACTTGTGTTTCCTGTCCTGCATTTCACAGGAATTGAAAACCAAAATTAGTTTATCACTGTCAGATCATCTTTCTAGTCATACTGAGGCTAACAACCATATTTTGTCACAGATTACACACCCCAGGTTATAATACGCACCTTGTTTTTGAAGGGCAGAAGGAAGAAAATAAGACCTTTTCTTGTAGCAAGTAACTGAGCAGCAGCAGCCAGGGAGCGCATTGCTGCAGATTTTACTTTTGCGTAGAAGTGGCTCGTTCAGTATTGGAGGCATAGACTTTCAGCTTTAGGACCGTGACCGATGCAAGCTGAATACCTGCGTAATGAAAGGTATGAACAGCTTTTTCTCCTGATTCATTTAAACAAATACCAGAGGCTCCCCAGTGACTGTAACTGGATGTAAATCAGGTCTACGTTGTTTGATCTCACTGTGATAATAATCCAAGTGCAAGATAACCAGTTTTAAACTATTTGTGTTCACATCTGTGTTCGCAGCAGCTTTCACTCAGAAGGTTGGTCTGATTTTTGTTAAACCAATACAATTTGTGCATGTATACAAGTGGTTAAATGGAGCTGGCATTCGCCAGGCATAACACTCTGGTAACTGGGTCTCCCAGCAAGGGGACTTTCTATAGTGAAAGGACCCATAAACGAGGCATCCTTTGTAAAAGGTGAAATACTGGGGTGGGCAATAAAGAAGACACAAAGCATGGTGTCATACAATAACTTATTAGAGTAACGGCTCCAGTAGGTGTGAATGTATTGGCTCCAGAAATACGGATTTTCATTTCCAGAACTTTTACAATTTGCAATCTCCTGTGCGTGATGAAGGGTGCCTGTGCTTGAAAGCTTGCAGATAAAGAATTTTTTATTTTTTTTTTTTTGCAGATATCTACTTCTAATAAAAGAGATTACCTCTGCCACAAGTTTTGATTCCTTTTAGCTCCAGAAGGCACCCAACAGGTCCATTAATCTGAGTGTGCAGATAAACTTTGACTTGTTAGGAACTCCTCTGTGCTGTGTCTTGAGTGTGAGCAGAAATCTTTTCATTGGAAGCAGTTGCAGCATTAGCTCAGCGAGTGAATCAGGTTAACCTTTGATCTCCTTCATGACTTGATCTCCATCCCTAAGGCATTGCAGGGAGGAACTTCAGGAGGCAGAAACCATCTGCTTAATGTTTGGACGTCTTAAAGGGAAACAAGGATTTCATCTCACTTTGAAGGCTGGGCTCAGTGGCTGGGGCAAGCCAAGGGTGGGGCAAGTGATATCTCAAATACTCCCAGAGAAGATCTGCTCCCCTCTGAAGCATTAATGCACAGCTGAGAGATGCTGAAGGGAACTGGGACAGTTTATTTTCACAGTGTAGCTTTTGCAAAACTTTTAACAATGACAGTAATCCCCTGCAAAGTAATAAATGCAGTCCCATAAATGAGCATCCAGATAGCATAGAGTGGTACTTGGTGCCTAATGCATCTTGCAAGCAACTGCCAGCACTACAAGCATCATAAATAAGAGACCTCAGTTAACCTTTGGTTTAATGTTGTTTTTACTGCCAGTAGGAAACTCTACTTGTATTCAGTGACTGAAACAATCTTATCCCCTATATCACCATCTAAATACCTTCATACAGGTAAGGGGGAGGTGGGTTTTAAAATCAACAAGCAGTTGATTTTAAAATCTGAATAGGAGTTTGGTGAGGGTCTAGGATAACTGTACAAATATCAGGCTCCAGAGTGGTGCATAGATGACATGTCCATTCATCCACAGCAGCATTTCCAGACCTTATCTGCCTTGATGAAAGGATGGTAACCTCCCTTCTTCATCTTCCCCATAGCAACAGGAAAAACGCAAGTGTGTGTGTGTGTGTGTGTGTGTGTGTGTGTTACAAATATAAAACCCAAACAGAGGAGGGAGAGGATGTGTCCTCCTCCGAGCCCTTAAAATACGTTTCAGCAGTTCATTATTGCATCTTCTGAATTGTGACTTCCATCTGTGTTGCTCATTAGTGTTGAAATATTGACATTTTTGTGTAAGAGGGAGTTTTCGAGGCAGCTGTAAATGCCAGCAGTTAATTAGTATAGGCCGTTTCCCCCTCTCCTCCTCCCCCCCCTCCCCCCAGTAGCAGACCATAGGTTTGCTATATACACTTTAAAAAATTGCTGAAACTGTTAAAGGAAACATGAATTGTTGCAAACAAAGATAATCTCATCTGATCCCATTTAAGAGCTGGGTAAACAGCAAATACAAGCTTTAGATTGTACGCTAAGATCATATGCACAACAACTAATATGCTAGAGCATTTTCCCTTTCTAATCTGTATTTCTGTCCGACCATAGCCAAGGTCTCCATCCTCAGTAAGAGAACTGTCACCTCTTCACCCTCCGTTTGCATCTGGTAAAATTAGTACAGCCTTCAAAGGAAGATCGCACAAATGATAAAGAAGTGGCTTTTCTATGTGTGAAGTGAATGTGCATTGCGATTTGCCAGGCTAGAAGGTATCTGGAACAGTCCGACAGTCTTTAAATCAACAAAGTCAGGAAATTCCACGTTAATTTGTTGCCTTTATGTCGTCGTGCGGTTTTTGCCCATCTTTAGTAATAGGCCAGGAAAGAGCAGTTTTTAGGCCTTTCTAATTTGTTGCCACACTCCAGCTTGGAATTATTATTTTTTTTTTTTAAACTCTTCCGTGAAAAAAGCAGCTTTTAAAATAGCCCCTGAAACACAGCGCTGTTTGATCTCGCCTGAGTATTTGCTCGGTCCAAACTTCTGTGGATGGTGCAGTTTTTTGATTTCTCCCTTCAGGAATGTAGTAGATCAGGATTTCAATGCACACACCTATATGTGTCTCTTCAGATCTGCAGACCTGCTTAAATGTCATTTATTAAGACATTGCCTCTGGACTTCAGGTTTTTAGAACCAATTGTTTCTTGCATTTGACTTTTATAAGGAGATAACTGTTAAGCCTTTGGAATGGGGTTTTTATTTGTGGGGGGAGGAGGAAGGGACGGGTTTTGTGCATGTACTAATTTCTTTCAGAAGCCTGTCATTGAAGACAGTGGTGATTTGATCGGCAGAAAGAGATCTTGTGTGGAAAATCATGAAGTCTGCCAAGCTGATTTTCATATTTCCGCTGTACTGAATTATGCTACCGCTGCCTTTATTAGGTGGATTTGAAGGGTCCTTCTAATTAGCAAAGTCTTCCACTTAAATTTTGCAGTCGTACACTGGCTATTTTCCACCTTGAGTGCTTTTTTTCTTTTTAAAATGCACGTTGAATAAAATATTCTATCTCATGCCAAGTTGGAGGGGTGAGTTATTCCATTGTGAAAGCAAGGTAACTTTTTAACCTGAAAGGTGGTTTTTTGTTTTGTGTAGATGACATCCACTAATGAAGGCATTTTGTTCTCATTCTTCCTTTTATTTTTTTTCTTCTTGAGCATAACAAACATGCTTTGAAGAGGAATGCTTGTCTCCAGAAGAGAAGTCAAGGATGGAGTGTACTCAGTGCAGATAGTCAGATAAGAGGAGCTTTCTTTCAGCTGTCCGCGAAATAAACTCCTTTATTCCGCTAACTATTTGTCTGACTCAGTTTGATACAAAGGGTAACCCCCCCAACCCTGGAGCTGGTCGGGTTTTTCTGCGACTGTTGGGTGGAAATGCCAGCTCTCTGTACTCAGTTGAATCGCGCCTTCCAGCTGTTTTGTTTCTGGTCTTGTACAACACCTCAGTTGGGTTTAATTCAATCGTTTTGGTATCTCATGCAGCTCCTGCCACTGAATCTAATTGTATCACAGCAAATAAGGTTGTGTGCTAGGGAACGGGCATAGCAGCATAATTCATATTTTCTCTCAATGAGTGAACAGGCAGCCAGGAAGTCTCCTCCAAATCCCGAAACAAAAATTGGCTTAAGAAATGAGAGTTAAGCCCCTGCTATTGGCTAATTCCCAGGTTGCTCAGCCTGCTTTGCCAAGCTAATTGTTTTATACTTTGTAACACGAACCGTGTACATTTGTTTTGTTCTTAGATTGAAGACTAAGCCTTGATCTATGTTCCACCTGCTTCCAGCTGCCTGCCACGAATTCACGATCACATGACCCTGGATATGGACATCGTCCTTTCGGATTTTGTTCGCTCAACGGGGGCAGAGCCAGGACTGGCCAGAGACTTACTTGAAGGTAAAAAGTGCTGGGATAGAAACATTTGGTATTCACTTGGTTCCTTCTTGGTTTAAGTAGGCAGGGAGGAGAGTTTGGGAGAGGAGATGATTGTGTGCCAGGGGCAAGCTGTTAGTGATGGTAACACTGCACATTTTAAAGCTGTGACCTTTTCAGTGTAGATAGTGAAACCTTGGCTTGATCTTGCGTTCCATGTGACTAAGGTAATGGAGCTCAACTGTTTGCTGGGGTGAGAGTCGAATGCTTAAAAGAGAAGTGCAGCCTACAGCAATAAACCATCTTTCCTGGTATGTTGTGTCCCAAAGTAGATTGGAAATCAATTTTTAGTTGAAGTGGTGTTTAGAAGTTGAGCATGTTGTCCTGGAGGCTGTATATTTTAGATCAGGCGCTCGGTGAAAGTTTCAATGTACTGTAAAGATCCACATGTCAGTGTGTCTTGTAAGGGAGTGCAGTTGGGAGAAGTTAATTGAATGTCGTTTTTTTCTTCCTTTTCTACCTCTGTATACTGATCACTTGCAGGTACCTGGCGCACATTACAATTATGGTATGATTTAGGTGTTAATTCCACATTAATCTGTTAAGTGCTTCCTGGTCCTGGAATTGCTGGGGCTGGGGTCGACAGTCAGCTGATTATTGGACCTGGCCTGGACAGCTCCAAGTCTCGTCTAGGACGCAGCCACCCTCTCTGACAGATCAGGCTGGGGGTAGCTCATTGGTGGGGTGACTGGGATTGTAGGAATTTTATACCCCATTTCAAACATACTTCCTGCCGTACATGTTTGGCATGGCAGCAGGCATGATGCTTGGGGTGGGGCATAAAATTACTCTGATCCCAGTAATGCCATTGTTTTAACATATGCTAAGTGCCGCAGACTCTTCTCGTGTTACTGTATCCTAATCTTGACCTTTTAAATTCCCATCTTTTAATTTTGAGCATCAGTTGCACTTTTTATCCAGTTAACTTCCTCTGTCATCTAATGGTTAGGCAAGTTTTATTCTAAAAACCCTGCAGTTTTCACCAATGAACTCACAACCAGGAGTCTGCATTGTACTTTGGGCAGACAAGGTCCTAGCCTTCACAATTAGAATTGTAACATCTAGTTTTGATTAAATTAATCCTATGGTTTTTTGGTCAATAAAACAATTTGTTTGTTAACTTTGAATATGTGGTTCTGGCCTAACAGTATTTGTGCTACACAGGTTGCTCTCTTTGCTTTATGCAAATCACTTTTAGCTGTTAAAAATGACCTCACGTATACATGATGGTTCAGGCTAGCCTGCCATCTAATACTGATAAACGTGTTCATCATGTAAGCAGAGCATTAAATAGAAATAGGAGTAATTTAGGGCTTATTTTTGCTGTGCTCTATATATCTAATAGTTCCGTTACAGGAACACAAGGGTTCAATGCAGGTTTTTAAGGCTGTGCCTACATTAGAGGCAGTGATCGGCACCGTGCTGTAGCTGAGGGGCAGGAAGAGGCATGACTCGTGATCAATCTACCTGTGTGAGCAAGATCATCTAGTGAGAGCAGAGTTATTCAGGCGAAACCGTGCTTTTACTGGTATAGCTTGTTCTGCTTACAAGGGTAGTTTCATTATGCCTTGCCACTATAACTGCATCTGTGCTAGGAGCGCTGTGCTGTGCTAGCATCCTGCTGTTCCTATCCTGGAAAAGTGTGCCTGAAGTAGACCTTGTCCCATGTATAATCGCATGATGTTAGCAGTTCTGTTTTTCCGTGGGGCTCCATCCAAATGTGAAGGCAATGCAGATCCAAGACGAGCAAGATATTGATACTGTTGTTAAAGTGCCATAAAGTTAAGGTTGCCGTGTGCTGGAAAGCAGAGCTGCAGTCTGGCATTTAGATAGGCTTAGTTGGGAGCAGATGTGGCCCTGCCGTTTTGATTTGTGGGACTAGATGGGTGCAGCACTGGGAAGTTGCCTGTTGTACCTGTGAAAGCCATGAGCATTTTTCTTTACCAGGCTGCATGCTTTTAATTGGTTTATGAGTAGCTCTTCATCTGCCTAAAATACTGGAGGCTGCAAGTGAGAGAGGAACAGTGGAAGAAAACCCTGGTCAGAACCAGTTTGCTCTCCCTTTCTGCATCTTCTCTGCTCCAGTGTCACACTGGGGTCTACCCAGTAAATGGCAGTTCTTATGTTCTTAAGTTCATATATTGCAATAAAAGCCTGCAAATGACTTGTGCTGCCCTCAACCTACCATTAAAAGAAGGAGCGGGGATTTTTCTGCTTTCCCCCCACCCCCTTCCCCCAAGCTGTAAATACACCTGCAAATATAGCCTGTAGGTCTGTGTTACCAAAATGCTTGGTGATGATATGACATGAGCAAGGAAGTGCTGACGAAAGCCCTGACATTTTCATCTGCCATGGTGACAGCATGAGAGATGTGTTTGGCAACAGTGCACGAGTGTCTAGCACAAGGCAGAATTTGGTGCAGTATGGCATTGCCGGGTTGTCCATGCTGTGACCACCTTCGCTTTGGAACCAGGCTTGTTCTGTGAGTTGGGAATTTGACTTTGTACTAACATTGCAGCCCCCAGCTGACCTTTTTATCCTGTGGTGGGTACACACACACCCTGTTTTCATAGGTGGGGTGCAGTGGCTTCCGCCTTGGGACTGGGAGCCAGGAGCTGTGAACTTGAACCTGACTGAAGCAATCACCATAACTTTTTCTATCCTGAGAGTACCCACTTGGTAGATTTGAAAGAGTCCAGTGAAGAGCAACAAAAATTATTGGAAGCCCAGGAAACATGAGTTACCAGGAAAGGCAGAAAGATAAAGTTATTTATTTCTTCCCTGGGGAAGAGAAGATGGAGAGGGGATTTGATAAATCTTCAGATACGTGAAGGGCAATTTATAAAGTGGATGGAGATAGATTTTTTTTCTCTGTGGCTCATGGTACAGGAATAGGAGCCATGACCTAAAACTGCAACAGGGGAAATTTAGGTTGTAGATTAGGAAGATCATTTGGACTATGAGGGTGGTTAAGCATTGGAACAGGTTACCTAGAGAGGTTGTGAAATCTCCATCTTTGGGCATTTTTAAAAGACAGGTTAGATATAAGCACTTAACGGGGATGGATTTAGTCAGGAAAGATCCTGTCTTGAGCAGGAGGCTGGAGTAGATGACCTCCTGAGGTCCCTTCCATTCCTTCTTTCCTACAATCCTCCTCTGGTACCTAAAGATGGGAGCACTAATACAGATCAGCTGCCAGGTCGTTTATGATGACCTATAGAAGGGCTAGCTACAGTTTTAAACGCATATGTGCCCTGCCAGCACTGGGTTCTTCATGGCTGCCACCACTTTGGAGCTTCATCCATAACAAATTACAGGATCTGAATTTGTTGGTAATGTTACATTTGTTGGTATGTATCCTTAGCAAGCTGCTCCATCTCTTCTCCCCAGTTTTTCTGCAAAGCTCCTTAAGGCTCTGAGGATTTGGAGCTCTCTTCCTCCTCAGGTCATGTTGGGTGATGGCAAAAAGTCCCCTTTACTTTAATGGGACTAGGATTTTGCCCTGTGTTTCTAGATGGTGCTGTCTCGGGGAGGCCTGGCATCTGCAGTTTGGGTGCATATAAGTTCTGATTTCTAACTGAATATTTCCTTTCACTTAAGGATTTCTGACCTTTTCTTTCTAAAGAAAAGTATTTTTAGCTGAAGATGAAACCAGGAGAGGAAGTTTTTTATCATCTGCCCATTTCTTCAGTGCGTGGTCA
Organism: Crocodylus porosus; assembly: GCF_001723895.1. Lineage (NCBI taxonomy): Eukaryota > Metazoa > Chordata > Crocodylia > Crocodylidae > Crocodylus > Crocodylus porosus. The sequence continues at coordinate 1,461,097 of NW_017728893.1, read as the reverse complement.
CTTATTTGGGCAACTGTCACTGAGTAATTTTCATAATGCACTTCCTAAAGTTACTCAGTGTTACTGCAACGTTTTCAGCTAAGTGCTTTTGGGCAAGATACCGATGTTATACTTTTGATGGGGACTGACATTCTGCTGTGCTCAGAAAGCAGTCCTATAAAATGCCACTGAATCACTTATCTCAAAACGGGACATCCCAGGGTGACACTGATGCCACCTTTGTGCACACTATGTTCAGATTAACACATGAATTGCAAGCTGAGTCTGGTTCTGGTTATACACTCTTCTGTGTTTTGATTACCTGTAGGTTTTTATAGCTGCTGTGCAGCTGGATAAGAATCTAGATGGTTTGTTTTGACAAGAAAGGATTTTACATTTCAGGAATAAGTGTTTCAGTGCAAAAAACAGTATCTGGCAAGTGCATTTACACATGCTTAATTCTGAGGTCTTTTGCATCCAAACTAGAATGTAAGAGTGAATGCACCCCAGTAGTTTGTCTTTTGGTGACATCCAGAAACAAAATCGTTTGTAGAAATAGTTGACAGATCTCACTCATCCCAGGTGAATTTGCCCCTCCGTCTCTCCTCTTCCCTCTGGAATAGCCCTTTATTTTGTCTGGTTATTCATATATCAGGGCGGGCTGTGAGTGTGAAATCCAAATTAATTCACTTTGCCATTTGCTTCTAAAAAACATGTGGGCAGGAGCTATTACGAGCAAGTATGATTGAGTGTTGTTTTCAAAGGAAGATTTACTTTAGGCTCTACTTAAATCCTGCATTATCATTCACAGATGTATGCATTAAGTTTTATAATGGAGCCAGTCAAGTAGTTGTGCAGTGGAGCCCAGTTGCCACAAGATAATTCCTTGGCAAATTTAGATTTTTACTATAGTTATTTACATGTCTGCCAAAACTACTTTAGTATTGTCCAAGCAAAGGTTTTGATTTAATTTGAGCAGGTTTATTGCGCACAAATGAAAGCGAGCATTAGCAGTAATGCTTGTTTGAGGAGAAGTCCTTATTCAGAATGGCAAAATTATGCTGAGATTAGTTTGAAGACTTTATGGCTAATTTAAGTTTGCAACACCGGGGACAGGACTTTCTCTTTTAGACTGTTCAGGATTTTGTCTTGAAGTTGTTTTTGGCACTTTTCTTCACCTCCTTTCTATTCTTATCTAGTTCAACATATTAAATACAAGATAAAACTTTATTTGATAACAGAATTTGAGTCTACAGTAGAATGGACACTATTTACATTAAGCGGCAAATGGTATACTGCTGATATAGAAAAAGACGTAAAACTATTAAGCAGCATATTATATTCTGTTATCAGTTTGCAAATGCTTCATGTGTGGGCTCAGATGATTTTCGTGTCGCGTTGCACCTGTGAAGTCTTGTCCATTTGCTCACCTGGAACACCGAAGTGGCTCGAATTTTCTTTCCTCATTTAGACTTTTCTTGTCATTGGAATATTTTTAATGAACCAGTTAAGAGTTTAAAGCAAAAGGTGAGTAGTTGATCCTCTTTAGGAGTGGGCAAGCCAGCTTTAGTTAACTAATTTGTATTGGTCCTTGGGGAGGTTTTAATTTGGAAGAGAGAAGTACAGTTTGGAAGAACAGACTCCACACTGGTCCACGCCTCCGTAGGGGAACAGGACTGTCGCTGTAACAGGAATGAATAGTTCACTGGGCTGCAATTCTAGTTTTTTTTCTAGAAGAAAGTAGCAATTACCTAAACTTGAATAGGTCTGGATTTTAAGCAGTGTACGTTTATGATGGTAACAGCGGAAGTCTTAGCAAAGAGCACAAACCTACTGTAGAGGGATCTGTCTCTGACTACATAGGACAGCAGACAGCCCTTCCATTAAAATCGGTTGCAAATGAGACCGTCGCATCCAAACAGCTGCCGATTTGATAGATGTGTAGTGGAGATGTACTGTAGCTTTAAATTCCCCTACATTTTTCACTGCAATTCCTATATGTCTAATTCCAACATCACTTTGAAATAGCACCTTCCTTTATTTGCCATCGAATCTAAAATGGGCATTTCCTTTGCTCACTTGTGTTTAACTCAGGGAGTGAAAGCATTGAGGTTTTGGTGTTCTCAAAGTGACTTTTTTAAGCAGATCAGGCAGAGTTTTAATTTGGTAAACCTCAGACAATACACACATTTCTTTTCTCTCTCTTGTGTCAGTTCTCTTGATTATTTTAATTTCTGTTTAAAAACTCTGTTGTGTAGAATATTTACATAATTTCCCCTATGTGGCTTCCTTTTTTTAGATTATTTCCAAAAATAGTTAGCTTCAAACAGCAATTGGGGCTCATGGTAGAGGTGATATCTTTTGTTAGACCAACCGATATCACCTCTACCATGAGCTCTAATTGCTTTTTGCCTTTAGACCCAATACGGCTATAGCCTGAATACTTAGCTTCAAACGGCACTTGTAATGTAACATCTTCAGTATGTACCACAGTTTCACTTGGCTATAAAATATGAACCTTTATTTCAGGCAGCTCAGGTGCAAGGGTAACAGGATAGATAGTGGAGCAAGGTAGTTAAATGGAGTATATAATACTCATTCCAGTTACTAATAGTGCTTGTAGTAGAAATATAATAGTAACTTTAAGGAATAAAACCCCCTTTGCAGCCCAAATTATCCAAGGAGAGAAAGTCTGCGATGCATATTTTAACCTGGCTCACATCAGAAGGCTTGAGTTAAGGGTACATATTTAGATCTGTGGACAGGGTCCTGGACTCTGCTTTTTATTTCATTCTTGGGGCGGATGGAGCTGGAGTCTGCCCTTCAGGCCATTTATGCATGGTTTATGTGCTTATCAGAGGTGCTCAGTACCTGCCACTTGTTCTGGAAGCTATAAGAAAACAGAGGTGGTTCAGCACCTTTGGAAGAAAAAGGCCTTCATGCCCTTTCTGCCAGGGATTTGGGTTCTTGTGCCAAGGAATTGCTGCATGCAACTTGAATAGTTTTTATAGTTAGTGGATTAGTCTTAAATGCAATGAAAGGCTGAACAACAGCTGTGTTTTCATTAGGGCTAAGTTCATCATAGTAATACCTGAGGACCGGGAAGGTGTCCTGTTGTGCCTGGTACTGTACAACCAGCAGCCAACAGCCCATGTCCCAAATATCTTAGATGTGGTTGACACAGGAACCTATAGAGGGATAAATCAGCCAAGTAGCATGGTGGCAGCAAGTGTCCATTGAGCTGTTTTGTGGGGGGCAGGCGTGGTGATGATGGAGACTAGAAGTAAAGGGGAAAGGGACCTTGAAGGGAAGGGAGGCATGAAGAATGTGGAAGGAGTAACGGGGAGGAGAGGGAGAGAGAGGGCTAGAGCAAACAGGCCATCAGCCAGTGCTGTAGAAAGTTTTCTGAGCTACTGAAGGACTTCACTTTGGTTGCTTCTGCCAGCTGGAGTCTCTCCGGGGACGTGTGAGCATCAGGGCAGCTTAGGGGATTCAGTGGGCCTGGAGGGTAAGTAGTTCTGGATATAAAATATGAGTAAGTAGTCTTCTGCTCCCCAGTGGGTCCCATCTCATTCCCTGCCTCAGTAGCTCCTATTTCAGGCAGCTGTTTCACTGCACACCTCTGCCGGCATCTTGCATTTAACGTACTTCATTGCTGAGTCCACCTAAGGTTAAGATCCTAATCTGGCCCATTAGCTTCATGGGTGAAGTTCTTCCTTAATCTCAACCTCACAGTTTCTTGCCATCTCACCTCTTTATGATCCCACGAACACACTCAGCGAAGGCAGATTGCCTGATAGCGCAATATGGAAGCTTCATATTTTGCAAGCGTCTGGCCAAGTTGCTCAAACTTCCTCGTAACTTAAAGTGCTAAAACCACGTGAGGAGCCACTGGACCTGAACACTTGTGAAAGAGGCAAATACTGACTCATGATAGCGAATGGGAGCCTTGAACTGATGGATCGTTTCAACTTTCCACCCAAAAGGACTCGACTCGAAGAGGACCAGTGGTGGAACAGATTTGCCAGGCGGAACTGATGGCCAAACGCCGTCAATTATCACTATTAAAAGAACTGAAATGCTTCAGAAACACAGTTCCCTTCAGAACTGAGACATGCTTGGATTATCTGTGATCTGTCGTAAGCCAGTTGGCAGTTCAAGTATTTTTCCGGTCGTGAGGATGCGCCATATGTTTGCCGCCTCTGAAAGCAGTAAATGAACACAATGTGAAGATTCCTGAGAAAAGGTGTTGATTGAAAAAACCCTTAGCATCGCAATTTCCACCTACGCTCCAGTGTCACCCAAACAGCAGTGGTTTTGAAAGGTTTATTGCACCCTGGAAGAGATTCAAATGGTTTAATATTTCAGCGTTGTTGTCACTGTTGCTAAATTAGATCCTTTCAGCTTTCAAGATTAGCCTTAAAGTGAAGGGGAATTACTTTAAAGCAAGGCTGCCTAAGTTCCAAGCAGCTGGAGCCACAGACCCCCCAGCTCCCTGTTACAGTGTGGGCTGCCCAGTATTGCACCCCCCTCGGCTCTCTTTTTTGCTGTGCTTGTAGCTTAGGCACTCTAACCCCCCCTTGGCCACTGGGGCAGGAGTAGGGGGGAGTGGTAGCTAGACAGGAGCCCATGGGTGGCGCGCTAACCCTTTCAGAGGGGCGCACATGGGGCGCCAGTTGGACAGCCCTGCCTTACAAAAGCATTCAACCCCAGTCTACACATGCAGTTGTGCTTCGCTTCGTATTGAAATAATAACGCATCTGATTCTGCTATAAAACGCTGTTAATTTGTTTGGTAGGCACCTTGACATGCTTTTGCACTTTTGGGGCTTGTCTTCTGATATGAAATGGAAGTTTCACTTCCCTTAAAAAAAAAAAAAAAAATTAAATTAAATTTATGTGGAAATACGTGTGTGTGTGTGTATATATATATATATATTTAAAAAAACACCATATTGGATTTGTCTATGATGGACCATTTAATTTTAGTATTGCCCTCCAGTGACATGGGTAATATGGAAAGCTGTTTACTTTTTGTTCTGTCAGGGAGCAAATGGTGCTTGCATTGTAACACATTTCTTTAATGCGGTCGAAGCAGCTTACAAAACAATACCGAGTATGACCTCAATCAGACGGCCAACTGGTGTGGATACAGGGTGGCTGGTGAATGTGAAGGAAGAATAAAGATCAGTGCAGCTATATTCTGATAATATGCCATAAGTAAGGGTTGTGGTTTTTTTAACAACGATCTTTTCTTGGACCAACTGTACAGTTAGAAGTATTAGGCAAGTTTTCAGGCGTCGGATGTCCTTGCTTCTCACATAGTTCCTGGACCATCACGGTTACAACACTCCAATTTGGATAAAAATGGATGCCTTTCAAAGTGCAAAAGGGAATAAATTGGAGCCGGTTTTTATCCCACTCGGTCTTCTGTGCTGGGCATATTCAGTTTGCATTGTTGAGCTTGGACTCGGTGATGTTTCTTTCCAGGTTGGAGTTACCATTGGCCAAGAGATTGATCGCTGCTTGCTCTGGCTTTTTAAGGCAGGATTCCTACAAGGGCACCATGTTTCACAGCTGGCTTGATTTCCACCTCCCTCAAATGGTGACTGTCTTTATTATTCTTCCCAACCAAGGTAAAAACTGGGACATGAATGCGGCACTGAGCGACTTTGAACAGCTGAGACAAGTGCACGCAGGGAACCTGCCGCATTCCTTTAACGAAGGGCGCAGCTACAAACCCCTGGAGAAGGAGGCCGCTCGGCCCATGCGGCCACCGCTCCAGCGCCAGGACGACATTGTGCAAGGTGAGTGGGATTTCTGGGGCATTTTCCAGCCTAACAGCACAGAGTCATGTGGTAGATCGGAAATGGCTTTAAAAAAAAGTCATGGGGTTTTTTTGGTCCCTGGACCTGGTCCCTATGGGCTGTTCCTGCTAGAGATGTGGGAGGTGGCATTTAGCTAGAAAAGAAATAGGCTCAGGCACACTCACTCACGCTGCCATTACCAGTTCTGTGCTAACTGGTTTCATAGTTTCTAGGGTCAGAAGGGACCTGAACAGATCATCTAGTCCGACCCCCTGCCATGGCAGGAAAGAGTACTGGGGTCAAACGACCCC
>NW_017728893.1:1450090-1454724 GCF_001723895.1 Crocodylus porosus | reverse complement strand
TGTCCACATCCCTCTTGAGTGTCGGCCTTTGTGGCCTAAGAGGACAGTAGCTTGGGAGAGAGAGGAGGGTTCTACAGTACTGAATGCAGAGCTGCATCCCAAACCTTGCAGAGGTTGCCAAAAGGTCTTTGATTTACTTTGGAGACCCTTTGAGCACAGTTACATCCCAGAACGTAGCAGCTGCAATAGTATTGCAAAGCCGTCATTCCCCACGGCTGCGCTGGGCTGTGTCTTTTTGGTGTGAGGCAGAGGACCAGACACAGTCTGATTTTACAGGGGCGCTGGTCATTGTTTGAATCGGTGCCAAATCCAGAGAAGAGAGGAAGCTGCTGCCTTTACATTTTTTATTCTTCAAACTGGAAACTCTTCCCATGCTGGAATTCAGTGCCTGTCATGCCAACAGCAGCTAACAGATAACAAGGCCTTTGACAGCTCTCCTTGCAGTGAATGGAAAGGCTGGGAGTTGCTTCACTGCAGTTCCTTTGCTTTTGCCTTTCCTCTAAGGCACTTTGGTTATGTTAAATAACTAGACCATGGACTGTTGTGGCTGATCAAACCTTTTATCCAGGTGGTGGGTTGTGGGTATTGTGGCACGCAGGCAAAATCGTTTGTCTCGGGTCATGAAAGGATTCAGAGACGGGGTAGAATTTGGGTCACTTGAGTCTATCCTGAGTTTTGCTTAGCAGGAGAGAAATGAAGCCTGCTACTCCCCTGTTACAATGCCTTCCCTCCCAGTTGTGACTATGGGCATGTCCTGTTGTGAGGTTTGGCGCTTCTTCATAGAGGCATGTGGGTCAAGAAATGCAGCTCTCACACCCCTCTTCCTTCCTGTGGGTTTCAGAGAAACGCCTGTCCCGGGGGATTTCTCACGCCAGCTCCACCATTGTCTCCTTGGCCCGCTCCCACGTCTCCAGCAATGGCAGCAGCGAACACCTGCTGGAGATGCCCATTTGCACTTTCCAGTTGCCGGACCTCACCATCTACAACGAGGAATTTCGGAGCTTCATTGAGCGTGATCTCATTGAGCAGTCGATGCTGGCAGCATTGGAGCAGGCTGGTAAGTTTTACCCTGGGGGGTATTACCTTTTTTTTTTTGTTGTTGTTAAGTTTTATTAACACTAATATCACGCAGCAGCGAGCTGCAGCTGTGTCAGCTGGTCTGTGCTGCTGTTTACAGGCTCCAAGCTGCAAAGAATTGAACATATTACAGGGATGATACACTCTGTATCCGTGATGGATAATGTCAGTTTGATTCTTCCTGTAGCAGGGAAACAAACTGCAGAGTTGAGAGGAGGATGTAAACAGGCTTAAAGCTGCTTTGTTTTGTCTGTCGGCACTGAAAGCAACCAGTGTTCACTGTTATCTGCTCGGGTGACTTTTGAATGTTACCAAATAATGCATCCACCTCCCCCAGTGGAGATTTCATCTCTGTGCACTGTTTCTTCATAATATAAGACAGCAGATTGCAGCTTGCATCCCTTCCAAATATGTGTAAACACTTCAAAAACACACTATATGAAAATAGATGCAAGCTAGCAGAAAAGGACCTGGGGGTGACCGTGGACAAGAAGCTGAATAAAAGTAAACAGTGTGCCCTTGTTGCAAAGAAGGCTAGCGTCATCCTGGACTGCATTAGTAGGGGCGTTGGCAGCAGATTGAGGGAAGTGATTCTTCCCCTTTGTTAGCACTGGTGAGGCCGCATCTGGAGTCCTGTGTCCAGTTTTGCGCCCCCCACTATAGAAAGGATGTGAACAAATTGGAGAGAGAGGTCTATCTAGCAAAGGGCAAAGAAAATGGTTTGGGGGCTAGGGGACATGACTTGTGAGGAGTGGCTGGGGGCACTCAGGTGAATAGTGATAATAAGCGTGTGGTTTCCTCCGAAGCCTTTAAAAATAGAATATAAAAAAAACTCCATACTCAAGGCACAAATTCCCATCTCGTTTTAACAGCCTGATCTTAACTTTTCAACATACTCCCACATGTTTCTTGCTCCTACCACCAATGTATGGCCGTAACCGGAAGGTGGTTAGGGTTAGGGTTAGGGAACACATTTTTAAGGTAGGTTAAATTTTAGACCTGATCCGTTTGAGCGTCCCTGTAATAAATATACTGAGGTTTTTGGAAATGAACACTTGATACGAGTGATCTTGTTACCTGCAGGCTTGGCAATCTGTGAAACCATCCTGCCTCATGAAAACAAATTTCATTCATCCTGGCCTCTGGTCATATCTAGATGGCCATTGTGCATCTATTTTGCTACCGTATTTTCTCGCCTATTACACATCTAGGTGTTTGAAAGGCATTATGAAGATATTTTTTTTTCCAGAATTAAGGCTGAAGAGAGCAGGGACAAAGCCTAATCTTCAGCTGACACCCCCCTCCCTTTCCTGCCTAACTAAACCTAGCTGCAGATGAAGACTGGTCTCCATGGGTGGACCTATGATCTTGAAAAGAGTTTAAGAGCTGTGAAATAAGAGACCAGAAGCCCTAGTGCACTGCAAAATTGCCCCAGGAAGGTTAGCTTGATTAATGGAATGACTATTAAAAAGAAGAGATGATTGTTAACACCTGTGAAGTCAAGAATAATGGGCTATGGACTCCTCCTTCACTTGCCTAAATGATAATACCAGAGCTGGTGTGCTGTGGAGCTGGAATCAAAGCTTCTATTTCAGGGAAAAAAAATCCAGCTTCCCAGCTTAATGCACCCCAATTTAGGGGGGCTGGTTTTGGGGGGAAAGTTGCATGGTGTACATGAGAAAATGTGGTAATATGGAGACTGCATTTGAGATGCGTGTTCTTGCATAGGGTTAAGAGCTCATCTCAACTCTCAGAGCTGTATTTTGCTCATAATTTTGCAGCAGCCTTAGCTGTTAAAACCACACATTACATGCCTTCAGCTAGACCTAGTGATACGGAGCCCAGAACTGAACTGGGCTGGGTTAGGCTTTTGGTGGTCTTGGCTTTCTTATCTGCACGCCAACAATACCTGATACTCTGGTGTGATGGTAGGATACATTAGCTGGTGTTTATCAAGTGCTCTGGAGGTTGTGTGTGTGTGGGTGTATGACAAATGTGAGTGTTTCTTAAACAGAGAAATAGAGCATGTTTAGGAAATAGCTTGAAACCTTCCAAGTGTCATTTGCTGGTTTTGGGGGTTGTTTTTGTTTTAGCGACTTCCTTTATCGATTTAGCACACAGGGTGCTTAGGGGATGCAGTAAACAGTCTATAGGCCAGTAATTGTTAGCATGATTTTGTTATCCAAAAAGCTTCCATAAATATGAATAAAAGAAGCCTCCCTCTCATGCTTCTGAAGGGAGGGAGTACTGCCCTTTTTACAGTGGAAGAAATGGCGGAAGTGATTTATTTGTTGTCATGTGGAAGTCTGGGAGTAAACCCTAGATCTGCTGCCTTTGACTCCCGTTCCCCTGCTGGAGATGAATTGAGTGATGCTGAATAGCTCTCATCCTGCCCAAGCCCATTGGCAATAGGACTTGTGCTTTCTTCCACTCATAGGTTACAGTCCTGCAATCTGCAAAATGCCATCTGTAGGCAGGCTATTAAAAATTGCTGTATGATGAGTTCAGTTTTAGGCATGTCCTGTCGTTCGAGCACAATTTCCCCCACTGATGCAGAGGCAGGGAATGAATGGTAAACAGATGCCTTCTGCTGAGAATAGAAACCTCTTGTGTTTGGTTACAGATGATAAGAGGAATCAATACAAGGCTGCTGCTGGCCTTAATAAAGGTTTCTTTCTTCCAGGGTGGTACCTTCTGCTGGCCTTTCTATACACGCATGCATTTTCCCACTTCTCCCTAAATGCTGCATGCTGTGTATTTGGCTTTCTGAGCTTCTGCAGGTCCCCTGGCTAAATAAAGTCACTGGCCGGACCAGCTCTTACTCATGGGGAGAGGCACCATGAAGTCAGATTCATTGCTAGACCAACACGATTGCAAAATGGTAATGAAAAGCTCCCTGGGACCTGGGGAGGGCTGGGAAGGGCTGTAATGGAATATGCAGCTTCTCTCCTGTTCTTGTTGGGTGGGTGCCCACACTGCAAAACCATCACCACTACGTTTGTGGTGAGTCGGCCTCTCTCTTGGCATCCTCAGTGGAGCGGCGAGCATTCAAATCTGTCCCAGAATTATCCTGTTACATCTGATCCTGGAGGAACCATCTATAAGGCTTTGGGGTCAAATTGGAGGTGCTGTCACTGCTTTTGCTGGATCTTTCCTGTGGATACCGGGTTTTTATTCTGGCCTGTCCCTTACATGCCATGTGCAGGTCTTAAGTGGTTCAGGAAGTTATATGGATTGAAGGCGGCTGTCTATTCAAGGAGAAAACAGAGATGCGCACCAGGATGTCGGAAAAACCTTTTGTAGCTGTCAGATTTTAAAGGAAACAAATTGTCACCGCAGACTCCTGTCATATCTCTGCATGCGTGTGGGCTTTCCTAGCTCTGATGAGGAAAGCAGGGGTCAGCTAGGTTATTTTGTATGTAAAAAGCCTGTGAATGGCAGAAACGATGATTAATATTACAATGAACTTGGATACTGATTTTTTTTTTTCTTTTTTTTCTATTAACTGTGCTTTCCATTCCTTTGGTCTCATAACTTGGTTTTAGTTTTGATTCAAA
>NW_017728893.1:1420928-1449990 GCF_001723895.1 Crocodylus porosus | reverse complement strand
CCCCCCCCAACCCTGTGATTCAGTAGGAAAAAAATGTGTTTTGCAGTAACGCAGCAAAGACGGTGGTGGGTGTTGGTGTTAAATGAGCTGTGTCGGCCTGGGGAGCAAGAGGATGGGTTGTTCCTTGTAGCAGCAGCCTTGTCCCATGACAGCGGAAGAATGATTTTGTGGTGAAGGCAGTGGTTCCTTTGCTTGGCGCTGTGGCTTTTGAGCAAGCCACTTGCTGTCTCCGGGGCACTGTTCATCATCTGTTCCATGGTAGGGAACTGCTGTTTTTCTTCCTATCCGTCTGGCCAATATAGATTAGGATTTCTTTGGAGCACGGCACAAGCGCACACAGCCAGGCCCTGATCTCGTTCGGACAAATAGGTTGCACCATGAAAATAATTGCATCTTGCACAAATCCTGGTCTTGGCATTTGAACCAGGTTGCAGCCTTTGAAACCAACATCTCTAAAGCTACTCATTAGATCCATCCCGGTGATAAAGGCTGAGGAAGGAGCTTGTCGGTGTCTGATCTCACTTTGCATTGAAGTCTGTAGCAACTCCCCTGTCTAGCCAGCATCAAGGCAGGATGCTAGCTAGCACTTAGGTTGAAAAAGGAGGAGCAGCCGGGATTATAGGGGGGGAAGTTCAGAGTGGCCCATCAGTGCTTATAGGGTTACAATTAGCCCTACTTTCTCCTATTCATTTGCCTTTCTAATCAAGGCCACTCCTAGTGTAACCCTATCGCTGAAGGGGGAAGCTTGGCCTCTCAAATAGGGAGCTGTTATCCCCTGCAGCAGCGCATGCAGTTTAAGACACCTCCCCCAGGAACAGTTATTAGGAGTCTCTCATTCTCCGTACTTCGGGGGGCCTCTTGGCCTTTTCTACAGCAGCTTTTCGGAGCCAGCCTTTTGGAGTAACGGAGTAGAGATGACCCCTCTCGCATAACTTGGCATGCGCAGAAAGGTACAAATCACTCCTCGTACGTCACTCTGGATGTGCGCGCTGCGTCCTGTCCGCATGTCTGTTGGCAGCATGTCTTCGAGGTGTATCCTCCGACTCCAACCTGGCTTTTCAGGCTAAGCTGCACAGTCTGTTCAGACAGTAACCAGAGCCTGGCTGCGCTTTCCTGGCTTTTTGACTCTCGAATGCGTTCATTTTGCAACTGCAACAAAAAACAAATTCCCGAGAAAACACGCGAGGCAGACAAAAGGCTTAAGAGTCACTACAGTAGCCTTAAATTTTGTTTAGCTTTTGTTAGAAGCTGTTTTGTTTCTCAATTTACTCGTCTGGCAGTGATCCATTTGGCAATGGGTTGCAGCTTTACTGTGCCAGAAGCTATATTGACTGAAAATAGCCTGCCTTGGTGAGTGGAGCTATTGTCGTCCCCCCCAGTTGTGTACTAAACAGCTTTCAACTCGAGTGGATTCCTTTTCTAATCCCGAGAAAAGAAATTACTGGCATCGAATTGCAGTTGACCCTCCATTTGATGCTTTCTCGGGGTTTTTTTCTCCCTTTATGGTGCTTGCACTGGTTTTTCTTTTAGTTCTTCTGCATTCCTCAGGGCGGAGATTGCAAAGAAGTTGCGAGAAGTCTGTATCCCCAACTTGCTAGAAGTGCCGTCTGCGTGGAGCAGCACACAGTCTCTAAATGGGGAAAGCTCATTTGCAATGCTGGAAAAAGAGCTGGTTTGACTAAAGACCGGGAGGGTCACCGGTGGCTGCGTCTCGATTGCAATAGGAATAGAGGCATAGCAGCCCACTGCATGCTGCTTGGAGCTCAACTGGCTCATTACAGAGAGGTTAGCAGTAGGCGTTCAGAGCCAAGGAACATGGTTTAATAGCACCCAGTAAGCCAAAACCTGGTTCAGGTGGCTTGGAATATGGCTGCTTCTCAAAAGGACTGCAGACTAGCTTTGCTTTCTGTCCAAGCAGAGCTTTGACTCCTTCCAGCTGTGCTCTGTACCACCACACTCCACATATTCCCTTTATAGGGGATTTGTTAGTGGGACCATCTCTGCAGGTCCTTTTTTGAAAAGTACAAAGCACCAGTCTCTGCCATTTCTTATATTAGCTGCTCAAATTAACGTGGGGAAAAGACCCTTTCAAAAGCTGCCCAGCTGGTAGTAAACTTCCCCAAACTTTGTTCCTGAACTGGCGTGTAGAGGAAAGAGAAGAATTATGCTGTTTGGTTGCAGGTGCTTAAGATGTGTATTGCTTAGCTGGTAGAATGGATAAACTTCCCCAAACTCTGCTTTGCCATGCAGAAAAGATGGACACATTGTACTGTATGGTTTTGGCTGCTTAAGATGTGTACAATTAAACCTGCAGAAGAAACAAGCCACTGTTGTTTGCAGCTGAGAATCAGCAAACCCTTTGTTCAAGGCCAATGCTTTTAACAAAGCTTGCAGCCTTTTTGGACTGTTTCAGGCCTGGAAAAAAGGGATGGATGGAAGGAGAAGATTCTTCTTCTCGTATACTTCATTTCCCCCTCTACGCGTCATTAATATGGTGGAGCCACACAACTGCGTTATCATTGGTGCTTGCCAGGTCCTCGTCCTGAGTATGCTGTACATGTGTGGAGGTGGTCAGCCGTCTGGTGCATCATCACACTCGCATATTGGACTGTCCTTTTAAGCCAATCTTATAGAGCATGGCATTATAGCATCCAGCTCCAGGGTGAATACTGTTTATTTTGATCCATAAGTTGTGCGGGAGCCCCTACCTGGGTGGATAGGGTGTTGGGTTGCTTACGAATCGCTTGAGATGAGAATCGATCTCATCCTACTTTTTGTGGTGGTGTTCAAGTGCCCCTAGGGAGAAGGTTGATCTTAGCCAAAGCCTGGGCTGGAGAAAGGGGTGGGCAGGAGTCCTGGCTCTTGTTTTCAACCTTGCTCCTTACATTTTATACCTCTGGGTAAATCGCTTAGTCTCTGTTGCCTGTGAAATGGGGCTGAGGCGCCGACTTAACAATAGTGCAGCATTGCATAGCTCCGTGCATTCCTGCTGGGGAAAAACCGCCTGCTTTTCTGATAGGAGGCACTGTGTGCATGTCTGGTAGAACAGGTGTATTTGCCTGGTATAAGCTTGGGCAGTGATTTGGGTACCTGCCACGTCTGGCACAGGCAGTCCCGTCCCTACCCTTCCTCCACATCTTCATCTGCCACCCTTGTGCATGTGAATGATTTCTGTGGTTTTAACATGCTGGAGGTTTCATTAGCTTCTACCTGGGCATTGCCCAGCGCCGGTCACAAGGAACGCTTGTGCGTCTCCTGCGAGGGAAGCCACAGCTTCGAGGGCCACTGACCAAACCGAGTCCTGCTCTGGTGTAGAGGCAGGATTACAGTCAAGTAAGCCCTGAAGTCTCTCAGCCTTGCTTATCCAGCTGATGATTTCAGAGAGGTCCCTCAGTGTTTTGCCTGTTGCTTTGTGGACTCCTGGCTTTGTTTTTTCCAGTGTTTCTTCCCCTACTGATTTTAACTTTTTCTTTCTTAAACAGCCTCTCACATGGTACTGCAGGGAGAGAACTGGGGTGGGAGGCATCACTTCAGAGAGACCATAGCAATGCACTTCTCTCCGAAGCAGAAAGCGATCGTGTGGTTATGCTCAGAGCAGACTCCTGGGCTGAATCCCAGCCCATTCCCCCTTTTTTTTTTTTTTGAGCAGACAACCATCAGTTTTCCTGCAACTGCTGCACATTCATGACCGGTCTCTTCTCTCCCCTGAAATACTCCCACAGGTCGCCTGAACTGGTGGGTGAATGTTGACCCCAGCTGCCAACGGCTACTTCCTCTGGCCACTACAGGGGATGGGAACTGCCTGCTTCATGCTGCCTCTCTAGGTAAGATGGGAAGGGAGGTTGTGGTGGGGGGTAATAATAGCATGGGATGAGACAATGATCTGATTCTTATTCCTGCCTGCTTCTTCCAAACGTGCCTCTTCCCGGCCTTTCCTTCCAGCCCTATACACAATATTTGCTCTCTCTAATCTTGAAAGCACTAGGCCCTGCCTTGTAATTTGCAGCCCTGGAAGTGAGGCTGAGGAGGCAGCTGAGAGAGGCAGGGATGGCTCTGCCTACCAGCACTTCTGTGATGACCTGTCCTGGAAGCAGAATGAATAAGCTCCCTTGTGTGCGAACTCTCCCCACTTGAATAAGACAATCCCAGAGCTTATTTTCGAGCACGTAGAGCTTTCCCACTGTGCCCGAGTCCCATTATGTTTCAGTAGGCTGAAATCCACAGCTCCTTCTTTTCTTTCCCCTCCAAACGCGTGTATTTTTAGCTATGGATTTCTGAAAGGAAACTGTATGGAGGAGAAATAGGCTCTCCTGCTGTGAAAATGTGGCAAGCAACCATCCTTGGCACTGCTTAGGCAAAGATAATTTTATGTTGGAATAATACAGCTCGGGCTTCTTTCCATCTTGCAGAAAAATCATACAGCGCAGAATCTTTATTTAATTGCCTTTGCTGCTAGACGCAAAGCTCAGGATAAGATTGCACAGCCATGACACACACAATATAAGCAGCCCCCTCCACTGAGGCTTGCAGAAGTATGCTGTGGAAGGCCTCTCTGTCAATGTGCAAGTCGGTCACTAGGAATTTGTAGCTTCCTGGGGACTAATGAGCTGCAAGGTCATGGCAGCAAGCAGATTTTGAAATGGTGGGTCTTAGGGTTAGGGTGGGATGGGAGAGAACATAGATAAAGGCAGAAGAAATGGTGAAAAGCTTCTCAAAGCACATATTGCCAGGCTTCAAAGAACTCCAGTTCTGCATAATCATATAAATAGGCTCATCTGTTTTTGAGAAGTAGGTGACATCTTTTATTGGACCAGCTGTATGGTTGGTATAGGTATAGGCAAGCTTTTGGGTATCCTGGTACCTCATCTGTTGGTTTTTTTCATTCACTGTAAGAGGAAGGATGGTCTAGTCCATGGTTAAGAGTTTGAGTCTGGACTGGAAGAAATCGGGTTAAGTTCCATCCCCCCTGCAGGTTTCATCTTGGCAAGGTCTCTTCAAATGGGGCATCGCAGGGAAGATAAGTCAGCACAGCTGTGAGATGTTGCAGTGATGGGGCTACATAAGTATCCGGGCTACTAGAAATCTGGAGGTGCCACTCACTACCTTGAGCAGCTGCCCTTTCCTCTTGCTATATTTGTAAAGACATAGAGCAGAGCTGCCCATGCATCTGATGTTTGGATACCACTTTCCAGACTCAAACTGCTTTAAGTGCCCAAGTTCCCCAGGGACCTCCTCAGCTTAAGCATCACAGTAAACGACCTGAGGCATCTGAGATTTTAAGTGAACAGAAGTGGTATGTTTCCTCCTTGCGGCTGGTTTCTTGAGAGTTGGGAAGCCAGCCTGTCTCCTGTACCTCTTTATCTAGGGTGATCTATATACAGCTGATATAAAGCTCCTGTATGCTTTGTGTATCCATGCTAAGAAGACTTTTTTTTTTTAAAGAACAAATGCCAGCTCTGAAGCAGTTGTGCTTTCCTCCCATATTTCTTTGCTATATAAAAATCCTGTTTGGGGCAGGCTGCAGCATGATTGGGTAAGCTGGGAGCTGAGGATTCTGCAGTTTTGCTCCCTGGATGTCTTTGCACATGTTATATCATTTACCAGCCTCTGCTCCCAGTCAGTAAGATGTGGTTACTTCCTTGTTTTATATGGTAATTATAAGGCTTTTCATGTGTGATCTTTAGAAAGCAGAGGCTGGAGAAATGCCAGCTACTGTTAATACTCTACCTTTTTTTTCTCTCCTCTATGTAGGCATGTGGGGTTTCCATGATCGGGATCTCATGCTTCGCAAATCCCTTTATACCTTAATGGACAAAGGTGTGGAAAGGGAAGCCCTGAAGCGGCGGTGGCGATGGCAGCAAACACAGCAGAACAAGGAGGTAAGCGACTCCTAGAGAGACAGCTATCTGTTACAGGGATGGGCTTGAAGCATTAGAGAAGAGACTTTTATGTGGTGAAAGCTGCACTGGGCAGGGACTCCCTGCTGCACGCTAGAGGCCTATACAAGCTGCTGTGTGAAGGTGGTAACACAATGCTACTGACTGTTCCCTGATGCAGTCCCTCCTGTTTACATCTGCGCTGCTTGGAGGTGACAGGATGTGACGACTGCATGTTAATTTTAGAAGCAAGAATTGCATCTGACTGCTGTTAAGATCAAGAGAGATGGCACAGGTCATGCCACTAAGAAAGGATATTCACACTTCCTCCGCATTAAACGCCCATTAAGTTGTGACACTAGCCCAAGACAGCAAGGTGGAAAATTACCAGATGTCCTTGCATAGCAATTGCAGCCCCTTCCTCTTCAGAATGGGGAGAGTTTCTGTTTCCACCCCACACTGGGTGCTACTTTATATATTACTTAGCTCTCAGATGGAGGATGAGATTGTTATTTGGGCAGCTTAGAAGAAGAGGGATCCTTCCTCGTTAAAACAGGGTATTTAAAAATCCAAATGGTCTTTGCATTGATGTTGACATTCTGGGCCTTGGTACATCATTAATCTTCCTTGTCTGAGCTCTATCTCATGCCCAGGAAGCATGACTATCTTGTATGTCTTAAAGACCTTTTAAACACTGTACAAACAGGGCAAGCCAGTGCTGCTCCCTTCTGTGTTGGAAGATCTGTCTGGGTCTTGACCTGGCATCTGACACGAGCATTTCAGAGTTCAGGGCATGTTCCCACCAGACTTTGCTTGGATGCATGAGTTACAATTCACAAGGCAGGTCAAGCAAGCATGTAACATTCTTGAGGAGTGTAGTGTGAGAGAATAAACAGCTGTGGTGTCCTCCAGAGAGGCATGGCTTAATTTAAGTGTACATGGAGGAACCAGATTGAATCACAAAGTGGCTTGGATGAGGGTGTAGAAAGCACTCTGTCCAAATTTGCAGGTGGTACCAAATTATGGGGTAAAGTTAAACACACTAGAGGGTAGGGAATGAATCCAGGCAGATCTGGACAGATTGGAAAAGTGGGCATAACAGAATAGGATGCAGTTCAACAAAGACAAGTACAGAGTGCTGCACCTAGGGAGAAGGAATCACCAACACACTTACAAGCTGGGGGATGACCTTCTTAGCAGCACAGCAGCAGAAAGGGATCTCGGAATCATTGTTGACACCAAGATGGACGCGAGTCATCAATGTGACGAAGCAATCAGTAAAGTTAATTCACTTTATCATGCATTAACAAGTGCATGATGAACAGATCCAGGGAGATGAAACTTGCCTCCTATGCGTCATTGGTTAGGCTGCAGTTGGAGTACTGTGTCCAGTTTTGGGCGCCACACTTCAAGAGGGATGTGGACAACCTTGAGAGGGTTCAAAGGAGGGCCACTCATATGATTAGGGGCTTGCAGGCAAAGTCTTACAAGGAAATGTTGAGGGACCTGGATCTCTTCAGCCTCCACAAGAGAAGGCTGAGAAGTGACCTTGTGGCCACCTACAAATTCATCGCGGGGAGCAGCGTGGGATAGGAGATGCTCTGTTTACCAGAGCACCCCTTGGAGTAACTAGGAACAACGGCCACAAACTGACAGCAGATTTAGGTTGGGCATCAGGAAGAACTTCTTTATGGTGAGGGTTGCCAGAATCTGGAATGAGCTTCCAAGGGAGGTGGTGCTCACCCTTAACCTGGGGGTCTTTGAAAGGGGGCTAGACATGCACTTGGCTGGGGTCCTCGAACCCCAGTGCTCTATCCTGTCCAGGGTCTGGGGTCAGACTCGATGATCTACTTGGATCCCTTCTGACCCAAACATCTATGAATTAATAAATATTAGATGATGCTGAAGAATTGGTGGCTTGTGAATTGGGAGTCAGGTTGTCCAAGTTACTGTACTTCCAAGTTCTCTCCCCTGGCAGAGACTCCTGGGGAGACGTGCATTACGGTCCATGGGTTTTGCAGGGCTATGCAACATAATACTCCCCTTTCTTTCTGTACCCACTTAGATCAGGGATGACATAGTCCATGTTGGGAATAGTCCTATTCTTCTTGGTTACCACCTGACTGCTACTTCTCATGTCCTGTCTGAGATTATTGATGACAGGTATTTAGCTGAATTTGCAGATTCATTAGAATTGCAGGGCAGCATCATGGGAAGTTCAGGGCACAGCATCTTTCCACACACCCACCAAGCCAGGCCTGGTATGTTGGAGTTCAGACTCAGGTTTAATAACATCTTTTGTGATCTTTCTGGTTGGGAGTGAGAGTTTCTGACACTACCTTTCCTTGCCCTTCTTCATGGGCATGTTAGTTGTTCACTGAGGATCTTATCTTATGGTAAGAGGATGGGGCATCATTTCTTATCATCCAACTGTGAGTTACTGAAGCAACTACTTTTGTAAGGCTAGTTTTAGTCTAGACATGCTTTTGGCCAGTTCTTGACTCGCCTTATCAGCTCCTCAAGGCAGAGATTGAACCTTTCTATCATTTTATGCTTAGCCGAGATACAGCAGGATCATCCCAATGGGAATGGAGATGCATGGTGTAGTACGAGGTGCCAGTAAGTGATCGCAACCATCTCTCTACATCAGTGTGTCTGAAATGTGAACGAAATGTATGCATGATGTGTAGACTGAAGCAAGAGCATATCTGAGAGTATAGGTAGTTTAATTAAGGTGTCGGGTGTAGGTTGTAGCCATGTTGGTCTAAGGACATAGGCAGACAAGGTTCTTTGGGTAAATCTGATATCTTTTATTAGACCAACTCAAATAGTTGGAAAAATTCTTCTTAACAAGCTATCAGGGAAAGGAACTTGTCTGTTCGTTAATGTGTAACATATAGAAGACTCAGTAACAGCTGAACATCTTCCCCTTTTACACTTAAAAAAAAATCTGTCTTTTCTGTATTGTGCATCTTTTAATTTTTTTGGAAGGCTTAAAAGCCATGAAGGATGCAGACCTCACAGAGGCAGTTTTAGACAGTTTTCTTGCTGTTCAGTCAGAAGGGAAAATAAATTGCTTTCTAAAACAACCTAACTCTGCCAATCCAGTTATAATTTCCTGCTATTTTCTCAGTACATTAGGCAATGCTTGGGATCGAGATGCCTTTGGTGTAATCTCAGGTATTCAAACACTCTGGCTTTAAACATTTGCCTCCAGCAGGTAGAAATGTGGGTTTTTTCTTATCAATGGAATCTGTTTTTAAGCCTAGATTCTGTCTTGGTCACTATTTCCAAATCATATCACTGCAGACTTGTTTACGTGGAAGGTATTGGCAGTCTTAGCTCTGTTCTGTAGAGAAATCGATGCCAGGATGAATAGAACCAGTCGGCTCGTGGTAAACCTGTATTTTGTGCTTCTGTTTTTTCAGTCTGGTCTTGTTTACACAGAAGAGGAGTGGCAGAAGGAATGGAATGAGCTAATCAAGCTTGCATCGAGTGAGCCCCGTATGCACTATGGTACAAATGGAAGCAACTGTGGAGGGTAGGTGGAAGACGGCTGTGAAAAGCCAGCAGGTGCCCCTGACAGGTTAGGTGGCCCACAGGTATAACTCAGTAGCCTTTCATCTGAGGTGCCTTTCTGTCCAAGGTCTCCCAGGGCAAGAACAACATAATTTGGTCATCTCACTAATCAATACACAGTTTGTGGGTAACTGCTGAGGAGTGGGGCTGTACTCAAGGTCCAAGATAGTCAGAGAGTATACACGACACACCCTGTAAATTATCTGGGGCAATGGGTCATCTTTTCCTTATGTAAGTTGCCTAACACCTGATCTTGGACTTCAGTGCCGCTGTAGCCAAATCTCTGTCTGCAGTCTGGATCCAGCTGTCGGTTTGTCTCTCTCCAACATACTCCTGTCATGGAAGAGTCTGAGCTCAGTGTTACATATCCTTCCTTCCTCATGAACCCAAACCCAAATTAACTATTCAGTGCCTTCTGAAGTTTGGACCACTCCTCATCTGACTCTCAGCCAGATGGCAGAAACAGAAGTAAAAATAGCCAAATGCCAAGTTAACAATAAAGATGAAAGAAATTTAATCTCCTCTGTATTTGTGTTCCTGAGGGATTAATATGTCCCTGCAGAGACTCCGGTGAAATCCTGGTTGGCTATGTGTTTGCAGTAAGCATGGGGCATTAGAGAACACAGCTAAGATGTTATCTCTGGTTTAAAGAGAACATCCATTGGCCTCAGTTTTGGGGCTTGAATTTAACCTTCTCTGCTTTCATCCTCAGTCGGACTTCAGCTAAGCATTACAGCACCCCCAGGCTTTCGTGTTCCATGTTCTTGCTATCTGTATCAAGGGCACGGATCAGCAATGCAACCCATCTGACATTGTAACGCAGTTAATTTAAGGGATTGGCTTTCTAACTCTGTTTTGCTCTCTGTGAAATGAGTTGGTATTCACCAGTATGCACCACTCTGAGAGCTTTAGGAGGGAAACACTCTATAGAAATGCCAGCTATTGGACAGTGGGTCATTTTTGTATAGATGTAGTCAGGATCCAGACCATCTCAGAGATCAAGTAACAGCTTTTGCCCCCTCTCTGATTCCACTCTTCACATGAGCTATTTCTACTTGGGCCCATATATAGACTTTGTTCCTAGTCCGTTTTAAAGCCGATGATTAAATATGCAAGAAGCCAAGGGCTGATCACATTTCTCGTTGCTCATTCCCAAGTGTTGAAAGCTCTGAGGAGCCGGTGTATGAGAGCCTGGAGGAGTTCCACGTCTTTGTCCTTGCTCACGTGCTGAAGAGGCCCATTGTGGTAGTGGCAGACACGATGCTGCGAGACTCAGGGGGAGAAGGTAGGTCCTGACTGTCCCGCAGCCCCCTTCGCTCCACTGCAGAGGGGCTTTGCTTTGAGTACAGTGGAATTTCCCAGCGGCTCTTTGAGCCTTAGTATTGTTCAGGAGCAGACGCATCGCACTTCCTCTGGGTTGTAGCATTCTGGCCCAGGTCTTCAAATCCAATCCGGTTTTGGTTTGCATGGAAGCTGTGAGGTTTCATGCCACTAGACCCCTTCATAATACCAAGCTTCAAAGAAGGTACTTGGGCAAACTAGACTTGATGTTCCGTTTTCCAAATCCCTTGCCCCCACACTGTCATATGCAGACGGGGGAAATTCCACTGCCTCCGAACATCATTTTCCACTAGCAGACTTCTGATTTCCTGTCAGAAGAGATGAATCAATTACCAGCTACATGCATTGCAAACAGCGCAGAAGGAAAGGAGGTGTGTATAGATAATACGGTTTAATTCTATGGCTGTGGGCCTCTGATTAAAAATAAAAGGTTATCTCCATGTCTCCTACAAATGAGTTTAGGCTCATCACTGATTTACAGAAGTTTAGGGCTGGAAGGGACCTTGTGAGATCATTGGGTCTAGCCCCCGCTGCTCTCAAATGGAAAGGCTCAAACAAGCTTGTTTCCTGGCTGAGTTTTCAGTAAGGACAGTTCTTTTATAGCCTTATATGAAAAAATAATGCTTCACAAATCCTTTTTCCTCAGCATTTGCTCCAATCCCTTTCGGTGGCATCTACCTGCCCCTAGAAGTTCCTGCCAACAGATGTCATAGATCACCACTGGTACTGGCTTATGATCAGGCCCATTTTTCTGCACTGGTGTCCATGGAGCAGAAGGAACCCTCAAAAGACCAAGGTACATGTTAGAATCCAGCTGGTGAATTTAAGTCACAAGGCAACTGGTATGAGATGCATGGGAAGTGCCAGTGATTGCATATAACTTGGTGCCCCATGAGCTGCCATCAAAACAGACACCCTTTGTGGTAGTACCAGCCAAGGGCTGAGATGGAGCCTGAGCCCCTCTCTCTGCTGATGGTGATCCATCAGCATAGGAGTCCTAGACTGTGGCTGGCTCCTTTTGTTCCACCCCACCTTTATCCACACGCACACATCTTGCTCAGACGTGTCTGTTCTTCCACACTCTGACCAAACTGTATCATTCCATCCCAGCTGTGATCCCACTGACTGACTCTGAACACAAGCTGCTGCCCGTGCACTTTGCTGTAGATCCAGGGAAGGACTGGGAATGGGGCAAAGATGACAACGACAACGTCAAACTGGCAAGGTGAGCTCTCAGCTGGGTAGCAAAAGCAGCCACAGTTGGGCAGCGGATCAGTTTATCTTCACGTAATAACTAGGACTGCTAATTTTTAGCAGCGTGACTCATTTATGTTTAGAGTGAAGATCAATAGAGATGAAGCAGGTTTTTTCCTTTATTAGCTTATTCAAACCTACTGTGTCATATTGGTGGATTGCAGCAGCTTATGTAGAAGCAGCTTTGGTACAGATTCACCCACTGAATAAATGGGAAGGGGTCAGAGGGGATGGGGCATCTGTGAGATTACAGGGCTGGGAATGTGATTCCCCCAAGCTTTCTCCCTAGCTTCAATGCTGATTTGGAGAAAGACATAATATTTTTCCGTTCCTAGATCCAGCTTTGTGTTAATTGCCCTGGGAGTTAAAAAAAATAAAAATAAAAAAAATACTTCCTGGATGGTAGCAACCAAAAGTTGGATGTTCTTATCCCTTTGTTTGTAAGACTGTAGGGGTACAAGATGTAGGGGGAACTAAGATTTAAAGTATTTTATGTAGATACAGCTACAGAGGTATTACAGTGAGTGGTACACATTTTTCTCTTTCCTGTCACCTCTTGATCTACAACCTTATTGTGGGTTCAGTTGAAAACAGCATTTTTGACCTAATGGAAAATGTTATGAAGACAGCTTTTGTTGTAAACATCTTTGAGGCTTTTTATGATGAAAATCATTTTTCTTGGAAAAGAGAACACCATTTGCAGACAAACTGCATTTAGATTCTTCTATGACATCTGTGTCTTCATTCTTTAGGGATCACATGTACAAACAACATCAAATCTTTAATTCCTCCAGTAATCTTGTAACTCCAAACTAATGCAGAAAAATATCTTTGGAATTTGGCCACTGTGCTCACGTGGTAACATTGTATCTTAAATTTTCTGTGATTAAAAGGATCTCATGGAGGGCCTTGGTGACCTTCTACAGTGCAGTCTTTGTGTCTGTACTGCCAGAAGATTAACTTGCCTTGATATGTTTTTATGCAGTTCCAGAACTTCAAACAGATTTATTTTCAAAGACGCTTCTCTAAGATAAATTTTAATCTTCCACACTATTAATACCCAGTAAATTAGCCCAGTCAGGTGTTCTTAACGTCTTCTGCCAGTTTAAAAAATGGGATCTCCTTGAATAACTGATGGCCTGGTATACCTGTTCATTAACTCTGTGTTTTTATGCTTGATGTCATCTAGTGCCTGATGGTTCAGGATTTCACAGGTGACTTGTTATTTTCATAGGGATTTATACCCTGCCAAAAAAGAAAGCAACTCCCCCTCTGGACTGGGCTGGACCATTACCATATATCAGTGTTGTCAGACTGTTGCATTACAGATGAGATTTATCTTGGTGCCACTGCTTTTAAAGGGACACTGACCAAACAAAAAAAAATCAGTACAAAGCAGGTGCATGCAACAGTTTCACTTTTCCAGCTTTAAATTACTCAATGTGGTTGTGGCTTGTTTTTAGTACTTCTTTTTGTCTTCTGGCACATTCTCTTTCTATGTTCACTTTGTGTGATGTAGAATTTTTACATCCTAAATCTCCAGATGTTTTTAAAACAAACTCCTTTTTGAAGGAGGCAAAACTGCTGCCTGACTTGGCAAATAATGGACCTTTATATTATTAAAAATAAAAAGGTTTTGTTAATGTTTAGCTGGTTTCCCCTCCCCTGGTTCTTTCCTAGTTGCAGCAATGCTGCTGATGTGTTTGGCACATCAAAATAATAGGAAATGAGGGTGGGAAGGGACCTCAGGTGGTCACATCTAGTCTGACCCCCTGCTCAAAGCAGGACCAGCTCCAATTACATCATCCCAGCCAAGGCTTTGTCAAGCCTGGTCTTAAAAATCTGCAAGGATGGAGACTCCATCACCTCTCTGGGCAGCCTGTTCCAGTGCTTTACTATCTTCCTTGTGAGAGTTTTTCCTAATATCCAACCTGAGCTTCCCTTGCTGCAACTTGTGACCATTGCTCCTTGTTCGGTCATCTGCCAGAAGAATTCTAATTTAAACGGAAATATTTTTTACAAAACAAAAATTGAATAAAACCATCTTGAGAAATTGCCTTCACACAAGATATTTGAGGGGCTAAAATTAACCCAGCTGTCCCTTTTACTGTTGACCTGCAAGTTCAGTTGCACCTAAAAGTAGGGTTTTGAGTCAGTAATTAGGTTAGACAGAAGCAAGCCTGTGTTAGTAGAAGAGAAAAGGCAATGTTGTTGCTGGATGCAGAGTACTGCCATCACTGAAACACTCTTGTGTGGTTTCTTTCCTGCCTTTCTCTAGTGTGGCGTTGTCATTGGAAGCTAAGCTCCACCTGTTGCACAGCTACATGAATGTGAAGTGGATCACCCTGTCCTGTGAAATGCAGGTAAAGAAACAAAATTCTCTATCCTTGGAGAGCTGGGGGAGGGGTCGACCTGTGTCGCTTCCTTTCGTGTTGGTTTCTATAGGCTCCTATTAGAAGGCACGGCTTTCATCAGCAAGGTGAGGGAAATGGCATGCATCTGTACAGCGGGGTAGTAGGGCAGACTTTTCTACTGCTCAAGCCCTCCATGTAAACACAAAAGACCATTAATGCAGCCTGCTACACAATGCCTTCTGGACCTGACAAATCTCAGTCTAACCCATACTCCACTGGACTATTGGTTTACAGTCACTGAGACTGACTCAGGATAGCAGAGAAGATGAGTCAGCTAAACTCCGCCCCCCCCCCCAGGGCCAAGGGCCTGTTATTTTAAGGGCTCATTTGTAGCCTTCTGAATATTTCAGAAAGCTCCCTGCTGTCCCTCTGCCAAATCGTGGTAGCTGTCTTAACAGTTTAAATATGGCTTTAATTCTGCCAGGCTCATAGAAACTATATCTCTCTCTTTTTTTTATTATTATTATTATTTAAAGGAAGTTGTAGCTCTGGTAATTTAGGACCTAGTCGTGCTTCCAAATGCCTGTGCAAACTGCCAAGCTTCTGTTTGGATCCCTTCCAAGAACTCGAGTAGATGCCGCCAATGTATGCTCTGTGCAGACGGGCGCGAGTGACCCCGACTCAGAGTGCTCGCCTTTAAATATCCCTCCTGGCTTTCTCAGGTTGTTTACACTGCTTGGCCTGCTTGAATTTCAGCCTGTCGTGAAACACCCTGCCCCAGTACAAGCAAACGTCGCTCATGAATCTTTGTGGTACAGTGACCCCTAGTGAAATGGGCTGCAGCCCTCAGCTTCAGTAACTTTCTAGTGGCTTCTCAATTATAGTCTTGACAACAGAGCCTCAGTATTCACATGGCTGTTGTTCATCCCCCCCTTTGTTTCTAGGCAGGCTGTTAGTTGTGGCTATTTCCAGGAGGCATCTGGAGCTGGCTTTGGAGTTGTCTTGGAGTGGAAATCCTTGAAAAACCATTAATTCCCTCCCTCTCCGGTAGAAAAGCCCAGTAGTCACACTTACAACGTGAATGTACCTCTGGGGGCAAATGTGCAGGTACCCTCCAAACAAGGCACATCACAGCCCTCCTGTCCAGTGGCCCAGATTTAACTGACTGTGTGGGGTTATGCAGGAAGGCTGTGCAACCTTGCAAAGCAGCACGCTCCTCTTCATCTCCTAACAGGGAGTTAGTTGTGTGCCTGTCACCTCTGGTTTAACACCTGCACATAGGAAGGCGTCAGCAATGGGGGGAGGGTGTCAGAATCCCCCCCCCGCCACCACCCTGAGAGTTTTTGCCATGGCAGAGGCAGCCATGCCCTGGGGTTGGGGGGCAAGCGGGAAAAGTAGAATGAATGGTGCTCCTCCCCACAATCCCCGACAACCCAGAGGCTTTGCCAGAGGAGGTAAGGTCCCTGCATCCAGTAGCATATGGTGGGGAGGGGAGCCCATGCCATGGGGCTGCTGCTACAGCAGTATCAGCTGCCTCCACTTGGCAGAGAACCTGGGTAGGTAAAACTTCCCACCCCACCACCCACTATCACCCTGGGTGCTCAATAAGCTTGCTAGATCTTTGCCTACACACAGCTGAGCCAGCGGCCTTCTCATGCATTGTCTCTTTCCTTTTCAGGCACCCCTTGCCCAGCCCGAATCCCCCACGGCCTCTGCTGGCGACGATGCCCGCTCTGCCCCTGAGTCGGGCGAGTCAGACAAAGAGTCGGTGTGCAGCAGCTCCACAAGCAATGGGGGCAGCAAAGGCAGCAAGGACAAGGAGAAAGAGAAGCCTAAGAAAGAGCGGGACAAGGAGAAGGACAAGAAGCGGGCGGACTCAGTGGCCAATAAACTCGGGAGCTTTGGCAAGACCTTGGGCAGCAAGCTCAAGAAGAACATGGGCGGCCTGATGCATGGCAAAGCCATCAAAGGTGGAGTGAGCAACGGGCAGGGCGATACCTTGGAGAAGAAGAAGAAAGGCTCTTTGAAGTCACGGAAGGGCAGCAAGGAGGAGTCCTCCCAAGGGGACTTGTCAGCACCTGTTGAGAAGACCTGTCCAGGGAAAGCAGCCAGCGAGAAACAGACAGATGCCTACAAATACAGTCAGGAGGTCAAGCTGAGCCTGAACATCCTGCGGGCTGCCATGCAAGGTGAGCGCAAGTTCATCTTTGCCGGCCACCTCAAGACCAGCCACCGGCACCAATACCAGGAGGAGATGATCCAGAGGTACCTTCTGGACGCTGAGGAGCGGTTCACGGCAGAGCAAAAGCAAAAGGAGGCAGAGAAGAAGGCACTCTGCAGCAATGGGGCCTCCAAAAAGATGGAGCCCGAAGGGGCAAATCCTCACAAGGGGGAGGATGTGATACTGAGCCCAGCCTACTCCCAGCTGCCCCCCACATACAGCCTCCAGGCCCCGGAGCTGGCCATGGGGGGAACCAGAATGACAGTGTTTCCTTCCAGCTACTCTGGGGTCTTCACCATTCCCAGGCCCTCTGTGGTGAGCAGTGCTGACAGCTCCCACCCACCCAGCTATCAAGATGCCAGAAGGCAGGTAGCAGGGGGGTCCTGCAGCAGCCTCCCTGCATATGCGACCTTACCCAGACATTGCACTCAGGGGCGGCCTCACCCATACCAAACCAGCCCTTCCCACCTGGGGAGGGTCTCCCCTACCGAGATGGACATACCCCTCAATTACCCTGTCGAGTGCGACAGCCCTCCCTGCGGTGCCCCCCAGAGCAACGGCTACAGGGAATACATAGAGCAGGATAGCTTGCAGAAGGGAGCAGCCACAGACAGAAGCAGAGGCCACGGGCTTTATGGTGTTCAACAGACCAAATGCAAGCAACCAAACTGCAGTTTTTATGGGCATCCGGAAACCGGGAATTTCTGTTCCTGCTGTTACCGAGAGGAGCTGAAACGCAAAGAAAGGGAACGAGAAGCACTAATACACCGGTTCTGAGGAGTTGACCTCACATTCACGTCTTGGACCCATGAAGTATGGGGAATGCAATAATAATTCTTTCCATGCTCCTCTTTCTTCCTCCCTCTTGACCGGACGGGGGGTGGGAGGGGAGCGGCAAATGTGATTGTGCTATTGTGTGTATAGTGGCAGTCCATTTGAAAAGGAGGCGGGGTGAAAAAAAAAAAAAGACAACCCTTCCTTCCCAGGAGACTGAAAGAGCAAGAGAGATGCTATCAAACAGGCTTCTTCTGGTGATGGGGAGCTAAGATAGCCAGCCCCTGTAGGGCTCCCCCCATGGGGAGAGACGCCAGGTTCTTACCCAATCAAATAAACCAGACCAAAGCTTTCGAGTTAAGGCACGTGGAGAGTTATCCTGCCTGGGGTCCTATTCTGTTGGATTCCAGCTTAACCTAATTTAAAACAGCTTCCTTTTTTTTTTTCTTTTTCTTCTCCAGCAGAGTTAGCAAAAAAAACAAAAAACAGCCCAGCAATTTTAGTTTAAATCATGGACCTTTTTATTAAGATTTTAACACTGGTTTTATTTTTAGTCTTTGTTGGTACTAAGATGAATTTCAAGTTGGAAATGGACTAGTTTTCCTGCTCCCTTTAACTTCCTGGGGTCCTGCCAAGCCCCAGTCTTTTAGCTCACCCTCACTGGATGTCTTCTGAGCACACCTCCTAGCAGCAGGGTCAGGGCTGTACTCTTCAGATGGGCTTGACTATATTTTTAAGATTTTATTTTTAAACCTTTTTTGCGGGGAGGGGTTTTGGAGGGAGGGTGTCAGGGGAGGGGCAGGGGAAGCAATCTTGGGTGTGTGAGTTTTTCTTACAGAAGTACTGTGCATAGCCGTTCTGTCAGTGATACAGTCAAACCGACTTACTAAGAATCAGCCCAGAAATCGGGTCAGTGCCTCCATCAGCAATAACCATTGGTGTGGAGAAGCAGAAGAGACCGGCCAAGCGCCCTGCAGCATTGGAAACGCCAGCCCTCTCCCGGTTTGCTGCTAGCTTCAGAAGTGTGTGTATATATGTAGATAGACAGATGCAGACAGACAACCAGGTACACAGATACACATACAAACACACGTACGCAGATGTGCACGCGCAGTTTTGTACTTGATCAAGTTACTTCCAGACTACCTCTGTTTTGCCGAATATGATGAACTTGGCTCCAGTACTCTGAACCCAGCGCTGACTTTGAAACAACGAGTAACACAGACATTTTTGGTCACGGGTCTGAAGGCCACACTATCGAAAAACGAAACCAAACCACCCGAGAACAAACCCCCTAATTGTTGCTTAAGTTAAACGCACTTTGTGGTCGGCAGTTTTTCCTTCCTTCCTCGCCCTCCCAATCTCTGAAGCAAGAGCCTGGACGAACAAGAATTATATTCAAAGGAAGTGTTTGGGGTGGACCTAACTTTGCACAGGTTTTTTCTTTTATTTGTTTTAATCATCTGTCCCAGGCTTGTGAATACTCCATCCTTCCAGGCTTTTATGGAGCGCTACAAAACCATTCTCCACGTGGAAGTTAAATATGGAAATGGTCCTGAACAGTGCATAATGCACCATTCCCTTTGTTGCTCTTCAGAGAAGTGACTATGCAAGGAGATGCCATTTGAAGCCTGCCTGCTTTTCACTGAGCAGGTGAAAGTGTACTGGAACATCTCCTAGAGCCTTTTTTTTCACTAAAATGTTAAATCTTTGTCTGAACACCCACATTTTACCAGTTTAACGTAAGGGTGTTTTTAAAACATGGCCTTGTCCACAAGAGAAAGCGGCATGGGTTTATCTAAAGGTGGGTTTGAACCGTGAGGCACTCTTCTTAGCCTAAGCTCAGCCGGAACAAACGCCAACCCTGGGTTTGTCATGGCTTGGCTAAATTGAGGTGTTAAGCAAGTGTGCATCTTCCTTGCATTGAAAAGGCCTTAGCTCACATGGTGCTAAACCCCTTCTAGACATCCTGATTTGGGTTTGAAGGCCACGTTTCAGTTGAGTTTTCACCTCTTTCCTCCTCAGCTTTGGCTGCACAGATACAGGCCAGCTGCCTGTTGGGTTCAGAGGTGTTCTGTCAGCCTGCCTCATTTAACTGCATTGATTTAAGCTGCGCCTTTCATTGAACCAGTGCTGTTTTCCATGCAGATAAACCCTGCAGCCCCTTTGCTCATCCATGGCTGCCTGGAAATCTGATAACCATCGCTCAGCCCCATATTGTGGGCCCTTTCTGCAGCCAAAGCACTGTCCTGCAACCTCGGTGCAGTTGGAGAATGTTTCACCTGAGTATCAGCTGCCTTTTTTTCCTTCCCCAGGTCCAAAACAGCAGATCTGCATTGCAGGGCTAGACATGTTTTAAGCTCCCGCTCAAGTAATGGGAGTGAAGGGACTCTGTATTTGGCAGGGCCTGTCTTCACCTGGTCGTGAGTAGGAGAAAGGCGAGATTGATGTATTTCTGAAGGGGATTTACCTCCATTTCTGGCATGCTCCAACCCGCCATCACCATTTGTTCCATTTGGACCAAACCGATAAGAAGCGAAAGCCCATGCTCCTACTTTTAGCCCCCACAAGCAAGGTAGTAGCATGCTGCTGTCCTGATGGCATCAGCTTGGGCTTTCACTAGAGTGCAGTGATTTTTTTTGACCGTGGAGCTGAAACATCAGAAGCACTTTCTACATGTCTTGCCCCTTTTTAAGGTGTCTTAAAAGGACCCCCAGAAGGCAAGACCCATATTCACAGACCACTGCTGACGATCTCAGTGGTAAAACGTGAATCTAGACCAAGCAATGAATTTTTAAAGCAACTTCATTCATCTTGGAGACTGTCAGCAAGCTGTGCACACAACACTTGTTCAGAGCCACCCTGACCATAGCTGGGAGGATGCTAGCTACAGATACTAAATAGGTCAACTCTTCCAAACAAAATCCATTTCTCTCTTGTGTGCCAGCAGAATTGTCACTGCTCTGTTGTTTTTTTTTTTATTCTATTTTCTCTTTTAAAGGGAGCTTCCTTGGGTGCTTCATGCTCTCCACTGACGATGATCTTATTAACGACGTTTGACTGTATTGTCAACCCTTCCCAGGCCTGTTTGAACCCAGATTGCTATACTGTGGTGTGAATGTAAAACCTGTACATAGTTGATAGGAGTCTGAATGAGTGAGAGAGAAACACATACGGTCAGACTGCCACATGCCAGGACCCAATTGCTTTTAAAGTTGGGTGAAGAGGGCAATGGACATTTGAGGAGATGAAAGACGTGTTGTTTTCTGGTTCAACCCAGACAAGGATTTTTTTTTAGGGTCTTAACCTTGCGGTTGGCTTCTGGCATTGGCTTGTCTGGCCCTTTTTTTATTATTATTACTATTGCGGTTACGTCTAGTTCATAGCTTTTTTAATCAAAAAGAAAAAAAAATTGAACTTCAGACAAAATTAAGTTTCCACTAAAAGAAAAAAGATATTTGAAGAGTATTTTTTCTATAAAGGACAGAATTCCAGCTATTACCCTGAGCACACCCGTTTCCAAAGCCTGCCCGCCTTAACTACGTCATAATGTATTGACTAGCAAGAAAATTGATTGAATTTTTCTGTAGAACTGTTAAGGATTTTTTCAGGTCATTTTTGTTTCCTTTATGGTGAAACTTTTTAAGGGGGAAAAAAAGGGGGGACTGTGAAATGCAAATTCTATTTATTGAAAGAATATTAACCATCCGCTTTCCTTCTTTTGTACACATCCTTAAATCCATTGCCCATGCAGCATGAAGATGGCTGTTGTGAGGTTAAATATTTTACGGTACCTATTTTTTTAAAAGTGGGGGACGGGTGGGAGAGGGGAAACGCAGGGGAGTGGGTTGGGAGGGAAAACGACAAAACAAATCAAGCAATTTCTGCTCTGATGCACCTTTCATTTAAAGTGAGCACCAAATGCTCCACTTTTTTATGCATGTGGGAGGGAAACCATGCAGTAAGGCGAGTTTCTGTGTCCAGGTCAGTGCATATCTCACACAGAAGCCAGTGAAGAGGATGCCGAGGCCCAAGACACACGGCAGACTCCCCGAGGACTAGCCTCAGAGACAGAAAAAGGGCACTGGATCCTGCTGTCTTCATATAAGTGCACTTAGGGGTGCAGTTGCAAGAACTGTTGCTTGCCATTAGGACCGGGGTTTCCTGTGCAGCCTCATTTAATTCTGCACCATCCTGGCTCTGGAAAGCTACACTAGAGGGTTTTAAAAAATATTAACAAGCATGTCATCGTGCTGCCCTCTGCCCCTGGGTGACCCTCTGGTTTTGGGGCAGAGGAAGCGCGGTTGAGGCTAGAAGGCTCGCTGTTGTATTTCACCTACTAGACTTGATTTCTGCCAGAACCCAGATGTAGTATTTGCTTTTTATAAGAGTGACTTTTAAAGCCACGGATTATTTTAGCAGGCCTGTCGAGTCTCCATAGGAAGGTTTACCACGTCTCTGCTTTTCACTAGTGATATGAGAAGTGACCTGAATTAATTCTTCAATTGTTTATTGACAAAAAACCCCCCTTTTTTTAAATTTAAATATTGGGTTGGCAACTTTTTTACTCATAGTTTAAATGCACTGCTGTAATGAACACTAGGTGGCGCTTCGTGATCAGTCTTATTACACCGTATATTTTCAGTTATGCTACCATAGATTTCACTGACCAATAAAAAAAAGAAAAAAAAAGAAAAAAAGTTCAACTAATAACCGTGGAGTAGCAGGTGTGACTTTTCTTCCGCTTCCTACTGAAATGAGAGATCTGGGGCTTGTGTGTGCATGGTGCTGGCACACATACCATGCAATTCACTGGTTAATCGCGCCATAAATTGAGACTGGCCACACCTGCAAAGACTGGCCACCAGTGAATTGCGTGAGAATTACTTTGTGCTTTTGGCCAGTCTGCAGGTGTGGCCAGTCTCCACTTATTGTGTGATTAGCCAGTGAATTGCATGAAAATTACTTGGTATCCAGGTTGTAGACTTACTGGTATAGAGACAAAAGCAATCAAGACTCGTGGTAGAGGTGGTATCTTTTATTAGACCAACTAGACTTTTGCAAAAAACAAAAAATCTTTAATTTTTTAAAATGAGAATTACTCTGCACTTGTTAATCGCGCAATAGGTTGAGACCGGTCCCGTACCTGCAAAGGAACTGTCTGTCACCCCATAAAAATGTCTCTCCAGCTACACAAAAAGCTAGCCCGCTAGCAATGTAGTGCTTGAAAATTTGTAACAACTCTGCAGCTGGTTTCTGTCCAGCTTCAACTTGAACACATAACAGGGCTGTGTGTGTCAACAGCATGTGTGAGATTTGATTTATTTTTGTATTCAAGTAGCCTCTAAAGGCTTGAGGTTATTCTGTATCAGGTACAAACGTCTAATAAAGACGGTCTTAGCCATCCACCACTCCGGCATTGCAAGCCGCCAAGTGTTTTTAGTATGGTGCTGTAGCGCATCCCCTTAGGCCAGCGCAGTGTGGCATGAAGGTAAGATGGGCAGACAGCCAAGCGCTGGTCTTGGGGGAGTTTCTCCATTGATTGGGAAGCCGGGGGTCACCCAGTGTATTGCGTGCGTGTATAATTCTCCTTCCCAGAGCTACATTAGCTGCAAAGAGCCGTCACTTAATCAGTTTGCAGCTTGGTTATCCAGCTGGGAATTTCAGCAGGGCTTGAGAAAGGTCAGTGCCCAAACTCCATTGGCTGGCAAAGGGATTTGGAGGCCTAGCTTTCTTAATGATGGGAATTTCCTCCTAAATAAACCTTGACACCATCAATTCTTGTGACCTAGAGGAAAAATTCAGCTCCATAGTGAGATCCTTGCCCTTCCTGGGAGAGACTCTGATTTCTGCAGTAACCAGTCTTACCCTCGGATTTTTCTTAAGTTCATGATCTCCAGCTATTGGCTTTTTTAAGCATCTGCTTTAATCTCCTATTTCCTCCTAGTTGGCCCTTGGTACCACTGGGCTCTGCTCTACTTCCCAGTCCCTTGGATTTAGGTAACAAATTTCAGACTTATTACAAGGTTTAGCAGGAAAGCTTCCAGGCTGGCTACACAGATCCCTTCATGCGCTAGTTAAGACGCCCTTTGAATTCATAGATGTTCTTCTCCCGAAGCATCGGAAACCACCCACAGCAGCACTTCGCCACCGTGTCCAGGAAGCAAGCAAAGCAGATTCTTGTCTGGTACAGAAGCAGGCGATGTAAACTCAGAAAGACAGAGAGCAGCCATCTGATGGTGTCCATGATCAAATAAAAGATCCATGCCCCAATTCAGCTGAGGGTTTCAGCAGCTGCTTGAAGGCTTTGCACAGTTGAACCGGGAATGAGTGCTGCTGGCTGTGCTCTGCCACAGTGATTGCTGACTTCAAGCAGGCTTTCAGAGATCTCTTATTGTTCCATTGATTTCTGTGGGCAACTCAGGCCTGTAATTGTCAGTGGCCAAAACAAATGGCCTCTCAGGTTGACTGAGTTCCCTCTTGCAGAGGTTTGCTGGAAAATCCATGCACCTTCCTATTTTAGCAGCGTTATTCAGGGCAGAGTAGTTGGCTGTCGCTGGAATTGAACCGACTCCCGACTTGGACTCACCCCCATTGTTGTCCACTGCAGTAAATTAGAAACACGGAGCCTGGATCCTGATGCCAAGACTCCCTGACGAAGTCCTCCCTCTGCCTTTGGATGTCTGCAGCCAGCACAATGGCTATTCCAGGCCCTGAGCAGAAACCGCCCACATCTGGTTATCAGTCAGCCCCTTCTCTCTCGCTCTGTGCTGCTGCCACAACCTACGAGTGCCCTGATGTTGCTTATTTTAACGACTAGATTAGATAGGTGTCAAGCAAGCTACTATTTCCTGTCAGTCTCTTGTGCCCTGATTCTACATCAGCTTCTGGAGACCCCTGTGCATTCATACCCCACACATTCATCCTTTGTCCATTGGCTGCCCAGGATGATCCAGGGAGCCTGAGACCACTTTAAAGCCTCAAGTGGTGGACAATGGCACCTTTCTGGTGGCTTGGGAAAAGGCTTCTTTTCATTGTCGGCTCTTTTTGCTGCATTTGAGCAGTGCAAAGTGCTCCTGTTACACTACGAGGTGCTTTCCAGTCCTTGTTGGTGCATCTCCTATCACCCTCCTCTGTGCTGCCTTTTAGATCCTGGCTGTGCTCTGAACCTTGGTAGCTCAGCGGGTGCACATTTGAGCTGGATAACTGAATCCCAACCCGAATCGTCCTCTGTTGTTTGTTTTCCCTACCTCCAGAGGCCAATCCTGCAGAGGAGGAAATGCCACTGCAAGTGGAGCTGGCGGCTCATTGAGCCGTGCTGGCTTCCTATCATTGCATTCCCTGGGCCTGAGTCCTCCAGCAAAGGGCGGACCTGCTCTCTGGCTGGCCAACTCTTCTGGAAGCATCCCATGCAGTTCGCGCCCTGCCGAGGCATGCTGGCTATTCCTCCCAAGCAAGTGGCGGGATCGATTTTTAGCATTGCTTCTCATCAGCCATGCATTCCAGAGAGATTTACCCTCCACCTCTGAGCGGCTGTTCTGCAACTGGAATCCTCTGACGTGATAGCCAGCTTCCAGCTGCTAATATCTCTGTGCAGCTATTTGAGCCTAAGAAGATTAAAAAGCTCGAGTCGCATCCCTTTTCACAAGCTAATTATGGGTCCCCCCCCCAAACTTCCTTCTTTTTTCCTTATTTATTTATTTATTTCTTTTTAAGCATCTTTTTGAGGGTTTGATTTCAGGAAAGGAAATCTACTCGGCTCGAGCACCTCTTTTCAGAAAGCCAGCTGGTAGCAACAGCAAAGCAAGCGGTGCGGCTTTTTTCCATTGCTGTGGCCCGCGTAAGCGTGAACCGTGCCCCGCTCCCCCGCAGGATAAGAATAATGCTGTTGAGTCTGCAGAAATCCAGCTTGGGTAGAAGCCGCAGCATCTTGTTAGCTGTGGTTAAAAAGGATGCCTGCTCTGTCATTGCTTTTTCCGTTACAGCTCTCCCCTCCCTGCCCCCACTTGGCTGCTCTGGGGTTAGCAGTTCTGTGCAGAGTCCTTCTCATCTGAATTTAGGCCATAGTCAAATCCCCAGGGCAGAGCAGCAGTGTCCCCCCTCACCTCTCCATGCTATAGCCAGATCTCCAGGGCATCCAGCATTGCAGGTGCTAAGCAGAGAGCCAAAGGCAGGGAAGACGGGTAGTAGAGTCTAGTGGTCAGAGCTTTAGGACACCTGTGTTCTCCAGTTTAGCACCCAGCTCTGCCACCAACCTACTGCTTGGCCTTAGGCACATCTCCTCAGCTCGCTTTCCAGCCTGTGTGCAGGGGGGTTTGATCTCCCGGCTCAGTCCATCCATCATTGTCCCTTCCGGGGTGCCCGGTCCCCCTCGGAGGGCATATACTAAAGTTCCAGGGGAAAGTGGGAACCCGGCCTGGGCTGGGACAGAGTGAATGTTTTTTTACACCTACTCCTATGAATTCAGGAACTTCTTTGCTGCAGGGAAGGCAAAGTCCAGATCTTAACTAACTGAAGATGGTGAATAAATCTGCCCAGCTTGACCATGAAATGTATTGCCCTGTTTGCCATCAGGGATGCTAGGGAAAGGTAGAAATCCTTTATGCTAAAGAGCAGAAGGCCACTGATTGAGCTCCAAGGATAGGCTGGGTCCTGCTACTGAAATAGCATCACTCCCTTTCTCTTCTCACAGGGCCAGTGCAATGCTCCAATTGAAGCAATGTGGTTCTCTGCTGGGAACAGGTCCTGAGTTGGGGGTTGCACTTGTCCCTGGGCTCTGGGCCACCCAAAAGCACGTGGCTATGGGCACCCTGGGGCCGAGAGGGCTGATTCAGGCTGCAGTGGCGTGGAGGAATGCAGCTGTTTGAGGCCAGGAGGAAATTCCTTCCTTCTTGCGTGGAGCCAGAGCCCCCGTGTTCCCCATCCACAGACCCAGATCCCAGCACTGGGAGGGGACGGGCAGTTGCTCCTGGCTCCATCCCGGATCGGAGGAAAGCGTCGGGGGGCTCTGGCCTCAGGGCTTTGTGCAGGGGGTAACACCAAGCTGGGGCTGGGGACAGACATGTAGGCTGGTGTCACGTTGTGAGGGGCCTGGCTTGGAGTTTGGGTCCTTTGGGTGGGTCAAGTGGAGCCTCTGGAAATCCCGACCCCTGCAGAGACGAAGGGAGTTGCCCAAGGCCCTGGGAGCTGGTGGTAGCAGATGTGGGACAGGAGGCCCCCCCCCCAGTAATCTCTCCAAGCTGGTGCAGTGCAAAGCACCGCTGCTGGACTCTATCCAGGCCCTGCAGTGCCTTGTGCATGGCAGAGCCATTGGAGCGCAGGGGCTGCCTGCCAGAACACCTGGGTTCCCACCCATTCAGTAAGATGATCAAAGGCCTCCTGGGTCGTTCCCTAGCAGCGCATGAAGGGTTAATCCCTGCAGATGGCACCATGCCCCAGCCTCCTGGCACCCATCTGCTTTGGCTGTCCTATCCAGCCCATCTTCCCCAGGGCCTCCCCCCAGGTCTGTTGCTCATCAGCGGAGGCCGCGTGGCCTGGCCTCGGCCCCTGGCAGCCGGTCTGGCAGAGCTGGGCAGGAGCCGCTGGGAACTCGCTGTGCTGGCGCTTCCTGCCGCGGTGAGCACACGGGGCCACGCACAATGAGGTCTTTATTGGAGCCGCTTGCCTGCTGGCAGGGAGCAGGACGCCTGCGTTCCCTCCCCTGCTTGTGCCTTGATGCCCTCGCCCTGCTCCCAGCTCCATCCCCACACACCTAAAGGCATTGGCTTCCTTTTATCTCCCCCTTAGAGGCTGAGCCCCTTGCCCCGTATTTATACAGCCCCTGCCGCAGCTGGGCCTGGGCCTCTATCCTCCCTTCAACAGCTCTGGGTGCAGCCAAGAGCTGGAAGCAACGCAGCCCCACGGCACGGGGAAAACTCCCCCAGGAACCTCTGCACTGCTATTTGATGGCTCCGTGTTTGCTATTTATAGTGCTGTGGTTCAACGTCCGGGGCTGGGGCTGGGGCTCCCGGGCCACCAACGGATCTTGGGCTGAGCTGGGCCCTGCTCGGCACCCGTCACAGGCTGGCGCTGGGGGCCATGCGTTCCTGGCAGGTTGTGGCAGGCTCCCTTCCATGGGGAGCAGGGCAGGGCTGCCGCCACCCAGCGAGCTCCTCCGTGGTGGGGATCAGCCTGAGCCAGCCAGGCCTGTCTGGACGAGCTGGTCTTGTGCCTCTGGCTGCAGTAAGGACCTGCCCTGTGTCCCTTCCCTCTCTCCAGTGAAGGTCTCCTGCAGAGCATTTGTACAGCCCCAAGCACACCAGGTGGGGGGCTCCGGGGGTTCCTGTGGCTGGGAACAGTGGCTTGTCCATGGCTGGGTTGCACGAGGCAGAAAGGCTGGGCCAAGCCATGGACTTGGGCATCATAAGCGGTTCCTGCCTGTCCCCATGCACATATGCATATGCACACATGTGGATACACGTACAAACACACAGGCACATGTACACACATGTAACCTTATGCACAGAGGCAGGTGTACACAACAATAGGCATAGACACATATACAGGCAAACACAGGCATGTACACAACACACATATACCGATCCAGACACATGTCCACATGCACAGATGTGCATGCAATGCATATGTGCCAATACGCACAGGCACTTGTGCACATGCACACATGCAAACACATGTACTGATATGCACACAGACATACACAGCATACATGTATTGAGACGTACACACAGATACAGACGTGTGTACACGTGCACCAATATGCAGACACATGTATACATACAGGCAGACCTGTACACATGTGCACACCCATACATGTACACATGTATGTACTAATATGCACTGACATGCACAGCATGCACCAATATGCACGCACGTGTGCACAGCATGCACCAATATGCATGCGTGTGCACAGCATGCATTAATGTGCCTGCATGCAGACAGACATCTATGCATTAAATACTCACACACTTGCACATGTGTACACACCCACCCCCATGTGTACATAACACATAGGCAGGCACTGTGCTGCCCTCTCCGCCGCCGCCCCTCTGCACCCATAATGACATGTTTCAACCCATAATTGGGCAGTGGCTAAAACTGCTCCTGCTGGAGCTGAAACACCCCTGGCTTTGCCGCAGCTAAATTGGCCTTTGGGCAAATGGGGCTGGGGCAGGGCCCGGAGCCTGCTGAGTTGTGGAGCCACCTGCCCCTTCTCTGCCCTTAGCTCCTGGGCCCTTCCCTCTCTGCAGCGGGGTCCAAAGGTAGCTGCAAGGCCAAGGGCCAAGTCCATGGAAGTGAGCGGCCAGGGGAGGGAGTCTGGAGCTGGGGGGAGGATAGTGCACAGCACAGCTGGCAGCCCCCCAGCCCTGGGCACAAGGAAGACAGGAGGGGGAAGAGTCCCCGGGGGCTGCGGGTTGGGATCGGAGCTGGGCCGGGGCTGAGCCAGGTGGGGGGTGGTCTCCAGGCCAGATCCCGGGGTTGGTGTGGTGGGAGGAGAGACTTGCCGGGGGGCACCCGTGGGTGTGAATGGAGCCCAGCAGTCCTGTCCTGCCCTGGCCCGGCCCCTCTTCTGACCCCTCCACTCCACTGCCCTGCAGGGACCCCGGGCCCTCACCCCCCTTTCTCACAGGCTGCGCTGCGGCGCGGGTCGCCACGAGACCAGGAGC
>NW_017728893.1:1389880-1420110 GCF_001723895.1 Crocodylus porosus | reverse complement strand
CGCCGGAGCGCAGCGCCCGGCCGGGGTCGCCGCGCGTCCCGCTCCGGGCATGGGACGATGCTGCCCACCGCCAAGAGCTCCTTCAAGGTCCGGCAGCAGGAGCCGGGCGCGGGGGTGAGTGCGGGTGCTGCCCCCTCCCCTGCAGGGAGCCCCCCTCGGCCCGGCGTGGCCGCAGCCTGTCACCCCCCCCCGGGATCCGGCTCCCCGGCCCGGGTGCTGGCGCTTGCAAGGTGACCCCCTCCAGT
The DNA here is from genome assembly GCF_001723895.1 of Crocodylus porosus. Classification (NCBI taxonomy): domain Eukaryota; kingdom Metazoa; phylum Chordata; order Crocodylia; family Crocodylidae; genus Crocodylus; species Crocodylus porosus. Next base: position 1,419,865 of record NW_017728893.1, on the reverse strand, counting down.
GCCGCCCCGCGCCCCCCGTTTCTGTGGCTGGCGCCAGGAGACGGCGCGTCATTGCCCCGGCGCCTCGGCGGGCTCCGCTCCCCGCTGGGTGCCGCTCGGAGGCGAGGCGCGGCCCGCGCACGAGCGCTGCGGGCCGGGGGGCAGAAGCGCCGGCGGCGCCCCCGTGCGGGGGGTCGGGGCCCCCGCGGCGCTGAGCCGCCTGCTCGAAGCAGGGCCGCGGGGGGCTCGACCCTCGTGCAGACGTGGGTGGGCAAGGGGGTTCCTCTGCGCCAGGTGCTGTACAGACGCTTGGACAGGGCTGATCCTGGCGCCGGCAGGCGCTGGACTAGATGGGACCTCAGCGGGTCCTGTCCAGCCCTGAGATGCCTGTGGGTGGGAGTGGAAGGCAAGAGGCAGAGAGAAGGGGGACCGATGATGTTATTTGCAGGGAACGGCTTCCCCAAAGCCAGCCCAGCCCGGGCCTCGCTGGGAAAGCGGCTGGGGGGGGGGGCAGAACGAGGAGGTCAACCCAGACCCGGGCTCCCTTTCCTCCCCGCCCGCGTCCCCGGGACGCTCCAAACGACCCCTGGAGATCGCCCCACTGTCGGGAGCCACGTGGATCTGGCCTGCCGCCTGCTGGGTTTTGATACATCCTCAGAAAATGCAGAGCTGGGGGTGGCATTTGGCACAGACCAGCCTGGATTGCAGACCCACCGGGCCAGGACTTTTCTGGCAAGCTTTTCTGTGGCACGGATGCGTGCTATGAGAACTGGGATAACTGGAACATGCTGGTTTCTGGGCACCAGCATGAGCGTACCTAGGATTTTGAAAAGGGGGGTGCAACATCCCACAACACACATTTTCCTCCATATGAAAAGGGACCAGAAGCTTTACTAACACACAAGGGGGCTGGGGCCATGTTATTCAGCTTAAGATTGAAGCCAAAAGCAATATAACTTTATTGGCACATGTGCAAAAAAACCCAAACAAATAATAAAAACCTGCCATAAATTAAGCAAAAAGTACTGGGAAGGTTTTTAGGTTGTAGCTGTTTTGGTCTAGAGGAAAAAGCAATCAGGACTTGTGGTAGAGGTGATCTTGTTTATTAGGCCAACTAGATTTTTGCTACTAAAGATTTTTTTTTTTTTTTTTTTGCAAAAATGTAGTCGGTCTAATAAAAGAGATCACCTCTGCCGCGAGTCCTGATTGCTTTGGGAGGTTTTTAGTTCTTGTATCCGGCAATCATTAGGATTCAAGGTGCATCTCCTTTCAGGTTTGTAAAACAAAATGTAGCTGGCTTGGCAGGGCCTCCGGTGCATGGCTGAAAGCGTTTTCTACTCCCTGGTTAACGTTTGCCTGAGTCAAGGCTTCCACACCTGAGCTGGCGTTGGCAGCTTGGAGTTCAAAGCAGTCTGCAGGGCTGTGACATGGCAGCTGCGTTGCCAGGAGCAGACAACAGAAGAGAGGAGAGCTTGATTAGTGGGAAGTCAAGGTGCTTAGGCGGGGGAGGAGGAGAGAGCGTCCTTAAGTCCCATCGAATGAAGAATTGAGAAGGAATCAAGTAGATTATAATAGATTATTTTTACATATATATTATATATAGTATTCTATATTATAGTGTAGATTGAAATAGATTAGGATAGTATGTATTACAGTATAGAGGCTGGCTGGCAGCAGCCCAGCTTGGAAGGGCTTCAAGCGATTGGTGGGGCGTTCCCACCAATCAGGTGATGGCAGGGGAGAGGCTTGCCCCCTTCCTACCCAGGGGGAGGTGAAGAGCTGGACCTGAGAGGAGACTAACCCCCCTCGCTCTCCGATTGGTCCATTTGCAATCTGGGGGCGGAGCCTCTGGAGGGAGTAAAAGGGCAAGTGCCCGGTGCCTGGGCAGCTGCATGGAGGGACAAAGGAGAGCTGGACAGCAGAACAGAGTGGAGACGGCTCGTTGGACGGGGAGCAGCAAGCGGACGTATCCCGCAGCCCCGCCACGAGGCCGTGTGGGGTCAGTGCACAGCCGGTGCCTGGAGGGTCTGGGGGGGACCAAGACCCTGGGAGCTGCAGGCTCCAACCCCAGCATGAGGCCAGGCATCCTGGTGCACGGGGGGTCCAGAGCGGACTGAGCCCCCAGAGCTGCACGAGGCAGCTTGGGTCCCCAACCCTTGGTGCAGGGCCAGGTACACGGTGCACAGGCGGTGCATGGAGGGTCCAGGAGTGGACCGAAACCCTACAGCCACATGACACACGAGCCAGGGCTGTTGGTGCATTGGATAGTGCACAGGGCCCAGAGAGGGCCCAAGGCTGGAAGGGCCTCGTGAAACTGAGGACCCCTGCTGAGGAAGGAGACGTCTCAGCCCAGGAACAGGAGAGCCTTGTTCCTGAGTTACCCGAGAAAGGGTTTCCCACAGAGGAGGAGGGATTTCCCCCGTTGTTTGTGGCCAGCAGCTGGAGGGGAAGCCCCGAAGGGGAGGACTCCCAGTTGTGAGGTCCCCTTTGTGAGCAATTCAGAGAGGGTTACTGGGGCCCGTAGGGCACAGAAAAACTTTTGCTGCTGCTTATCCTTGAGGCACTGTTATTGCATCAGGGTAACATGAGCTATCCTTTTGTTTTCTTGGGAATCTAAATTTGGGCATGCTTTGCTCTGCGTCTTATATTTTGTAAATCCTGTGCCTCATATTTTGGAGCCTGCACCTTATGCTTTATAAGCCTTACCTCTCATTAGAGTATAAGTTAATGAGACCCTTGTCTGACCTCTTGATCTCCCATCAGTACCTGTATAGGTATGTGAATAAATTGCTTATAGTTCCTATATTTTGTGTACATATGCTTATATTATGATTTCCTTATCTTATTAAATAGTTAAGTTTTATCATGTGCCTAAGCCTGACTCTATAGGGGAAGGAGGGAAACTGCAGCAGGCAGTGTCACCTCACAGCGCACCTGCCTTGCTGACATTGCCTTCAATTGGAGAGGGGAGTACATAACTGCATAATACCCGAGATAGATAGATAGATAGATAGATACTATAGTATTATGTATTATGATATAGATTTTATTTTATACATATATGAGAGAGAGAGAATTAGGTATTATAATACAGATTACAATAGCTATATTATGTATTATAGTATAGATTATATGTAGTATAGATTATAATAAACTACAAAGTCAAGTGACTCCATTGCTGCCCCTGCCAGGCTCTAGGTTTCAAGTTTGGGTGGGTCAGGAATCCAAGTGAGGTGAGACTGCACCCTTCTGGATCTGCCCTGTGTATGAATCCCCCTCGTGCTGGTGTGACCACGTTATGCTGTGCCACTGCATCAGATAAAGGAGCTCGTGCTTGAGCAAGTTTGTGCCTCGCTGATGTTGTCAGTCTATGTGGTGCATCTGTTCCCAGCCTCGAGTACCAGGAGTGGCCCCATGGGTGGGAACAGGGGGCAAAGGGGCAGCTTTGTGGTTGGATGGGTGCAGCGTAGAAGAGCCCTGCTGTGTATGCAGCAGCTTGCTTATCCCCAGCTGCTTGGCAGCCCTGTTTCACAGCCCTAAAGGGAGAAGAATCGTCTCCCTTTGCACCGTGCATGGACAGCAGGGCCCTGATCTTTGCTGGGGTCCCCAATAGTTACAGCAAGATATATAGGGCTGGTGAAATGCAGCTGCTTCTGGGGTGGAGGCTGGCAGGTGACATAGATAGCCCATGGGACTGGGGCATGGATGAGATCAGGGTGAGAAGGGCAGGAGTTTCCCCTGTACAGTCCATCTCATACTGGATATGGGAACACAAGCCCATTCCCACTGGTTTCAGCCCTGCCTCGATGTGAGGAGAAACTGGACCTGGGAGCAGGGGTCACTTGGGGGGCTGAGCTGGTGGCAGCGCCACATATGTCTGGAGCCTGCTGATCCATGCATCCCCATCTGCGGCCTTGCAGCTGCTCCCCAGATCGGGGGCTGCACATGGGACTGCATAAGTCGGCCCCTGCCCCGTCCCCAGATGATGCAGCTGTGTGGTATAATGGTTAGCATGCATCAGGCCTGTTTCCCCACTCACAGACTGCATCAGAGGCCAAAGTGACTTGCCAGCAGGCACAGAAGGGAATCGGGCAGCGAGGCTAGATCTGGGGGAGGGAGAGGGCAGTGAGCTGGCTCCCAGCCCTGTTTCCAGACCACCCGGTGCCCTGAGTGTCAGCACCCCGTACCATTCCCACAGCCATCAGGTCGACTCTCTGCACTGTGAGCCTGCAGACCTCAGCCTGCTTCACTAAGGAGGGTGGAAGCATGCTTTGGGGAAAGTGAGGCACGGACCTCCCCATGGCCCTCCAGAACCTCCTGGTCATTGCCAGCTCTATCCTGGGAAGGGCAGGATTAAACCCCACTAACCCTAGCCTCTTTCTCCCCCACCAGCAGCCCAGAGGTCCAAAGTTCTCCAGTGCCAATGCCAAGAGGAACAGGCCCTGCCAGGCTTTCCCTGGGATCCCAGGTATGGTGAGGGGGGGGCAGACCCCATCTGGCCTGGGGAGTGGGTCTTATCTGTAGCCGAACTCGGGCCGGCTTGGGCCCTGCAGAAACTGGGCTGGGAAGGACCCGCATCCCCTCCCAGGGGATCCAGGGCTGGGTCCCTGCTGGCTCCTGATGCTATGTCCTGGTTCCAGGCGAGTTCGTGCTGGAAGCGGCACCTGGCGTGCGAAGGAGCCTCGGTGCCAGCCTCAGGTTCGACTCCATCCTGGGTACCCTGTTCTGCACCAACCGGAGGGTTGCTTTTGTGCCAGACGTGCCCCCTGGGGCCAAGGTGGGTGCTAGGGAAGCTGGGGGGGTCCCCATCCATGCCAGCCAGCAGCTAATCCCACTATGTGCCCAGATCATGGCCGAGTGGGGTGTGGGGGGGTATAGCCTGTCCCTCCCCTGACCTGGCTGCTCCTGGCTGCAGGCACATCCCCGCTGCTCCTTCCTGCACAGTGAATACGACGTGGCCCTACCTTGCATTGGGAAGCTTGTAGCAGGTAAAGAGGCCTGGGGTATGCAGTTGTGGGGGGTTGCAGGGAGTGGCATGGGGCAGTTTGCCCCTGGGCCCCTCACTGGGGCTGGAGGTGATGGGGCATCCCTGCTACCCTCTGCCCTGGGAGTGCTTTCTGCATCTGGGGGCTGAGCCCCCCAGTTCGAGCCCCTGACCCAGCTTCTCTGCCGCAGCCAGCAGCGTGTCCAAGGCCAAGGTGCTGACAGCCAGCTCCAGCCTCAAGTTTGTGCCCGAGGAGCTGGTCCTGTACTGCAGGGACTTCCGTGTGCTGCATTTCCGCTTCCCCGAGAGTGGGCTGGAGCCGGGCGCCTTCCGGGTGAGTCCGACCCTCCCTCGCGCCCCTGCAGCAGGCAGGGACCCTGCTGCCCATGCGCTGCAGGTCAGATCCTCATATTCCTGTGTGGTGGGAGGCAAAAGGCAGCTGGGGTCACTGGTTACAGCAAGTGGAGGAGAATGTAGGTTGGTGTCAGGGGCTGGGGGCCCAGACTCCTGAATTCTTAGGTCGAGAAGGGGAGCAGGAGCTGGGTGGTTGGAGTCGGGGAGCCAAGACTCCTGGGTGCTGTTCCTCGTGCTGCTGGCCTCTCCCTGCCTCAGTTTCCCTTAGTTCTCAAATGGGGAGGGCTGGATTTCCTTTTAGCATCTTGGGGATCGCCCAGCCCCGAGGGGTTGGTACCAGCTGATCCCATACAGTCCCTGGCAGGGATCACTGGACCCCTGCTAAACCAGATGGGACAACTGACAACTGATGCCCATGAAAAAGCAAACTTGCTAAATGGGTACTTTGCATCAGTTTTTCACCAGTCCCATGGGACAGCCCTGCCCACTTTGGATCAGGGATGTCTGGGTGAGGGAGATCCCTTACCCTCCATCAGTGCTGGCCTCATGAAGGAACACCTTGACAGGCTGGATACCTTCAAGTCAGCCAGCCCTGATGGGTTACACCCCAGGGTACCCAAGGAGCTGGCGAGCGTCATAGCTCAGCCCCTGGCACGGATTTTTGAGAGCTCCTGGCGCTCTGGTGTAGTGCCCGAAGACTGGAAGAAGGCCAATGTGGTGCCGATCTTCAAGAAAGGGAGGAGAGTGGATCCGGCTAACTACAGGCCCATCAGCCTGACCTCTATCCCAGGGAAGGTCTTGGAAAAGATTATCAGAGAGGCCATCCTTAATGGACTGTCCGATGCCAACATCCTGAGGGATAGCCAGCACGGGTTTGTTGCGGGTAGGTCTTGCTTGACCGATCTCATTTCCTTCTACGACCAGGTGACCTATCACCTGGACAAGGGAGAAGAGATTGATGTCGTATATCTTGACTTTAAAAAAGCCTTTGATCTGGTATCCCATGATCACCTCTTGGCAAAACTGGCCAGTTGTGGCCTCGACCTCACCACGATCCGCTGGCTGGGGGACTGGCTCCGTGGTTGGACCCAGAGGCTGGTGGTTGATGAAAGTCAATCGTCATGGCACGTTGAGACAAGTGGCGTCCCTCAAGGCTCTGTCTTGGGGCCTATACTGTTTAACATCATCAATGATATAGACATTGATGTCAGAAGTGGACTGGTCAAGTTTGCTGATGACACCAAACTCTGGGGTAAAGCATCCACGCCAGAAGACAGGCGGGTGATCCAGGCTGACCTGGACAGGCACATGAAATGGGTGGACGAGAACCTGACGGTGTTTAACACCGAAAAATGCAAGGTTCTCCACCTTGGGAGGAAAAACCTGCAGCATCCGTATAGGGTCGGCAGTGATCCAGTCTGGCCGGTCTGGCCACTTCGGATGTCGGCGATGCAATGCGATGGGGATCTCCGCACCAGGTTTCTGTCGCAACCCGGCTGACACTTCAGAGCCGCCTCGGAGATCCGGCCATAGGGTATAATGGGGAATCAATGGAAGATCTATAACTTTGTTGTTTTTTGTCCGATTTGAATGAAACATGCAGGAGTGGTAGCCTCTGCTGAGAGAATGAAATCTGCTACGTTTCAAGAAGATTGGTGCAGGCGTTGGGGGGGAACTGTACCCCAAATTTTTGAAATCCAAACTCATGTCACGACTGTGTGTCGCACCATAGGGGGGTGAAAACTGCCAGGCTGGTGGCTCGTAATGAGGCCACAAATCCTGCCAAGTGTCAAGAAGGTCAGTGCAGGGGATTGGGGGGAACTGCCCCTCAAGCTGCAGACAAGCACAACTGGTGCCATGGGTGACGCTGGGTGTGCTAAGGCGCAGCGGGGTGACAGCTGCAGGGGTGGTGGCCCCTGCTGTGGCGCCTGCCAGCTGTGGAGGAGATCGGTGCAGGGGGGTCCTGGGGCCCTGCACCCCAAGCTGCTGACAGACAAAACTGGTGCAAAGACTGTCTCTTAAGTCGCTGTGTAGTAGCTGGGTCCTGTGTATTGAGTCCCTGGTCCCTGAGTGAATCATGACTGATTGGTTGGTAACCGGGAACACAGCAGCTTCGCAGCCGGCCGGCAGCAGTGTGTCCCCCCCGGCCCCAGGACAGCCAGCCAGTCCCACAGCACCCATGGTACCAGTTGTGCTTGTCTGCAGCTTGAGGGGCAGTTCCCCCCCAAACCCCTGCACCGATTTTCTTGAAAGTTGGCAGGCCTCATCCTCTCTGCAGAGTCTACCACCCCTGAAAAGTTCATCCAAATTGGACAAAAAACAACAAAGTTATAAATATTTTATTGTTTCCCCATTATACCCTATGGCTGGATCTCCTTCGCGGCTCCAAAGCTCTTCAGGAAGCCAAATTGAGGCAGTGCCTTGACCCAGATGTGCTGCTTTGGACCCCGAAGCATCCAAAGCTTCTCCGGATCCGAAGCTCTGTCTGAAGCCTCACACAGCCCTACTCGGCAGTGCTACGCTGGCTAGCGCTACAGATGAAAGGGACTTGAGGGTCATGGTTCATCACAAGAGAAACATGAGTGTTCAGTGTCATGCTGCAGCTAGTAAAGCAAGCAAAATGCTGGCTTGCATCCATAGATGTTTCTCAAGCAAATCCCAGTATGTCATTCTCCCCTTGTACTTGGCCTTGGGGATCCCGCGACTGGAGTACTGCATCCAGTTGTGGGCTCCACAATTCAGAAAGGGGGTGGAGAAGCTTCAGAGAGTCCAGGGGAGAGCCACGCACATGATCAGAGGTCAGGAAAACAGACTTTATGATGACAGGCTGAGAGCCATGGGACTCTTCAGCCCGGAAAAGCGCAGGCTCAGGGGTGATCTGGTGGCCACCTATGAGTTTATCAGAGGTGCTCGTCAGGATCTGGGGGAACATCTGTTCCCCAGAGCGCCCCAAGGGATGACAAGATCGAACGGTCACAAACTCCTCTGTGACTGATTCAGGCTGGACATAAGGAAGAACTTCTTCACTGTTTGAGCCCCACGGTCTGGAACAGACTGACAGACGGCCACTGGAGGTGGTTCAAGCACCCACTTTGAACACTTTCAAGGCACATTTGGATGCTTATCTCGCTGGGATCCTATGATCCTTGCTGACTTCCTGCCCCTGGAGTTGGGGGCTGGACTCAATGATCTTCCGAGGTCCCTTCCAGCCCGAATGTCTATGAAATCATCCTAGTGCCTGAATCACAAAGGACCGGGGGATTTGGGCTGTGCCAGGACCCCCAATTCCCCTCAGCAGTGCTCAGACTTAGAGCCGGGGGGCATGGGGTGCTGCCCAGGGGGGAAAGATGCTCCTGGTAGCCCTGCCCCAGCCCCGCTCATGGCTGCCGCCTCCCAGGTGACGATGGCCATCGCTCGGGCCCAGGAGAGTGACAGGGATGTGGCAGCCTGGTCCGACCCCACCCAGCTGAGGAACCTGGGTAAGTGATCCCGTGCCTGGCCGGGAGGGCAGTGGGCCCTGTGGGCACCATGCTGAAGGGGCTCCGGCTTGCAGAGAACGCCCAGCGGAGCCCCGAGGAGGAGGAAGATCCGGCGCCCACGCTGCTCTTCGAGAGCCTCCAGGACTGGGAGCAGGAGCTGCGGCGCCTGGGGCCCGCAGGCTGGCGGGTCAGTGTGGCCAACGAGCGCTTCGACATGGCCACCAGGTGAGCGGGGGTGTGGGGCGGGCAGGATCTTTCTCACCCCGTCTCCACTAGAAAATGCAGGAGACCTCCCCAAATCCCCAAGGGGTCCAGGGCATTGGAGGGACCAGATGCGTGGGTTTCCTGTTCTCCACAGCCCTCGTTCCTAGCCCCGGGGACTGAGATGTGTAGGGGCAATGGAAAGCTTCTGCTTCTGCTTCTGCCCTGGATGCTTGGGGGTTTTGTGCTGTGATGGGCTTAAAGTGCCTGGAAAGCCAGGTTGGGGTGGGACCAGGCTGAGATCAAACTCTCGGGAGGGAAGGAGGATCCCGAAGGCCGAATCCTGGGATAGAGGGTTGCGGGGAGGTTGTGGGGAGGGTCTGAGCTGTCTTTCCCGCGTCGTGCCCATAGCCTGCCCCGGTACCTCTGGGTGCCCAGCCAGCTGCTGGACAACGAACTCAAACGAGCTTTTGCCCACTTCAACCAGCGACGCATCCCAGTGAGTGACCTCCTCCCATCATCCAGGGTGACCCTCCCCAGCCTGAACCAGCTGGGGGAAGGGAAGAGCTCTGGCTTCGAGGTGGAGGAAGGGGATGGGGATGCAGGGGTGGGGGGAGCAGCCTGACGTGGATTTTGCCCCCCTGTGTCTGCCCTGCCTTGCAGAGGCTCTGCTGGCGGCACCCTGGGGGGAGTGACCTGCTGCGCGCTGCGAGCTTCCACGCTGCCTCAGACCCTGAGAAGGAGGACACGAGGTAGGAGCCACGGACGTGGGGATATGGGGCTGTGATGGTGGGGGTGGGATGCCATGCTGAGGCCCCAGCCTGGCTTAGGGGGGCCAGTGGCACCCATCTTATGCCCCATGTGTCTCTGCAGGGCGGTGGAGGCACTGCTGCTGGCTGGGCATGCGCGATGCGTGGTCGTGGACACAGTGGCCGACTTGCCCAGCCCCACCGAGATCCAGTTGGCCCATGTGCGGCTCCGCACCCTCTGCCTGCCCGGTGAGGAGCTTCCCCTGCCCTGTGTCTCCTAGGAGCTGAGAGCCGGGCTCTTCTTCCACGGATGTTGGCTGAGCCGGGAGCTGGCTCCTTGCCTCAGTTTTCCTGCTCAGGCAGATCTCATCCATCTCTGCAAAGGGTGGATGGGACTCAGGAGACCTGGTGTCACTCTGCTCCTTCCCTGCCACAGACCCCCTTGGGGGACTTGGTCATGTTCTCTTACTCCGCTGCTGCCACCTGTGGAGTGGGGAGGGTCATTCCCACTCATGGCTGGGGTGGCTGCTGGAGGAGTCCATCTCTGTCCCCCTGCCTGGCTGCCTTCCAGACCCTGCCGTGGCCGATGAGAAGTGGCTGTCTGCGCTGGAGGGGACCCGCTGGCTGGACCATGTCAGGTGAGAGCTGTCCCTCCCTGCCCCCAAGATGTCCTCTCCTAGTGCCCAGGCCAGGCTCGCATGTGGCCATGACCCTAGTTTTCCAACCCCCAGTGCCCCCAGCTCTGCTAGCCACCCCATCCCCTTGCAGGGCCTGCGTGAGGAAGGCTAGCGATGTGGCTGTGCTGCTGGCAGAGAGGCGCTGCTCTGTTGTGCTGCAAGGTAGAGACTCCCCCACTGCTCGCTGGGGTCCCCAGGCCGCGCTGCCCAGCCCCCCTCACCCTGTGCTGCCCCCACAGAGTCAGATGACCGAGACCTCAACTGCCTGGTGGCCTCGCTGGTGCAGCTGCTGGCTGACCCCCACGCTCGCACCCAGCTGGGCTTCCAGAACCTGGTGCAGCGGGAGTGGGTGGCAGCCGGACATCCCTTTGCCCAGCGCCTCAACCTCTGCCGGGACGGTGACCGAGGCGAGGTGAGCCCAGGGGCAACCAGCGGGGGGGGCATCATGGAGCCTGTTCCCACTGGCTCCCAGGTGCCCTGGGCCTGGAGCTGGGGGCAGGGGGTGGAGCTGGCTGGGTGAGGCAGGGACCCAGAAGACCCCTCGGATTTGGGGCTTGGACCCCATCCCAGCCCCACTTGACTTGTCCTCGTCCCCAGCTGCTGTGTTCTACCCCAGACGCAGCTGCATTGCCATGGCAGCTGACCCCCCCACCCTCCTCCCTCCACTGGGGCCGTCCGTACATTGCCGTGTTCCACCCCAGAAGTAGTTGCATTTCTCTGTCAGCTCACTGGGGCTTAACCCCCCTCCGCAGGCTCCAGTGTTTCAGCTCTTCCTGGACTGCACCTGGCAGCTGCTGCGGCAGTTCCCAGCCGCCTTTGCCTTTGCCGAGGCCTATCTCCTGGCCCTGCATGACAGCAGCTATGTGCCTTTCTTCAGCACCTTCCTCTTCAGCTGCCAGTGGGAACGGAGCCGTAGGGGCCAGGTGAGTCCTTGGGTTCAGGATGGGCCTGGGAGCTGGCTTTGCTCTGCCTTGGGAGGGGAGTCAGGTCTAGGGGTTGGAGTCGGGACTCCTTGGTTCTGTCCTTGGCTGTGGGAGGTGAGTGGGGCCATGGGGTCAGGGGATGGGGATGGGGCAGGGACTCCTGGGGTCTCTGCTCAGCTGCAGGTGGGGATTGGGGTCCTCTGGTTCAAGCCAGGGATGGGAGTGAGGACACCTGGGCTTCCTGGGAGAAAAGTAGGGTTGGAGCAGGGGACTGGGGCTCCTGGGTTCTTCTACCCCTGACTGCTTCGTGCCTCATTTTCCCTGCTCATCCCACAGGGGTTCTGCTCCCTGCTGCTGGGAGTGCTGGGTAACGTGACGTTTCCCTTAAATGGTCTGCAGTGGGGAGCAGCTCTGGGCTCTATGGGCTGATGGGAAGGGCTGTGTGTGCTCTCCTCACCCCCTCTGTCTGCCCCCCAGCACCGGGCCTTCGGCCAGCTGTACACACCCGTCAATGGCTGGCGGGACGCCCCCAACCTGAAGATCCTGCCACAGGCCAGCTGCTCAGCCCCGGCAGGAGGGGGTGCCTGCCTGCCCTCCATCTGGACCTGGGCACTGCACTACAGCGCCCAGCAGCGGGCGCAGTTCCAGAACACCGTCTACACTAGGGCCAGTGATGGGCACACAGCCCCGCCGGGCTGCAGCAAAGTGAGTGCAGTTGCCTCTGTATGGGGTGGGGCTGGGCACTACAGGCAGCTCTGGGTGGGGGCTGTGTGGGCGGGTAGGCAACCTAATGGTCACAGCACAAGGGACAAGGAGCTGGACAACTTGGCCTTCCTCCTGGTTGGGATGGGGAAGGAACCCAGGAGTTCAGCCTTGAGTCCCCTCTAGCCCTGCTGTGTCTTTGCTCCCTGCTATGCCCCATCCCCCTTCCCAAAGCCCCAGCCCACCTCCTGCCTCTCTCCAGCTGAAAGCCACCCTGTCTGAGACTGGGGCTGTGTTCCTTCTGGCCCGGGGGGCCCTGGCGCCGCAGCCCCACCTCTTCCCCTGGAAGAACGGCTCGCTCGTCAAGAAGGGCCCATGGCGTGTGCCATCTTCAGACAGCCTCAGCGACCAGCAGGGCTGGCCCAGCAGCTACCCTGCCTTGCTTGGGGAGGTCCTGGTGCCAGCCTGCGTGGGGCCGGCAATCCAGCTCTGGAGACGATGCTACCTCCGTGGGAGCCCCGAGCGGCAGGTAAGACCCAGGCTGGGCTCGGGGCAGCTCGGTGCCACCTCCTGTAACCTCAGTCAAGTCCCTTTGCCCCTCGGTGTTGATTCAAACCATTTGCCCTCATTGGAACAGGGTGGTGTGGGCCAGGGGGCTGGATCTAGGGTGGAGAGGGGAATAGTGGAGAAGGGAACTGGAAGCTTTAGTATCCAGTGGGACTCCCCACATTCCCCTGCAGCATCTTCAGGATGGGGGCTATGTATGGCACCGAGTGCACTACAGCAACATTTTTCATCAGCCCCTGGGTGCAGCCCAATGAGGCATAAATTGGGCTGGCCCTTGTCAGGTGCCCAGGGAGTTGGATCTGGGCTCCGGCTGTTCCAGCCTCTCCATGCACTAGCTGATGGCACTAAGCCAGCCAGTACCCCAGATGCCTGCCCTGACCCCATGCCTCTGCTTCTTTTCCCCCCTGCTCAGCACGGCCTCTTCCCCCCAACGCTCTCTGGCCTCACCGAGGAGCTGGAGCTGCTTCAAGAGTGTCTGAACGATGGGCACTGGAGGGCCGCAGCTCCACCCAGCCCTGCGGAGTCAGAGGAGGCAGGAAGCCCCCTTTCCCCATCCCGCTGATGGTGACCACTGCTGGGAGAGGATGTCAGGCAGCGTCTGGACTCACACGACCGACTTCCCTGGCATTCAGACCTGTCCACCTGGGTGTTGGCAATGAGGGCAGTGCCCACAGGCTGCTGTGGGCAGCTCATCTTGGAGATGGGCACCTGGATACTGCTGGATTTTCAGTCCCAGGCCTGGAACTTTGCCCAGCCCTTGGCATCTACTCGGGGGTCGCAGATATGTTGCCCGGTTGTCCTGGTGACTGGGCATTTCCCAGCAACGTGGCAGAGGGGACCAGCATCCCCAGAACAAGCCCTAAAGATGGAGCTCTCCCCTGGGCCCCCAGACCCACGGTCGTCCTGGCTCAGGTCTGTGGAGGAGCCCTGCCCTGCTGCTAGTTAGCTGTCCCTTCCCTGCGGATTGTGGGTGGGCTTGCAGCACCTTCCACCCACCAAGCCATGCTGTTTCTGCTGGGTTTTCCCAGTTGGACCCCTCAAAGAAAGCACTAATGAGGAATCTTTGGGGTGGGGGGACTGGAAGACCCCTCTCTTCCCTGTCCTAGGGGCTCAGATGCATTGTAAACTGCTGTGCACAAGGGAGTAGGTTAGGGAGGGGGGCGTGCTCTTTGCTGTAATCCTGCTACCTCCAGAAGCACTTTTGAAGACCCTGAGGAGTTTTACTGTAATGCACAAGAAAGACTTTTAAAGCGTCCGGAAATCCTGCTCATGCAAACATACAGTTGCAGTACATGAAAGAGCAAAAAATGTTGTGTGTACATAACAACACCCCACCCCCCCAGCGCAGGTTGCAGCTGCTGCTTTCTTGCAGAGGGACAGCAGCTGGATCTGGGATTGTGCGACCATCTCTTGCAGACTCTCTTCCTTGAGCTCCGGGCCCCGCTGCATCAGCTGCACATCAGGCTGTTGCATTGGCTGGGCTGGATCCGGGACATCCGCTCTGGCTGCCGTGGCCAGGATCAGACTCAGCCCTGTGTTATCACTTGCTCTCTGCACTTACAAGCTTGATGGGATTGGTGAAGGTTTATGCCTGGGGATCTTCCTAACCCCTCCGTTGAACTGGGCCTTCTCCAAAAGCTCATCCTGTCTGGGAGCTTCACAGCCCAGCAAGGGGAAACTGCCCAGCAGGGTGGATTTGGGCCCTTGCTACTAGGATACAGGGGAGGCCCCCACATGGGAAACTTGCTGGAGTCTTTCAGGTCCTTCCAAACTCCCAGCAGCTCCCCCACTTCAACATGTGCAGACATTGCTGATGGTAGCTCAGGGCCGGTACGCTCCTCCCCACTTTGGGATCTCTTTCTAAACCTATAAAATTTGCAGCTGGGGAGGGGAGGGGGAAACAACCTCACTGCTGATTAGGTGTTTCTGTTGTAGGATTTTTTTTTCAAGGCCCTGGCACAGTTATCGGTAACATACGTTTTGTTTAAAGCTATTCGTATTTTATTTTTTTAAAAATAGCTTTAGCTATAATTGGTAACCAGCAGATGGGTTTCCATTGGGCTTGAAGCACTTCAGGCAGAATGGGAAACTATACTTGGATGAGCTTATTCATGGTGCATGCACATGCACGTGCTTCTCGCCATCCATTTTGCTTAATAGAAAGGATCCCTTTAATTTCATGGGTTAGAAAAGGGTCGGTGCAAGGATCGAACTTCTCACAGGGGAAAGCAGCGGAGTTGCAGGATGGGCAGGTGTAGTCACAGCTGAAAGTCCAATGCTGCTTTGGAAAACACTGCAGGTTGACTGAAAAGGATGGGGAGCCTCACCCACTTCATCTCAAAAACTCCTTCCAGCCCCATGAGAGGCCTGGGGGGAAAAGCTGAGTGTGTCCATCGCTCCTTAAAAAGATGACAGCCGGGGGCCTGGGCTCTCCCTTGAAGCAACTCCTTTGACTACTTCTTAACAAGTTTTTGGGTGGCTGAGGAGTTTGTATCCCACAGCCCCCGTGACGCAAGGTAGAAGGTGCATAGCTATCCCAGCGAAGGGCATTCTGTTTTTTTCTAGTCTGTATATTTTTGTAGTGATGTTTCTATTTAAGAGCCCAATAAACGCAGTATTTTTAAAGCTATGGGTTGTGGTGGCATGTTTGAAGATGTCCCAGTTCACCCCAAAAGGTTGCACAAGAGGCTGCTGTCTCTGGGGGCCGTTCGCAAGGCCGGGTGAAATCACCTCAACATCCCATGTGGTGCCAAATCCCACAAGCCTCCGATTTGAGGGTATTATCTGCCAGTTAATCATTACAAGTAGCATTAATGATTGATACCCCTAACTAATGTGCCTGGTAGATATCAAAGTACTTCACTCAGCAGCTGCTATCAGCATTTCCTCTTATAGATGGGGAAACCAAGGCACAGAGCAGCCCTGCAAGGGCTCACCTAGCAAGCCGGGGGTAAATTTGGGAATTGTGCTAGGTTTGAAACCCAGCAGCTGCTCTGCCCCTGGGCAAGTCTCTTCCTTTTTCCAGGCCTCAGTTTGTTCACCTGCAAAATGGATGCCGTACTATTTATTGGCAGTAAGCCTAGGACCTACCGTTATTATTACCAGCGTGTCCCACCAAGCGTTAACATTAGCAGCGGCTCACAGGCCTTCACAAGCCGCTTCCGCCCGGCTCCAACATGGCCGACCCGCGCGCGGAGGGCAGCTTCCGCCCGATTCCAACATAGCCGCTTAGGAGAACACTTCCGGCTTAGACGGGAACCGGAAGTGGTGGCGGGAGGGGACGAGGTGAAAGGTCGGAGGTCGCCTAGCGGTGGTGGTGGCTCAACGCGGAGGAGATGGCGGCTGGGCCTATCTCGGAGCGGAACCAGGGTGCGACCCCCGGGCCGGGCCTGTCCCTTCCTGGGCGCTGGCGGCTGCTGTGATGGGGGCGCCCCCGGGCCAGGTCCACGTGTCGGGGTTTTAAGCCCCTAGAGCGCGGGCGCTGCTGCAGGCCGGGCTGGGCCAAGGCCCCTCGCCCCAAATGGGCAGGCAGGGGTTTCCCCCCTGCTTGGGGCGGACTGGGGGGTTTGCATGAGGACCCTGCATCGTGCCCATCCGTGCTGCCGGTGGGGGGGTTGCCGTGCACTGACCCCCCTTCTCAGTCTTCGGGGACATCAGCAATGTCCCAGTGGGTCCATCCAGCCCAGTTAATGCAGCACCAGGATGGTCCCGTAAGCTGCCCCCTTGAACGTGGCCTTGCTGGTCCCAGATTTCTCCACAACAAGGGTCTGGGGTTTGTGTCATGGAGTGGGGAAGGTTTTGCCCTTGCTGTCATGCTCTGAGCCCCCAGGACTCGGCCCTGGTCCCTTCCCCTGTTCAAGCCCGTGACTGACATCCCTTTCTTCGTCTCTCCCTGTCAAGATGCCACCGTCTACGTCGGCGGCCTGGACGAGAAGGTCAGCGAGCCGCTGCTGTGGGAGCTCTTCCTCCAGGCTGGCCCCGTGGTCAATACGCATATGCCCAAAGACCGAGTCACGGGCCAGCACCAAGGTGAGAAATCTACATCGTAGTAAAACCTGGGCTTTAAAAGCTGGAGGCAGCAAGGGAGAGAAGAACGGGGGGAGAACCCTGATCGGACCTAGGTCGCTTTTCCTTTCAGCGTCTGCGCTCTGCTGCTGTGTGATGGGAGATAGGGAAAAGTGGGCCTGTGGTCTCGCCCAGTAACTGGCAGTTCTTGTGTGGGTCAGCCCGCACTACTAGGGAAAGGCTTTCAAGGACCTTGTCTTCCTAGTCATCTTCCATGTTGCTGGAGCAGGGAGTAAATGGTGCTTTAGAAGTGAGATCTATGGTGATAACACACCCGTGCTCAGAGAATAGGGCCCTGAGCTGCCAGGCAGAAGGACGGCTCTGAGGACTAACGGAAAAGGTGGCCCAGAAAGCTTCGAGGCTACATACGTATTGCGCGTTTCAGTTCTCTTAGTGCTTCAGTGCAGTAGCAGGTGCATCCCTCGGGTTGCGCTCAAATTAGTCTGCCACAAAGGTTTCCCCCCACTGAGTTAAACTGATACAACTTATCAGGGCTCGTGGTAGAAGCTGGTTGTGAGTGAACTTGGGAAAAAAAAGATCCCTGGGTTATATGATCATATATACATGCGCTGAGGTGGATCTGAGTGCCAGGTGGAGCAGAGAAGGTCTCCCATCAGCAGTTGGGGTAGGGGTAGGTGTGAAGGGGGCACTTCCAGATGAGCCAACAGGAGAGAGAAATGCAGAGGAAGCAGGGTCTGGCGCTGATGAGGCCAGGGGTCGTGAGGAAGCAGAGAACAGGGAGAGGGGTTCAAGTGCGTCCCAAGAGCTGCATCCCTTCCCAGTGAATCGTGATGTGTTGCAGGCTACGGCTTTGTGGAGTTCCTCAGCGAGGAGGATGCCGACTACGCCATCAAGATCATGAACATGATCAAGCTGTACGGGAAGCCCATCCGAGTGAACAAGGCCTCGGCACACAACAAGAACCTGGATGTGGGTGCCAACATCTTCATCGGCAATCTGGACCCGGAGATCGACGAGAAGCTGCTGTATGACACCTTCAGCGCCTTCGGCGTCATCCTGCAGACACCCAAGATCATGCGGGACCCTGACACAGGCAACTCCAAGGGCTACGCCTTCATCAACTTCGCCAGCTTTGACGCCTCGGACGCCGCCATTGAGGCCATGAATGGGCAGTACCTCTGCAACCGCCCCATCACTGTCTCCTACGCCTTCAAGAAGGACTCCAAGGGGGAGCGTCACGGATCAGCAGCTGAGCGCCTCCTCGCCGCTCAAAACCCTCTCTCGCAGGCTGACCGGCCCCATCAGCTGTTTGCAGATGCTCCTCCTCCGCCATCTGTGCCCACCCCGGTTGTCACATCCCTGGGTCCTGGGGTCACACCACCAGGTGAGGGGATCTCTGTGCTGTGCCCACAGTGGGGGGTTTGGCTTTGTTGGTGGCTGGGTCTTTCACGGGCTGTTGCTCTCTGGGTTGGTATTGAAGCAATGCCAGGGCTTTGCTGGACCACAGGGAAGGATGTGGCAAGTGTACCTGTTGCTCTGGGTGGCACATTCGTTGGCCGGGGTCTTGCCTATGTGCGGGGCCCAGAACAGCTCTGGGGGCTCAAAACGCAAGCCCCTTGCTGTGCTTGGGCCACCGGGGTTTCAAGCCTGGTTCTTGACCCCACTTGGGAAGGAACACGGCCTGCCCCCCGGGTAGTTGGCCATGTCACCTACTCTGAGACCAGTTATCTCTTGTACTGGACCAATCAATGCAAGGCTTTCCATCCCCAAGTTGATTGGCCCATCACTGGGATGCCTTGCTCCCCTGAGCCATGCCATTGGCTCTTGCATGGCTGGGAAAGGCGGGGCTACAGCATGCAGGCCTGTGGGGTGATGATTTGCGGGGGGGAAAGCGTTCTCACGGATCTTTTGCTCCCTCAGGCATCCCACCCCCTGGCTCGTTCCCCCCACCGGTGCCACCCCCTGGAGCCATGCCCCCAGGAATGCCTCCTGCCATGCCCCCTCCGCCCATGCCACCAGGTGCTGGTGCCCCTGGCCCACCATCTGGAGCTGCACCCAGTGGAGGACACCCACCACATCCACATCCCTTCCCACCGGGTGGGATGCATCACCCAGGTAGGTGTTGGGGACAGTTTGGGCTAGTGGGCAGAGCGCTGGACTGGGCACTAATGCCACGTGACTTGGTTTCCCTTTTCTGTAAAATGGGCACAGTGACACTGGCTTCCTGCCTGATTCACTGAGCCCTGCTCAAGACAAAATTCCCATGCAAGAGTAAGTGCTTAGTGATTTTATTAATGAGGGTGTTAATAATCCTGCTCTTCAGTTAGAGTGGGAGATGTCTGAGCAGGGAAGCCAGGGTGGAGTGGTCTGGATCAATGCGTCTCATTGCTGAGCCTTAATTTTTAAATCACTTGCTTTCTTTTGGCAATAGCTGCCTTTCATCAGCTGGATGCTTCGTGGCTTGGACTGAATGTGAATGTTAGGGATTGGTCCCTGGGAGCCTGGCACTGCCCCCATCTGGCCACCCACACTGGGATTGGGCCTGGGGGCCTGGCACCCCCTGCCCCCCTCAGGTGGGATTGGGCCCTCGGTTCAGGATCTCTTGCCAGATCTCCTGACCTTTGTTTCTGGTTGAAATGGGTGCCTTGAGCACAGATGGTGTTTGCACCTGCAGCCATGGTCCCAGGAAGCCAAAGGCCTAGGCTGAACACTGCCCTTGTCTTCCTACCCCTTTTTATGCTCTTGGATCCCTCCAGGGGCTGCCAGTTAAGGACAGTTCATCTGAAAACCTTCAAAATGGCTTACATGCCTTGGTTTTCCCCCACTCCAGTTCTCAGCCTCGCCCTCGCACACCCCCAGCCCTCTCCCTTTCCGCCTGGTTAAGAGGCTTTGTGTGCGATCTGGGAACGGGCTGCGGGTGACCAGATGGCAGCTGTCACCTCCAATTACACACCAGCTTTGGGGCCTTCGAAGTAGGCAATTACATGCGGTAAATGGTTCCCCCCCACCCCCCATAGCGGTATGCCTGGGTGTCCAGGCTTCTGCTAAAAAGATTGTGGGTGTGGGGTTGGGGTGGAGGAAGGGGAAGGGATCTAGTTTGAAAAGCAAGCAAATAGGCAATTTTTTGCCTGGTAGATTCCCCTCCTAGCTGCCTAGGTGGTTTGATTGGGCCATGCCCCTCCCTGCTGCCGGGAAGATGGGGGAGTTTGTTAGCAGTGTCCCCAGTCCATCAGCCAGGATACAGCTCTCGAGTCTGCTGTATGTAGGGAGGGAAACTGTGCTGGATGGGTCCAGCAGAGAAATGGGGTGCAGGTTATTGATGAGGGCAGAGCAAGTCTGAAGGATGTAAAGGCATCTCCGTACCATGGGGGCATCGGATCTGTATTTGGAGGCCTCAGCCCAGCTCAGTTATGGGGCTCGAGACCAGGTGGGAGTTGGCTGGTCTCTTCCTCCTGGGATCTCTGGGCTAGTGGATCTGAGCGTCCCTTCTACTTCCAGTCCTGCCCCTGGCAGGCTGGGGGAGTCGGGCAGGAGCTGTGGTTGTTCAGTGCCCCTAGCCAGGTCTGCCGTGCAGCTGCCCTGATCACAGCTTCCATTTGAGTGGGTCTTAGAGCCCATGAGGGTCTCACTCTGTCTCCTCCCCAGGAATGCCGCCAATGCAGGTGCATCATGGACCTCCTGGCATGGGCCAGCACCACCCGGGACCCCCAGGCTCTGGCGGGCAGCCGCCACCGCGCCCACCACCTGGCATGCCGCACCCGGGGCCCCCACCTATGGGCATGCCGCCCCGTGGACCACACTTTGGGTCCCCCATGGGTAAGTACAGGCATGGTAGACGGGGAGAAATGGGACTCCTGAATTCGCTTCCTGCCTCTGACAACACTGACACTGTGGGACCTTGGTCACGTTGCTTCATTTTGCCCCCTATCCACAAGTGGAAATGGGGAGATGGGCTTACGCAGAGTTAGAAGGAAGGATTGGAAGGGACCTATAAGATTATCAAGTCCGGTCAGGTCCCCTGCCATGGGCGGGAGGTAATTGGGCTCAAACGAGCTCAATGAAGTATTTGTCCAGCCTCCTCTTAAAGACCATGTCTGCTGGAAGTGTTCCAGATTCTAGTTATCCGTACAGAAAAGAAGTTTTTCCTTATGTCCAGCCAAAACTTTTCCTTGACTAGCTTGTGTCCATTGGTCTGTGTCTTCCAGGGGGGGCGGTGTTTTTCAGAAAAGTTATTCACCTAGGTCATAGTGTTTGCCCTTGACATATTTGTTGACAAGTTGTTCCCAAGACTGAAAAGCAATTAAATATGCAGATTAGTAGTAGGTAGATCCCTGCCCAGCTGTCCCATTGGTTGAACTGGGCTATGCCCCTTCCTGTTGCCAGAGAGATGAGGAGGTTCATTAGCAAGTGTCCATTATTCTTGGCTCTGCCTGCCTCCCCTTGGCTGCAGCAGTAAGCTGGCCCAGCTTCACTAGTATCCTCCAGTGTTCCTGGCCAGTGGACTTGAAGGGAAAGCCCTCTGGGGGCTGTCTGCCCCACAGCCTCCGCTTGGAGCTGAGGCTAAATGCCAGCATCCTCTCTCCCCGCAGGTCACCCTGGCCCCATGCCGCACCATGGGATGCGTGGGCCGCCTCCACTGATGCCCCCCCACGGCTACAGCGGCCCCCCGCGGCCACCACCTTATGGCTACCAGCGGGTCCCAATGCCTCCGCGACCAGCTCAGAGACCCCCGGTGCCCCCACGGGGCCCCCTGCGAGGACCTCTGCCATAGGAGGCGCTGCATGGAGGCCTGAAGAACCTTCCTGCCACAGATCCCTCTTCAGTCCCTGGATCTCAGCTTGTGCACGGACCAATGTTCCCAGGCCCGGGAGCCTCATCGGTGTTGTATAACCCCCCCAACCCTCTCCTCTCCCTTGGACCAGCCCTTATTCTTTCTCTTCCTCATTCTCTAGGATTTTAATGAGAGGGTTTTTCTATGTAAAGCAAGCGATCAGCCCTTTGCAAATAAACCAACTGGGTTTCTCTCGCCAACGTGGCTCAGTCTTCTTTCAGGCTGTGTAGCACAACCTTCTTCAACCCCTCTTCCCACCTCCTGTATGCTGGGGATAGTGGATCATGCAGGACTTGGCAGTCCCTTGTGTGGGGCTCATGTATGCAGTAGATCCATGCTTGGGGAGCAGCGTCTGGTGTATGGAGCTGCAGCTAGTAGTAGGATGGGAGACTTGGGGGTTGGGAGCACAGCAAGGTCTTGGTATGTCTTGGGGGGCATGTCCTAGTCCCAAGCAGCAGAGCCCCATCTCCCCGTTGGCTGTGGGGCAGGAGTCCCGGCTGCATGGTGCTCCCCTGAGACTCCATCCAGTTGGCTCTGGACCAGCTCTGAGCCAGCTCCTCTTGGGGTCTGAGCAGGGGTTGGCAATGCTTTAACCTCCGGGGGCTGCCTCTGCCTCATATAAGTAAAGGTTTGGATTCTTTCGGGCCAATGTTTTTGGCAGGTATTCTGCCCTCTTCGAGTGCCACCCCAATCCCCTTCCCCTGTCCCATCTGCTTTCTGCTCCCCCCCATCTGCCATGTGCCCTGCACAGAGGCTGTCCATACTGTTGCTAAGCCATGGCTTAGCTGCCTTTGCTTTAAAACAGCAGTGGACAAGGCAGAATGCAAATAACATGCCTTCAGTGGGGATAAAACCTGCTCTCCTGAGCGCTGGATGCATCCCTTGCAGAAATTAGCCCCTATGCTCTGTGCCTCTCTCCTGGAGGCTGTTGTGGGAGAGGGAGGGAATGGATTTGAAAGCCTTCCTCGAGCTGCTAGCGGTGGGGCTGGCTGTGTGGATGGGCAGAACGGGATCATTAGCATCTTCTAACGAATTCAGTGTGGCTGCACAAGCCAAGCTGTTAATTGGGGAGGTATAAAAGCAGCGTGGCAGGGTGGGAAGTTTCACACCTTTTGTGATAGCGGGTGAGGGCGGGGGCTTCTCGCAGAGGGAGCCTGTTCTCTGCTGATTAGAAGCAGAAAAGACTCCATTAGTAACAAGACCACAGGTCTCGTCTGCTTCTGCTTTCAAGGGCCCTTTCGTCAGCTCCAGCGCCTCCCCACTGCCTGTCTGAGTCCTCACATCTACAGCACAACTTCTGCTGAGTCTCAGGTTAAAGCAGGGGTGGCCAAACTAACATGGGTAGATGCCAGCCTCTGTCCCATGCTCCTCAGGTGCTGGGCAAAGGAAGGATCCCAGAAACCAAACCTGGAAGCCAGGCTGTATTCCCCTCCACTCAGTCTTGTTCCCTTCTGGAGCTTGGAGAGATTATTTCCAACAACTGTCAATTAAACCGATCCAGAAATAGGGCTCTCTGCACAGCTCAGCCCCTTCCAGATATGTTCACACCACATCAGCTCTGCCAATGCTGCCACTTCTCTCCCTGCTGCATCGAGCCCCCCACCGCCTCCACTCTGTCATTTCCAGGTGGAGCTGGAAGCCAATGTCTCAGCCAACACCCACACACCTGCTTTAGCTGTCCCTCCGTCTGGGGTATTTGGGGTTAGAGGGAAGGAAATCCAGCACAGTCCCTGGCTGGAGGCTAATATGTGTGTGCCCCATGGCTGTGTTGGGAGCCTGAGATCAAATGCAAAGGGGGGACTGAGTGTCTCTAGGTGGTGGGTTTCTGAGTTCCCCCAAGACCAAAGAAGAGCAGGGAAGGGGCATCAAGAACCTGCTTTACGGGCAAAAAGTGGGGCCTTTGACAGGCCAAAGGCTGGTCTTAGTGGTGCAACCCCCGTTCTTCCTGGCTCCTGCTATCACCACTTTCAGTAGCACCCCACAACAGACGGTTTCTGCGGTGGACCCTAATGGCAGCATATTGGAGCCAGCCAGCCCCACTGGCACACAGGATGGGAAAGGGTCAGCTAGGGCTGAGCTCCTGCAGGGAAAACAGCTCATATCACCCCATTGTACAGCTGGAAAAACTGAGGCACCAAGCCAGCCTGCTCCCAGTTACCCAGCAGCAGATCTAAGGGATCCAACAAGGCAGGTCTCTGGGTTTGCTACGGTCCCCTGGCTCCCAGCCTACGTGGGGAACCAGGCCAATAGGCTGAGCTAATGCAGGGGCTGGTGGCTGGGCTCCAGTGATGCCTGGCAGCCCGTCTTGCTGTGCTCAGCTGCTCGGCGCTAGAGCTGCAGGGCTCCTGGGTTCCTGCGGTCCGTGCATCTCCCTCCATGGTGGCAGCCGCTTTAAGGAGCAGGACAGTGGGAGAGCGAATGCAGCTGGGACTGGTGATCTGTTCTCCTGGCCAGCTCCAGCTTCTACAGCCAGGGCAGGGACCCATGGATCCCGGGAGCGGGTGAGTCTGCATTGGCCTTTCCTCGGCTGCTTTCTCATGTGGGGCAACAAGGATCCAATTTACAGGTGGTACCAATGCTAACAGTGCCACGATGCTGTCTCAAAGGGCCAGAGGCAATCATAGGTGGAGGAGGGCGGTCTGCATGTTTGCATAGCTATTTAGTGGGTCAGGAAGAAGTGTCCTGAATAGTGAAGCACCCCCCAGGAGGGAAATGCTAGGTGTAGAAAGGCCTCTTGAATCTTGGGATGAAGGGAGCCGTAGTCAGGCCTGTTCCCTTAAGAAAGGAAGGGCCAGCTGCTGGCAGGGAGGGCGGTGAGAGAGTGGTGCAGTCTCCTGAGGGTGGGGGCAGAACCACTTGGCCCTTGGGTTCCTGGCTGGCCTTTGTGGAAGTGGGGGTGTTTCTCCCAGGGAACGGGGTGAAATTCTCCAGCTTAGATGAGCAAATGTTTCCTTCTGGGCCTGGATCCCAGTGATGCCTCAGCAGGTCTCTGTTGCTAGCTGGTCTCATGCCCTCCTCCCTGTTTCCCCCTGTTTTTCAGGTGGGAAAACAGGCATGGAACAGGGCAGGTTCCCAAGCAGGTGCTGCCCCTGGGCTGCTGGGTGATCATGGTCTGGAGGCTTCAGCTACAGAAATCAGGCCCCATTGAGGCATCCTGAGCCAGACCTCCCCCCTTGCAACTTCTCACGCCTCAATATAAGTGAGAGGGCAGAGGATGTGCAGTAGGTCTGTAGCAGAGCCTGGAAGGGAAGTCAAGGTCTGTTTGGCCAGCAAGACCCAGATTGCTGAGGGATTTAGGTGTACGAAGGCCAAGCCAGTCCCAATCGAGGGGTCAGGGCAAGTCGTCCCTGGAGTAAGAGCCACTTACCTCCAGCTTGGAGCAATGCCCAGGTCCCAGCTGGGCCAACTGAGGTAGTGGGGGCAGCTAATCCCCATAAGCCACAGGCCACTGGCCCTAGCTACTCCAGGCTTTAAAAGTCAGGCCAAGCCCCTGGTCAGCTCGGACACCAGGAACCCACCGCGATCCCCTGATTCTGGGTCTTGTGACTCTGGTTTGACCATCAGCCCTCCTGGCTTCAAGGCAAGGGCTCCCCTGATCCCAGTTCCCCTCCGCTCACCTCGTCTCCAGCTTCTGACCCTGGCTTGTCTGGCTACAACTATGAATCCAATCCCCACCTCTCAGCTGCCTGCGAATCTAGCCCGGACTGTACCCATGCACAGGGTAACTAACCCCCAAGCCAGACTTCCCATGCCTAGGTGCATAATTTGCACCTGGTCCAGGACTGGTGCACCCGGGAACTACTGTAATTCTCCTTTAAAAAGCACCCTGCCTCACAGTCCTCTGCTTTCCACCAGCCGATCTGTCCACAACTCCGGTTTAACCCTGTTGTGGACAGATCGGCTGTTGCTGGGATATTTACGGTGCTGTAAAAATCCTGGAGAAGGGAATGATGAAATGCTGCTGGCCTTCAGCAGCATCCAAAGGGAAATCTCTGGCTGGGTCATAAACCGTGTGCAATCCCCATCCCACACCTGGTGCTGCAGCTCATCACTCAGAAAGCTCCTGGAGCCAGGCCAGGAGGGAGCTGGGTGCTGGGTGCTGAGGCTTGGGCTCAGCTGGCTGGAGGGACAGCTGGGGAGAAGGCGGATTGAAGCGGTCCTGACCCCTAGGCTCTTGCCAGCTCCACAGGGGGAGGGGGTGCAGGGAGAGGTCCTGTTACTGGATGAAGAGGGAGAATTGTCACCTCGAGAACCCAGGAGTCCTGACTGGGGGTTGGGGGCTGCTGTAGCCTATGCCCCTTCCATCAGGAAGGGAGCTTGGCTGTGCCTTCATCACCAGCTTGGGGGCTGGATGGGAAAGATTTCATGTTGAGAAGTGGTTTATTTCTTCTGGGAGGAGAGGAATCCACTCTTAAATACCTCTTTAAATAGGCAGTGCACCCTTCAGCGGTGCTCACCGTGCTCTTTGCTTCTGGGTGCTGCCATGCGCCAAGCGGCATGGCTCAGCCCTCCCCTGGCGTCAGCCAGGAGTTGGGTATTAGGGCTCTAGAAGCTGAATTTCAACGTGTCTTGGCATCATTTTGCTCTTGGCTGGGCCTGGAGGGGGGCTCTGTTTGCTTTTGTGGTTCTGACTCGGCCCTGAGCTGGAAGCAAAGCACTTGGCATCACCGTGAGATCCACCAAGGCCAGAAGGGGCCGATGGCCTGGCTGCTCTGCCTACTGGGATGCCCCCCATGCTCAACCCTGTGCCACCCGGGGTTGGCCTGTAGCTGCTTTCCTGGCAAGGCCTGTGTCCTGGTCCTCTGTAGCATCCTGCTACTCTGGTGCCTGCTCTGGGTTGGGGGGGCAGGGGGGTGCAAGTTCACTCACGACCGCTGTGAGCCGGGCACTGGGCTCTCAGTTCGTAGACCATGTCCACACCTGTCCTCATTGAAGGGGAATAAGCTCTTCCTTTAACGGGGAGGCAGCTAAAACTGTGGGCCATCAGCTCCCCCAGGTCCAAAGCTAGCGCCAAGTTATCCCAGCCCGTGCGGCAGCTACGCCCCATCCGTTCCTTTGCCCCCTGCTCTCATGTGTCCAGAGCTGAACGTCTCCAATACCCGCAAGGAAGGTTTAATAAAGAGGATCCTGCTCCTCCCACTCCAGGGAGGGGTGGACCCAGCTGGATGTGCAGTGGGGGCTTTCAGCTGAGACCCCTACACTCCCCAGCAAACTAATGCTGCAGCCAGGCCTTCAGGCCACCCACATCCTCCGAGGCCTCGTCACCCGCGCAGCGTCACCTGGACAGGCAGCTGCTCTGCAAAGGCAGGCTCAGTGCCCTGTCAATCACCGGGCAGCCACTGCAGCGCCGGGCTGCAGTCTCTTCTCGGCCGGCATGCGGGTTACGCACCTGCAGGTCCGTTTCACCTGGCTGCGTTACCAGCCAGGCTGAGCTGGGTCTTGCCGGACCCGATCCCTCTTCCCCACTGCACTGGGTGGCTCTTTCCTTTCTCTTCTCTGCACCAGTCCTCCTTCGCCTCCCCTCCTCCTGCTGGGCAGTGGAGGGGAGTCTGGTCCCTGGCGTTGGGCTGGTCTGGGGGACTTGAGCGTCTTTCTTGTTCCTGGCCCTGATTCCAGGACACGCTGGAATCGGGTCCAGACGGGGCAAAGTGCAATAAGGAGCAGCTCCTGCCAGACACCCTCCCTGGGTCTCGGGAGCTACGGCTGGGGGTGGAGAAGGGCTGGCTTGGAAACCCTGAGTTCAGATCCCGCCTCTGCTACCCACTCCCTGAGTACAGCCTTGGGCACCTCCCATTGCTGCCTCTGCTCCCCTGTGCAGTGGGGTGAGAGCCTGGTCTTGCCCCGGGGAGGGCGGGGGTTCAGGGATGCAGAGGGCTTGGGGCCTAGTGAAAGGCTTTTGTGGGTACAGTCCGCCCTTCTGCCCCTCTGCCTGATCCAGTTGCAGCTTCAAGTGCAGATTGGCCCGGCCTGTTCCTGGTCCCAGCCCTGGCTCAGATCTCGGGGTGCAGAGGGGCCGGCAATTTGGCTCAGCTCCACTGCTGTCCTGCTGGGTGACTGCGGCTACCTCCCTTCCCCTCTCTGTGCCTCAGTTTCCCCTTTCCCTCTTCTGCCAGGGGCAGGGCTGAGCGTGGCAGAGCCTGGCACCCTGCCGTGCTAATGGGGCCATGGCAGAGGGTTTTGTGAATCCCAGAAAACCAAGTGTGTAAGTACCAGGGATGATCGCCGGGCCCGTGGTCCCGAGAGGGGCCCAGGACAGGGTGCATCTGTGTGGTGGCCATCAGAGCTCAGCGTGGGCTACGAGCCCTGCCTGAGGCGCTGATGACCCAGGCTGCTTGTCACAATTAGTTTGGGGCAGCTACAGGTTTACCAGTCCCCTGGCTGGCTCGTGGGGAGCTCCTGGGAGGTTGTAGTCTGCCAGCCTGGAGATGCAACCGCTTCAGGGGTGGCACCATTTTATTGTCCGAGTTCCTTGTTCAGCACTGGAAGAAAGGGTCTTGGCCTCTGCACTTTTGCCTCTGCCCCCTCATGCTGTGGATCCCAGGGAGAGGCTGCCGTGACTTGACGTGCGCGGGTGTGTATGTACATGTGTGCGCCGCTACTCTCTACTGGCTAGACTCACAGCTGCTCATCTGTGTGTCCTAAGCCCCGTAGTGATTGGGGATTCTCCTTTAGTGCTTGGTGCCAGGGTCCCAGCTTGTGGAGACGGGCCAGGAGAAGCTGAGGGGCATCCCGAGCAATGGTGTGAGGTCTTGACCCGTATCCTTTCTTCCATGCTGTGGTTGGAGCAGTGGATGCAGCCCGGTGTGGCTGGACCAGGCCAGGCAGCGTGGGTGTCCAGACGGGTTTATCTGCCCGGCTCCGTGGGTGTGGGCTGCAGCCAAGTGACCGATGCTCACGCTGGGTGTTTTGAGCTCTCTCAGGTGCATCTGGGAGGCAGGATAGGTCCCCTTTTCTCCCATGGCAAACATAATAACACCCCCCCCACCCCCCCATCTCTGGCCCCAGGAAACCAAACGCCATCTGGAAACAGCAACGTGATTGACACGCAAGTGCCGCGGATGCCCGGCAAGACGGGCAGTCATTCCATCTGTCGCGGTGGTCGCAAGCAGCAGCTGATCTCCCAGGCCTGCATTGCCTGGGAGGAAAGCGTGGGCCAGTGGTTAGAGCATGTCTCTGGGACTTGGGTTCAAGTCCTTGATTTGCTACAGCTGCCTGGATGGACAGAAATACTTAGGAGTCTAACTCCTATGGGTTTCCAGGGGACTTAGGCACCTCAGTCTTTCTGCATCTGGCCGTTGATCTGTCTGTACCTTCATTCCCCCCAGCTGTATGACAAGGCCTTGCTCCCTGGAGCAGCGCGGTGGGGGGAGAGACCGGGAGGGGTCAGGCTGTGTTAGCTGCCAAAACACCGAACAAAGAGAGGTCGGGAGCTGCGTCAGGCTGGAGACAGGCAGAAGGCCAAGGGAGCAGGATGCCTTATGATTTGGGGAGATGGCATCATGTACAAGCGCCCATAAGGTTTTTCCTGAGCTACAGCTCACTTGATGGGATGGTGGGAGGGCATGAAAGCATCCATCCATCCCCCTGCCTGGAGGAAATCTGCGTCTATTCTTCACAAAAAGCCATTGAGTTCCCTTTGCAAAGCGGCATTGAAATGCAATGTGCCATTTCCCTGCGGTGGCTGCAACACGCGCACGCACGCACACCCGCACACACACACATGCACACACACACACACACACACACACACACAGAGAAAAACACCTCCATTGCTTTAGGATTTTGGCGCGGGGGAGTGAAGGGCAAAAGCAGATCTCCCCTCCCTTTGGCTGCCATCCCTCTTCAAGTGGGCAATGGAAACCTGACTAATTATACACCTCCGTTCCTCAGTTTCCCCTCCTTCAGGGCCTGCCATCCTGGACAGGTGGAAGAGGAAAGCTCTTTCTGCAAGACAGGAAACCTGATCTGGTGGAAGAGACCCACATGGGCGGGTAAGCAGCTGCAAGGAGGCACCAGCCTTTTTTTTCTGGCTCTTTTAAATTTAAAAAAGGGGGGGGGGGGGGCGGGAAAAATCCCTTCCTCCACCCCCCTCTCTTCCCCATTTGTTTTCTATAGCTGAATCCGGCTTCCCACCTCCCTTCACTTGGCTGCTTCAATGGACTCTCCCAGGGTTGGTTGTGTGTAGAAAGCTGTGGTGCTGATGCTCATTCTGGTACCCACGAGCTGTTTTCTTCCTGGATCCCTGGCAGAGCATCTTTCCCGGGCGCCTCGGAGGGCTGCAGCAAGCAGGTGGTGAACTAGGTAAGGGAGAGAGAGATTGGCGCCTTGCGTGCGAGACGGGCTGCTTGGTTTGGCCTCGTCCCTTGATGGGAGACAGCAGGGTTGGGGTTTTTTTCTTTTATTTCCTTCCTTTCCCCTTGGTGTGTGGCCATTTTGTCCTGAAAAACCTTGCCTCTAGCATCACTCGTGTGTCTTAATTGCATCCTGTCATTCTCCGCACCTGAGATGTCCTT
>NW_017728893.1:1380850-1389780 GCF_001723895.1 Crocodylus porosus | reverse complement strand
CACACACACACACACACACACACACACACACACACACACACACACACACACACACACACACACACATGCATCTCAACACTTACACACACACACGCACGCACACGGGGCTAATTTGGGATCTGCCCACGGGGAGGGTTGTTTGTCTGGCGCTGGTAGAAAGAGGCACCAAAATCTTTGCGCGGGGGGCTGTGGAAGGGGGTTGGAGAATGACCTTGGGCACCGTCAGTTTGGAAACGAGCTTTCTCATGGCGACATGTTTTTGCCTTTTGGAGGAAATGCACCGAAAGAGCAGAGACGGTCATAGACAGTCGGGCTTTCAATGGTGCTGGGAGCAGCTGGGGGGGTCAAAGCATGTCCATGGGGAAAGAAGCTATGATTTTAAAGCAGGGAGGAGACACGGCGTCGTTGGGTGTCTCTGGCATGGTGACAAAATAAAAACCCCATCGATGTGTGTTTAGCCCAAGGCACATTTAAGGTTTCAGCCTGGCAGTGGGTTTTGCAGTCGCAGCATCGCGTTCATATGGCTCCGGGATCCTGGGGGAGATCGGACCCTTGGAGGACAGAGTCCACGGGCTTTGGTCTTGGAAAATCACACATCGGTCTGGGTTTGGCGGGGGAATCCCACCTTTTTAGCTTCAGATCCCAGGAGAAGGGAGGCCTTGACCTTGCTCCATATACATCTGCTTCCATATAGGATTCCCACCCCTGCTCCTGTCCTTTTCTCCCCAACTGAGCACCCGAGTGCATCCAGGCCAGGGGAGCAGCTCCCTGGATGTGGCACTGGAAGGGGCCTGAAGGGACCTGAGCCTGGTGTGGGCTGGATCCCAATGACCTTGCCACCAAAGAGCCAGGCCAGGAGGCTTCCCTTGGTTGCTTTGCCTGTTCCCTCAGAGAGGGGAGGCCAGTTGGGGTGGTCCAAGACCGCTGAGGAAGTGCGTGCTGCTACAGCCTGCTCTGCTCATTGAGAAATTGGCTGTGGGGATCACCTGCCAAAGGGAATCGGGCACACGGCAGGCGTCGGAGTCGCCGGGCATGGCCTGGGGCACGTGCCGAGCCCTTCCGGGCTGACCGGGCGAGCGATCCTCCCTGTGCAGCCGGGGAAGGCTCCCATGGGCAGGAGGCTGCGTCGTCAGCCATGACTCTCAGACAAGCTAATTTTAACTCCAGCCCCGTCTCTCCCTCCTCCCTCCCCGTGCGCCCGGTGCCATGTCGCTTCTCTCCCACCCGGCTCCTTCTCCCTGCCCTTGTTTGTGCCTCGGGGGCTTGGCGCAGTGATGGGGTCTGGTGCCTTTGCCCCGATGCGGGTCCTGCTCCCCCCTGGCCCCTCCATCTTGAACCCAGGCTGTGGGGGCAAGGGCTGCCAGTCTGGGAGCTTCGTGCCAAGGCCTTGTCTTGGTGCCTGTGAGCAGCATCAGGGGCTGGAGAGGAGAGTGGGGCAGTGGCTGGAGCATGGCCAGGGAGCCAGGACACCTGGGATCTCTGCTGTGACCTAGGCGGGGGGGGCGCGTCTTTTCTTCCCTCCCCGCCGCCCAGGTCGAAGTTTCCATGATGCCCTCCCTCGGAGGAGAGAGGCCGTGGGGAGCTGGAGGCCTGCTGCCTGGGTGACGTCTGTCCCCTCTGTGGCCCTGGCCATTGCTCCAGTCCCTGCTCTTGGCTGCAATGGGGAGGGGAGGGGGGTTGAATGTGCCCCCCGTCACAGCAGACCCCTCCTGTATGGGGGGCTCTGGCCAGCAGCACCCCCAGGTGTCTGGGTGCCTGCACCCCACATCTTTAGGAGTAACCTGCACCCCCAGCTGCATGCCTGGGGCTGCAGCATCATCACCCCCCCCTCTGGCCTTGACCTTCTGGGGGCACAGCACCGACTTCCAGGGTCCCCAGGACCTGCCACTTGCAGGGCTTCCCCCCCACAAACCCCTTCCTGGTCTCCAGCTTGGCTCCTGGCCATGCACCCTGCTGCCCCCCCCCACCCCCAACCATTTTGCTTGGCTGGGCACAGCTCCGCTGGGGGGTGGGCAGGGGGCACCGAGCCCTGGGGAGATCCCGGGTGACAGAGGCCTGAAGCCAGGGGGGTACTAGAGCCCCCCATGGCAGGGATTATGGGGCATGACCCCCAGGCCCTGCCCAGCCTAGGGAGTCCTGACTGGGCTGCAGGGGGGGTCTGGGGGTGCCTCTCCCCTCCCCTCCCCGTGTGTCTCCAAGCTCAGGGCTAGGATCTGGAAGGCATCGGACCCACAGCAAAGCCACAGCCCCCTCAGGGGGTCCTTGGCAGGGACTGAAGCTGTAGCAGCCACAGCAAAGAGCCTGGGCTGGGGGGGCTCGGTCTGCGGGCAGCAGGCTGTGCCAGGCCCTGCCCACGGCTCCTGGCAGCTGGGCCCAGACCCCGAGCTGCTCCTTTAATGGGCCGCGTTGTGTCAGGTGCTGTACATAGGCATCACGCTGGGTTCTTCCCCAAAGAGCCTGCAACCCCGCCGGCCAAGGGAAGCCGAGGCACGGAGGTGGGAAAGGGACAGGCTTCCCTCCCTCGCACTTGGAAGAAAACCCCACAGTCTCGGCTCTCGAAGCTGCTGGCATTAGGGTTGGGGTTGGGACGCTGGTGCCCACTGGCCTCTATCCCTAGTGGGCTCTGAGCTCGCTCTGATTGTGCTGCCACGTTATTGGCTGCTGCGCCCACCCCAGACTCAGCCGCATTCCTGCAGCAGAGACCCAGCAGAGGCTGGTTCACCTGGGCTTTGCTGACCTCGTTGTCATGCAGAGGTGACTGGGGAGGGACGGCTTATGGGGTGGGGGGCGAAGGAGGAAGCTCAGCCCCATCCTGTGCCCTGAAACTGCTTTAACATCCAGCAGGTAAAAGCAGGCACTGGGCATTGGCTGCTCAGACCGTAGCTCCCTCGTGCCCAGACCCCAGTGCCAGAGTGGCGGCTGGAAGCGAGAGGGACCTGGGTCTGAGCAGGAGTTTCCCCCTGTTCCTCTCTCCCTTGCAGCCTCCAGCATTTAGGGTGCAGGAAACTCTGGTGCCGAGGCCGTGCCCCTCTCTCTCGTGCTCAATAGCTCCCAATGCCCCTTTCCTCCAAGCCCACGTCCAGTCCCTTTGGGAATGAGCACGTTTATAACAGTAATGCCAACTGGCGGAAAACCATCGCAAGACTTGGGATTTCAAAGTCAAAATAACTCTGACTCGCAGTCTCCCGATCCAGCCCTCAGACCTCTGGATTTTCCCAGCTGGTAAGTGGAGGGAAAGGGGTGAGGGGAGATGGAGGCCCCCGTGGTGACAGAGGGAGTGCAGCAGGATAGGGATGGATGGGCCCTGGGGCTACCCCATTCCCCCATCCTGCTCCTGCCCCCACTCCCACCCTTACCACAGGGGCCTCGATCTCCACCCCGTCGCCAATGAAGAGATTACGTGCCAACCTCTTCATTTTTTGAGTTCGTCTCAAGATTTTTGGCACAGTGGGGTTGACAAGGCTGTTATCTTGAACACCAGGCAGTTCCTTTTCACCCCACATGGACTTCAAGCGTGGGACTCATGGCCCCAAGGTGCGGTGGTAGCTAAGAGGGCAGCCAGGTCCCCCGAGGGAGCGCACGCATCCGGGGGAACTGGGGACGGCGGAAGGGGCACAGCCTCTGCATCGGACCTGCCCGGGCCCTCCATGCTGGGGCTGCAAGGGAGCAAGGAATGAGGGAAAACCCTGCTCAGACCCGGTCCCTCTGCTCTTCCCGTGGTGCCAGGTGCTGCACAAGCCTTTATTAAAAACATTTTATTAGAAAAACTGTCACTATGAAACACACCATTTCCCTTCCCTGCAGCCGTCAATTCACCTCTGCCTTCCCTCCCCTCCTCCCAGGCTCAGCCCCTGCCGCAAGGAGCCTTGCCCAGCCGCCCCGAGCCCGGGCCACGCGAATGGGTCAGGGGCCAGCGCCGTGGGACGCCGCCCGGGCCTGAGCGGCTCCTGGAGCTGCCTGCCAGTGCTTCTCGCCCTCCACCCGCCTGCCCGCCCGCGGTAGTGCCTGCGCCACCATGGAGGAAGGTTACCGAGACCGGACGGCGTTCATCCGTGGGGCCAAGGACATCGCCAAAGAGGTGAAGAAGCACGCCAGCAAGAAGGTGGGCCGGGGCATGGACCGCGTGCAGGACGAGTACACGCGGCGCTCCTACACCCGCTTCGAGGAGGAGGACGACGACGAAGACTACCCGCCCCAGGATGGCTACTACCGTGGCGAGTCGGCTCCAGATGAGGACGGCGCCTCCAGCGATGCCACCGAGGGCCACGACGAGGACGACGAGATCTACGAGGGCGAGTACCAGGGCATCCCGCGTCGCGACTCGCTCAAGGGCGGTGACGGCCCCGCCACCCCCCCGCCTCCCGCCAGCACCTTCCAGGACTTCGAGGACACGGAGGGGCAGCGGCGGAAGGACAAGGAGGAGCTGGCGCAGCAGTACGAGCTCATCCTGCAGGAGTGCGGCCACGGGCGCTTCCAGTGGACCCTCTACTTCGTGCTGGGCCTGGCGCTCATGGCCGACGGCGTAGAGGTCTTTGTGGTCGGCTTCGTGCTGCCCAGCGCCGAGAAGGACATGTGCTTGTCGGACTCCAACAAGGGCATGCTGGGTGAGTCGATGGGGTGGGGGAGCGAGGCCTTTGGGGGGCGGAGTTTCCAGGGGACTATGGCAGGGGCGGGGCCAGGTGGAGAGCAAGGCATGCTGGGAAGAAGGTGGGGGAGTGGTCTATAAAGGCGGTTCCAGGTCCTGTTGGTTGTGGTGGTCTCGCACTCGGGGCACTGCCAGCTGGGGTGACCCCCCGCCACACAGGGCTGGCATGAGGGAGCTCCCCCAGCCCTGGCGTGTTACATGGGGTTGGTGTGTGCGGTGGGGCTGGCGTGTTACGCAGGGCTGGTGAGTGCAGTAGGGTTGGTGGGTGCCGTGGGATACCGATGCACACGAGGCCCCATTGCTTCTTACTGCATCTCAGCCAGGCTCCCTCCCCTTGTACCTGCTGCTGTCACCAGCATTGCCCGCTGCCCCCAGCTACCCAGTGTCTTTCTCATACTGGGAACCAACTGGGAGCTGCCAGCCCCGCTCCCCTGGTGTCTGCCCAGCCCAGGGCAAGGTCCGGCTGTGCCAAGGGGAGCCCTGGATCCCAAGCAAGTGCCTCCCTTGCAATGGACCCCAGGGAGAGGGGGTCCTTGCTGCCCCCTGCTGGAGGCTTAGCGCTGCTCTGCTCTGTGTCATAGCCTCTCTACTGCTGAGGAGGAGTCTCAAGCTCTAGCACTGTTGTGGGGAGGGGGAGTCTGCTGTGGTACCAACCATGGGTGGGTGGATCTTGGGGGGGACAGGCTAGGGATGGGGCAGGATGATTGCCCCTGCTCATAGATGGGGAAACTGAGGCACAGGCTTTGCCTCAAGTCCCAGCAGCAGAGGAAGGAGGGGAACCTAGGAGCCCTCCTCAGGGCTCCTCAGCTTTTTCTGGAAGGACATGTGATCCCCACATGGGGAAACTGAGGCATGGGGCCAGATGACATCCCCAGGTCACCCCGTTGGACTGTGATGGGGCTGAGGGGCCGAGTCTGGGCTCCCCCGCCCTGGATGAGGGCTCTAACCATTGGGAACCTTGCTGCCTCCCAGAATCCTTTGCACCATTGCTTGCAGGGGGCAATGCTGCTCAGGGGAGGGTTTTTCTCTTTTACTGAGAGCTGCTCTCTGGACTCCTGGGTCCCTGCCACCTTGGAGAGGAGGGTGCGGCCTAGGGGCTGGGGCAGGGCACTGTGCCGTGGGCTCCTGGGTTTTCTTTCCAGCTCAGAAGGAGGAGTAGGAGGGAGAGGCCGAAGGCTCGGGGACTCCTGGGTTCTCTGGGAGGAAGGGGGTGCGCGGGCTCCTCCTTTCCCAGGCTTTCCAGCCACCAACTCCCTGGTGCCTCCATTTCCCCATCTGAGCAGTGGGTGCTAGTGCCCTGCCTCTGCCCCAGGAGAGCCAGGAGCAGCGGGGGACATGGCTGCCAAGTGCCAGAGCCCTGCAGAGGGGCTAGGCGGCCAGCCATGGGCTGGGGGAAGCCTGCCGGGGTCCGGCATCCTCATGCTTCAGGGCTCCGACTGGCCCACAGCGGAGGGTCAGGAAGGAGCAGGCTGCAGGGACTCGTCTGCCTGGCACAGCGAGGGGCTGGGCTGGTGCAGATGGGCTCCAGGCCCCTGGCTTCCCCATCCCATGATGCCCCTGTCCCCATGTCAGGGGGAGGGGGGATTACCCCTGCCTCCTCCCTCCATGGAAGCTGAGACCCAGAGTCGAGGAGCAGCCTGGGGCATTGGGCAGGGAGCCCAGGAGTCCTGGCTCCCAGGGCCGCCCATCAAGCACTGCCAGAACGTGGGCCGGATCCTGGGAGATCCCCCCCGCCCCCTTCCCTGTCCCTGCAAGGCCTTGTCATTGGTCCGGCACCTTGTCTGGACTAGTCTGGACTGGAGCTCTGTCCCTCCAGGGCTGCTGACTCTGCTTTGCCCACGCCTCAGTTTCCCCTCACTAATGGGTGCCTTCCCTTGGTGGATCCTGGGATCGCCGAGGCAGGCGGGGCTGATGGCAGCCTGTCACCGGGGTCAGAAGCTGCCAGCTCCACCACTGACCACCCCTGCATGGCCGTGGGCCTGTCACTTAACTCCCCTCTCCACCCTGGCCTCCCTCCTTGTGCTGGGGAGAGCGGCACCCCTGAATGACGATGGGGCTGGGCTGAGCGTTGCCTGTGGGCTGGGGAAGGGGACTTGCTTTGCTACAGAGAGAAAATGTGGCCTGCCCGGATGCCTGGGTTCTCCGGCAGCCCCACTCCAGGCCCCCCTGTGGCCGGGGCAATCGTCTCCCCCAGCACTGGCCTGGGCTGGCTCCCCTTCCCCAGCCAGCCCTTCCCTGGATGGCTGTGCTCTCACATGGGGCTTTTCACCCCCTAACCCCCCCAGGAGGCAGCCTCTTGGTTGTGGGGTGGGAGCTGGAGTCCAGGGGGGCAAAGGGACTTGCCAGGGTCCATGAGTGAGTCAGGGGCAGAGCTGGGAGTCTGCTATCCCTCCCCTCCCCTGCACACAGACGCCTCTTGGGACTGCTCGGCTCCAGCAGGGACGTGCTGGGGGGTGGATCTTCAAGGGTGGGGGCTGTGCCTTGCATTTTGGGGGCTGGGCTAGGCGCTGACTCATCCCCCCCGCCGTGATCACTGAGTCCGTGGAAATTGGGCTGGCGTTATCTGCCTTGGCCAGGGGCCCCCCAGGCTCCGCGCTGCCACAAAGGGGCTTAGCCAGCATTAAGCCCCTATGAAAGACTCGGAAGGGGTTTAGGGATGGGGGTGGGGGGGGAGCCTGCCCCAGCCTAGGTGGGGGGGTGCTGGGTTTCGTGGGAGGTCTCTGAGCTCTGGGCCAGCGCAGGCCGCACTGCGGCATGGCGCCCGCCCCGCCCCTGCCCGCGGCATTTGCTGCAGCCGTCCCCCCACCAGTATCCTGTCCCCCCAGCTCCCCCCAGTATGGGCTCTAGTCCCCTCTGGGCTGGAGATGATTATCCCGGTGCTGTGGGGAGCCGGTGCCTGGGGAGCAAGGGGCTGAGCTGAGCCCCAGCAAACTCGGTACAGTGGTCTGACTGCGAGGGAAGCTCACATGGGGTGTGTAGGAGGTGTGCAAGGGGGCGTGGGTGTACCAAGGGGGCTGGTGCATGCACGTTCGTGGGGGGCTGGAGTGTGCGTGCATGTACAGGCTGAGCTCGTGCATGTGTGTGTGTGTGTGTGTGTGTGTGCGTGTGTGCAGGCTGAACGTACACACAGAGGTGTGTGTGTGCATGCATAGGCTGAGTGTGCACATGTATATGTGTGTCTACATGTGTAGGCGGAGCATGCATGTGTGCGTGGGTGTGTATGTGCCGGCCAAGCGTGTGCACACGGGCGTGTACGCATGTGTGCGTGCACTGAGCAGATTTGGCAGGATCCGGCCTCTGGGGCGCTCAGTCCACACGGCCTTGACAGCAGCTGCCGCGTCGATGCTCCCGCACGGACGCACCGGCGCCTGCCTGGGGGTGGCATCGGGAGCCGGAGCAGGGACTCATCCTACCACACAGAGGGCATGGAGCCTGGCACGGGGCTGGGGTCCATGCCCAAAAGCCGGGTATGGGGGTGGGGGCATGGGGGCTATAACCCCTGGCCAGAGCCCTCTGCTCTGAGGCTGCTTTGAAGCAGCCCGGAGGCTGCTCTGCTTTCCCCCGGGGAAGCAGGCAGGGGCTTGGCCTCTCCATTTTGGGGGGCCCAAAAACCCCTCAGAGCCCCCAGGCAACTGGTCCTGGCCTGGAGCCTGCCCCCTCCCCACCGTGTGGCCTGTCACCCAGCATCAGGCTGACGCAGAGTCCTGTGACCGCGGTGCCAAGGGAAAAGGAAGAAGGGATAAAAATAGCCGCAGCTGCTTCACGGGAGATCTGCCTCCCGGCCCCCCCGGCCTCCCAGTGTCCCCTCTGCTCTGAGCTTTGAGGGTCTCCGGCGCCGGGGGCTCTGTGCTGAGCTGGGAGGCACTTGCAGGGAGGGAGCAGGTCCCAGCTGCTCCGGGCAGGGCTTGGGCGGAGAATCGGTCTAGTCCTAGGCTGGGGTCCCTCACGTGGGCGTCGGGCCATGGAGCAGAGCCCCAGGAGAGAGAGATGGGAGCCCCTGCTGCCCCCAGGAGCTCCAGCCCCACCTGCCCCAGTGCACGGCAGGATGGAGTGGGGGTTGTCACCAGCAGGAGAAGGGGTCCTTTAAAGGAGCCCAAAGACCCCCCTGCCCCTGGTCCAATTGCTGCAGCCATGAGAGACCGCCAAGGGATGTTACCAAGGCTGAGCGGTTAGCGGTGGCAGAGCTGTTGCCGGTGCCTCAACCACAGAGGGGAGGAAGGGATCCCAGCAGCCTGGGGGCTTTCCCCAGAGGGAGCTCATTCCCCTGGGATGCCTGGCTCGGGGG
>NW_017728893.1:1373359-1380750 GCF_001723895.1 Crocodylus porosus | reverse complement strand
CTGGCAGGGCCCAGCGGGGACAAGGGCCATCTGTCCTCCCTCCAGACTGGGGCTGCCCTGAGCCACTGGGAGAGGTCTCCGGGGCAAGCCTGGACACCTGGGTCCTCCTCCAGTGCCGAGGCTCTCTGGACGCTTGGGTCCCTCCCTGATGCCCTGCTTCTCTCGCCCCCTCGCAGGACTCATTGTGTACCTGGGCATGATGGTGGGTGCCTTCCTGTGGGGCGGCCTGGCCGACCGCCTGGGGCGCCGCCAGTGCCTGCTCATGGCCCTGTCCGTCAACAGCGTCTTCGCCTTCTTCTCCTCCTTCGTGCAGGGCTACGGCACCTTCCTCTTCTGCCGCCTGCTCTCGGGTGTGGGGTAAGGGGGCTGCGGCATGGAGAGGCCTGACCCTGGGCTTGGGGGGCAAGGGGCCAAGCTGGGGGTTTATGAAGGCTGGAGGCTCCTGGGTTTATGAAGGCTGGAGGCTCCTGGGTTTCAATGCCTGGGACTGCAGAGCCTGGAGATGCCCTGGCTGCCCCACTTGGGGGCGCCTGGAAGCTGCTGGTAAGGGAGGGGATTAGGGGCAGGGGGGAGCCCAGCTGGGAGGAAGGATGCTGGGGGCTGCAATCGCTGATCTCTGCTATGGGTGGGGGTCAGTCTGTGGGACTGAAGAGCCTGGGTCACGGGATCACAGCCCCCTTGGGAGATCCCAGTGTGGGTCCATCTCCCTGGGCGCAAGATGGGGTGTCAGATGGGACCTGGGGAGCCAGGACGCTTGTCCTGCCATATCCACGCCTGGCATCCGGGCTGCCCCCACCCCATCAGTGCGGCTGGCTGCAGCCTTCGCTGGTTCCTTCCTGAACCCCAAGCCTGGGTCCTGGAGCATGCAGCTGGCCCCAGCTGCCCTGACC
Source organism: Crocodylus porosus (assembly GCF_001723895.1). Lineage (NCBI taxonomy): Eukaryota > Metazoa > Chordata > Crocodylia > Crocodylidae > Crocodylus > Crocodylus porosus. The sequence goes on along the minus strand of NW_017728893.1, from coordinate 1,379,860 downwards.
ACCCCGTCCCTGCTCCCCCAGCATTGGCGGCTCCATCCCCATCGTCTTCTCCTTCTTCTCGGAGTTCCTGGCGCAGGAGAAGCGCGGCGAGCACCTCAGCTGGCTCTGCATGTTCTGGATGATCGGGGGCATCTACGCCTCGGCCATGGCCTGGGCCATCATCCCGCACTACGGTAGGAGCCTGGCCCAGCCCAGCATGCTTGGGGGTTGCTGCAAGCTTCCCCTCCAGATCACTGCTGAGGTCTTCCCCTTCCCTTGGTTAGACCTGGCTAGAGATTCCCCACCCCCTTCCTGGCTGCTTTTGAGGGGAAAGTGGCTCTTTCAGCTGATTTGGGGGCATCTCTGCATCCCCCTAATTCAGGCACCTTTGGACTCCATCTCCCATGATGCACCATGACTGACTAGGCTGCAATGCATGCTAGGAGATCCCCCCCAAAAAACCAGGGAGCAGGGGGGGTGGGATTTGAAATTAACCCCCTGCTTCCTGGGCCTGGCCAGTCCTGTCCTCTCTGCCAGACCCAGGGGCTTTAGGCTCCGGCACTCCCGATATAGTGCATTTGTCAGGTCTCGGGCCCTGGAGGAGCCCTTAGTGGGGGAGGCTTGGGGGAGAAGGGGGTCCGGCTCTCACTCCCCTGCTCCCACAGGCTGGAGCTTCCAGATGGGCTCGGCATATCAGTTCCACAGCTGGCGTGTCTTTGTGCTGGTCTGCGCCTTCCCCTCTGTCTTCGCCATCGGGGCACTTACCACCATGCCTGAGAGCCCCCGCTTCTTCCTGGAGGTACCACGGGGTGGACTGGGGCAGGCAGGGAGATGCCCCTCGGAGAGCACAAGATGGGGGAGAAGTTGGCACCTTCCTCTTGCCGGTCACGGCTGGTGGGACGGAGGGCAGGGAGCTGGTACAAGCCGGCAGGGGCTGAGGAGGGGGCAGGGGAGGGCCAGTCTGGATGCCCCAGGAGGGTGCAATGAGAGCTGTGCCAGGAGCTGGTGGCATGGGGGACCCTCTTCCTTAGGGTGCCTGCACCCCATGGTGGGGGGGGCATCCTGGTGTTGCTGCCACCCACCCCCACAGACTGCCCATGCTCAGGGCACCCGGTGTCTTGCAGAATGGGAAGCATGACGAAGCCTGGATGGTGCTGAAGCAGGTGCACGACACCAACATGAGAGCCAAGGGCCACCCCGAGCGGGTCTTCTCGGTGAGGCTGGGGGGCTGGGGAGCCAGCCCAGGGAGATGGGGCTGGGCTGGGCTGGGTGGGAGGGCAAGGGAAACTGAGGCATGGGGCAACAAAGTGACTTGACCAAGGCCACTCAGGGAGTCGGTGGCAGAAGCGGGAACCCAGTTGCAAAGCTGTGGGTCTCCCTCCTGCCTCTGCCCCCAGTGCCCACATGGCCCTTCCCTCTGCGCCCCATCTGACCCCTCCTGCCCTGCAGGTGACCCACATCAAGACCATCAAGCAGGAGGATGAGCTCATCGAGATCCAGTCGGACACGGGCACCTGGTACCGACGCTGGCTTGTGCGGGTCCTCAACCTCTCCCAGCAGGTCAGAGGGCACCCATGAATGGGAGACGAGGGATCCAGGCCCCATTGTGGCCCCGGGGCCCGATTCACTGATCCTCCCTGTCCCTCTTTCGCCGCCCCCAGGTCTGGAGCAACTTCCTGGCGTGCTTTGCGCCCGAGTACCGGCGCGTCACCCTCATGATGATGGCCGTGTGGTTCACCATGTCCTTCAGGTGGGCTGGGCTGTAGGGCTGTGCGAAATTTCGCCGGCAGTTTCATTTTGACTCGTTTTGAGCTCGAAACAGCGAAATCAAAATGAAACAGAGAGCTTCAAAACAGCCTCGAAACCAAACGAGGCAAGTCGAAACGTTTCAAAATTTTTGAAACTTTTTGAGTTTTGAAGCTCAAGCTGGGCTTGCCTGCAGGGAAGCAGAAACTAAAGTAGGGAGGGGGAGGGGGAAAGGGGGGAAGGAGTGCTCTGTGTAGCTGGCCAGTGAATGTCACCCTTCCCTGAGGTCCCTTCCAGTCCCAGTGGTCTGGGGGAAGGATGGAAAAACTGCATAAAAGGCAGCACTGTTTGACCTGCCCTGCTTTCTGCCTCGGTGTCAGTTGAGTGAGGGCACACCTTAACACACACAGTATCACCCACCCATGACATGAGTTTTGCCTGTGAGCAGCTAGAGGTGCAGGGCCCCAGAACCCAGACTTCCCCTGCACCAATCTCCTTGAAACTTGGCAGGCGTCATGCCTCAGAAGGGGCTACCATCCCTGCAAGTTTCAGCCACATCAGGCCAGAAATGACACAGTTAGAGGATGTTTTGAGCTTCCCCATTATAGCCTATAGGCAAAACGTCAAAACAGCGTCAAAACAGCGAAAGTGTTTCGACGAAACGGAAGAGCAGTTTCGAATCAAAACAAAATTCGAAACGAAACACTGTTCTGTTGAAACGCCGAAACGCTGGTTGAAATGGACTGGTGCTGTTTCGCAGAGCCCTCCTGGGCTGGGGTGGGGGCTGGGCTGCCATTGTCCCCCTGGAGTTTGTCCTTGAAGCTGAGGTGGCAGGGCCAGGACACCCAGGTTCCTAACCCCCCAGACGGCTCCTTACGGGGGCTCTGGAGACAGGGTCTGTGATGGGGATCCGCAGTCCGGCTGTCCGCGGGTGAAGGACCCAGGGCAGGATGCCAGGTTTCCCTGCCCCCAGCTGGGCTGGAAGGACCTGATCCAGTGACAGCTGTGGGGACAAGTCTGGTCCCTTTCTCATGTCTCAGTTTCCCCTTACGAACAGACCAGGTGGATGGGGGGAGCCAGGCTGAAAGTCTCCATTCAGGGGCAGCACAGCACAGCCATGGCGACAGCATCCCTATAACTTAGGAATCCCCCAAATGGCCTGCTCCAGGCTCTTTCCAGGGCACCTGAATGCCCCAGTTTTGCACTCATTTTCCTGGCAAAAGTCCCTGGCGCCTACCCAGCCTGCCCCCACCACCCACCTTCCAGGCCTGGTGTAGGCCAGCAGTGAGTTTGTACAGCTCCAAGCACCCCTCACTGAATCCCCTGTGCCCATTGCAGCTACTACGGCTTAACGGTGTGGTTTCCGGACATGATCAAGCACCTGCAGAGCATCGACTACGCCTCGCGCACCAAGGTCTTTGTGGACGAAAGGGTGGCGCATGTCACCTTCAACTTCACTCTGGAGAACCAGATCCACCGGAATGGCAAATACTTCAATGACAAGTGAGATTCGCATCCCTCTGCAATCCCTGCGGGGAGGGGGCCAGGGGGATACAGGGGCAGGGTGCTGTGGGTGAGTGAGGAGCCAGGGAGGAGGTTTTTTGGAGATTTAGGGCCCCCAGTTAATAGAAGATCCTCATGTCCCACCTTAGAGGTGCCCATTGTGGGCACAGCTCCCCCGTGGTCTGTGGCAACCACCAATGTGGACATTTTCGGGGGGGTTATTGATCTCCCCATATTATGCTGCAATCTGGCTAATAGGGATGTGGATTTCAAGCATGGGACTCATTGTCACTAGATGCGGTGGCAGCTGAGAGCATAGCCAGATTCACACCAGGACTGGACCCATGCTTGGAGGAAAGGGGCATTAGGAGCTATTGAGCATGGGAGTGAGGAGTGCAGCCTCTGAATCAGGGCTTGTTAAACCTTCAGTGCTGGAGGCTGCAAGGGGGAGAGATATGGGGGTGGGGGGGAATATGCTCTTATGTCCTTACCCTAACACGGAGGTCCCCCCCCATGGTCTCCACCTCCATCTCCATCTCCCACCCCCGACAGGTTCATCGGCCTCAAGATGAAGTCGGTGATCTTTGAGGACACTCTCTTTGAGGAGTGCTACTTTGAGGACGTCACCTTCAGCAACACCTTCTTCAAGAACTGCACCATCATCTCCACCATCTTCTACAACACAGGTACCGCCTGCCCGCCCAGCCGTGCCCCATCTGGTGCCTTGTCTGTGCCAGGGACAGCCATTAGGGAAGCTGTTAGTCATCGTATGATGGCAGCTCCTGGCTGCACCAGGTGCTGGACCTAACTAGAGTGAGATGAGCCCGGTTCTGGAGGTGGGAACAGGAGGGAGAAACTGAGGCACGGGCAAGGGAAGCAACTCACCCGGAGATCAGATCCTTCTCTGGCTTTGAGTTAAATCCCTCCCTGGGAGACATTTCTTCCTGACCCACTGGCTCAGACCCTGGAGCGTGTGGATGAATCCCCCCCCGCCTGACCTGGAGAGCTGTGCACAGCCGCCTCAGTCCACGCTGCTGCCCTCTGTGCCCCTCTACTGCTCCTGGCTGCTCGGGCTTCTCCTCCAGCTTGATTCGCCTCTGCTGGGGATTGTGCCTCGGAGCACAGAGAGGAATATGGGCAGCCAAAGGCAGGCAGGGTGGCATGGCTGGTGGGGGCCAATGAAGTCTGTGAGTGAGTGAGTGTGGCGGGCAAACCTTTGAGCCCCCTGGGTGCTACTCCCTGCTCCGCCACTGATTCTCTCCGTGGCCTTGGGCAATTCCCTGTGCATCTAATGGGAAGGGGGGAGCTTCTCACAATGGGCAGAGGCCAGGGGGCCACTAGCACAGCAGACCCATCCCTCCAAGGCCTCCGCGGGACCAGGAGCTCGGGGCTTTCCCTCCCACTCCCCCCGTTTCCTGGGAGGAACTCATCAGCCATCGAGTGGTGACTCAGTTGCACCGAGTAAGCCCTGATGGGCTGCTGGGAGGAGCTGGGCACTGAGCGCCCCCGCGCTGGCAGCTGTCATGGCTCACCCCCCCGGCTGCTGAGTGGTAACAACAGGGATGACGCCCACCCCAATGCCGACTTCACCTGGAGTCGGTTCCCCCACCCCGCCACAGCCAGGCTGCAGGTGCTCGGCTTCCATTCCCTGTTACACAGCATCTGTGTTCCACACCAGAGCTGGCTGCATTTCAGCGGCAGGGGAGGCAGGGAATCCCTATCGCTATACACGATAAGAGGGCCTGGACATGGGCATGTTCAGCTTGTGGAAAAGGTGCGGAAGAGGGGACATGAGAGCAGTCTGCAAATCCCCGCAGGGCTGCTCTAAAGGAGAAGGAAAGCACCTTGTGTCTCTGGCTGCAGGGAGGAGGATGGAGAGCAGTGGCTGGAGGTGGCAGCAAAGCAGGTTCCCGTCGTATCTTGGGGGGAAAACTTCCCTGTTGGAGCAGGGAGGGAATGGGAAAGACCCGGGGAAGCTGCAGACTCTCTGGCACTGGAGGGGTGCAAGGAGAGGGTGGTCAGGCACCAGTCGCGGATGATCTAGGCGGAGGGGTGCCTGTGTTTTGCTATGGCGATGTCCCAGGCTTCTGGGCTTTGCTTGTTGTTCCCAGCTTTCTGCTCCATGTGTCAGGGGTTTTAAGCCTCCCTCAGAGGTGCTGGGTGTGGCTGCAGCCCAGGCTGGGGATAGGGACTGGGCTGTGCCAATGCACCTGGCGGCACCAACCCCACAGGGTCCTGGCCAGAGGGTCTTGCCCCCCTGCTCAGGGTCAGACTGACACATTTGGGGCCAGGAAGGGATTTTATTGGTACAGACTTGGGGGAGGTGGGGGGGCTTTGCCTTCCTCTAGTGGGGGCACAGCCACTGTCGGAGATCACATGAGTGTGCATTAACAGCCTTTAATAGAAGCAGGATGCCAGCAGCTGCAGTCCCCCTGCTTTCTCCAGGGCAGGTTCAGGTGTGATACCTGTTGTCAGGGTTGATGGTAGTTTTACAAAGAGTTTAGATGATGGATTTGTGCAGACTGGTTTGGCCAGGGCTGCTCCTGCCTCAGGCAAGGGGTTGCACTCCTCTGGAGGTCCCTGTCAGCTGCGCTGCTGTAGGCTTCACCCCAGAGCTGGCTGCATTTCAACAGTGGGTGGGTATCATCCCTGACGTTACACACCATCCCTGTTACACAGCAGATGCATCCCACCCCAGAGCTGGCTGCATTTCAGCAGTGGGACGGGCAGTGGGGGACAGTCCCTAGGCTGCATCTCAGGGGCTGGGCTGGAGGGGGCAGGGGCAGCCGCTCCCAGCCTGGCAGCACCTCCCTGTGCCCCCCAGACCTGTTCAAGTACAAGCTCATCAACAGCAGGCTGCCGAACAGCACCTTCCTGCACAACAAGGAGGGCTGCCAGCTGGACTTCAGCGATGACAACAGCGCCTACATGATCTACTTTGTCAGCTTCCTGGGCACCCTGGCCGTGCTGCCGGGCAACATCGTTTCTGCCCTGCTCATGGACAAGATCGGGCGCCTCCGCATGCTGGGTAAGGGGCTGGGCCGGGCGCCCCCCGCACTCCTGCCTTGATTCCTCCTCTCTGGACTCCGCTGGGTCCCCTGGGGCTGGGGGTTGTCCGGAGCCAGTGTGGGCATTGCAGCTGCCCCCCTCTCTGGGGTTTAATTACCCCTGCCCCCCGGTGGCCAGAGTTTGTATTGCAACTGCCCCACAAGGGTTTTTAGCTGCCCTTGCCCCCTGGTGGCCAGTGCGCGTATTGCAATTCCCCCCCCCCCC
>NW_017728893.1:1370925-1373259 GCF_001723895.1 Crocodylus porosus | reverse complement strand
TTTTATCTGCCCCTGCCCCCCTGGTGGCTAGGATGTGTATTGCAAATGACTCTGGGGGGGAGAGGGGGGTTGAACTGCTCCTGCTCCCTAGTGGTCAGCGTCCATATTGCAACTGCCCCCCTCTAGGGGTTTTAGATGCCCTGCCCCTGCCCCCCTGGTGGCCAGAATGGGTATTTGCACATGCCCCCACCCTGCCACCCTGGGTTTTTAGCTGCCTCTGCCCCCTGGTGTCCAGTGCAGGTATTGCAAGTGCCACCCCCCACCCAGGGGTTTTAGCTGGCCCAGCCCTCTAGGAGCCTGCGTGGATATTGCAGCTGCCCTGGGTTGATGAACGGGAGGCTCCTCTGCTACAAGCTGCACCTTCCAGCTTGGGAAGGTGTGGGGGGCAATTGCCCCGTCCCTGTGCTGATTGGGGCAGGCTGCAGAGGCGGGTGGAGTGGGAACAGGGGGAAGAAGATGCTGGGGGTCCTGAGCCAGAGTGAGGCAGGGACCCCCTCCCTTGCAACCCCAGTCTGAATCCACCCTCCCTCCCCACAGCCGGCTCCAGTGTGATGTCTTGCGTGAGCTGCTTCTTCCTGTCCTTCGGGAACAGCGAGTCGGCAATGATCGCCTTGCTCTGCCTCTTCGGCGGGGTCAGCATCGCCTCCTGGAACGCCTTGGACGTGCTCACCGTGGAGCTCTACCCCTCCGATAAAAGGTACCTGCTCCCCAGCCCCGGGCTGTGCTAGGCGCTGTACGTCCCCCCGGCCTCAGGCCCTGGGAAGCATCATGATGCCCCTTCGCAGATCCACGGTGGGTCCACAACTGCGGTCCCTGTGCCTCCTAAAGATTTCATAGATTTCATAGACATTAGGGCTGGAAGGGACCTCAGGAGATCATCGAGTCCAGCCCCCTGCCCAAGGGCAGGAAGTCAGCTGGGGTCATAGGATCCCAGCAAGATAAGCATCCAAGGAGAGAGAGGAACTAGAGAAGGGCAAGAGGACGATGAGGGGCTTCTCTGGGAGAGACTGGGGGCCATGGCTGTTCAGTTTAGGAGATGCTCAGGGCAGGGGAGAGGAGAAGGGCTGACAAAATACTGATGGGTGACGAGAAACCCAGTCAGGATTGAGCATTGGCCGTCTCTCCCCACACAAGAACAGCAGGTCCCACAATGAAACCAGTTGCCCGTAGGTTTAAAATGAACACCAGGCCATTCTTTTTCACCCAGTTTGATCTCACGCCTGCTCCATTTGCTGCCTGGATTTCAAGCTTCAGATTTTTCCAACTATTTAGCTGAATTTCAAGAACAATTTTTCCAACCTTTTTGTGGAATTAAAGCGTGGGACTTGTGGCGGTGGAAGCTGAGGGTGTGGCCAGATTGGGACTGGACATGTCCTTGGAGGAAAGGGGCATCAGGAGCTATGGAGCGGGGAGTGAGGGGCATGGCCCCCAAATCAGTGCTCCCTGGACCCTAAATGCTGGGGCTGCAAGGGAGAGAGGAACAAGGAGGGAAAAGTGTGGTTAGATCCAGGTGATTCTCCCTCTCCCTCCACTCTCTGCCCCAGGAGGCAGGGCAAGACTGACCTATGGTCCGAGCAGTCAGTGGCAGCTCTTCTGTTATGTATGTTCATAGGTATCCAGGTTGTAGCCATAGAGGAAAAAGGAATCCAAACTTGTGGCAGAGGTGATAACTTTTATTAGACCAACTCGATGTTTGCAACAAAAAATAATTATTTATTTGCACGCTTTTGGGCACAGGCAGCCTTCATCTGGCGTAGGAGATTGCAAAGCCTGTAATGTGAATTTTCATTTCGACCTAGGAGAACTTTTACAATCTTTGCAATCTCCTGTGCCTGAGGGAGGGTGCCTGTGCCCAAAAGCTTGCAAATAAAGACATTTTTTTACAAATATCTAGTTGGTTTAATCAAAGATATCACCTCTGCCAGTTTTAATTCCTCATGTCTGGTTCTTAAGAAACCAGTGGCTCAGCTACAGGCTGAGGACTTCAGCCAGGGGAAGGAACCCAGCAGTCCCAGCACCCAGGCTGATGCCATCACCGCTGCCCCCAAGGCCAGATCTGGGCCGCTACGGTCCTGCTGGACTTACCCCCCTCCCTGCCCCACTGCCCTAACCCCGTGTCTCTTCCAGGACGACGGCCTTCGGCTTCCTCAACGCCCTCTGCAAGCTGGCAGCCGTGCTGGGCATCAGCATCTTCACCTCCTTCGTGGGCATCACCAAAGCCGTGCCCATCCTGCTGGCCTCAACCGCCCTGGCGCTGGGCAGCTCCCTCGCCCTGAAGCTGCCCGAGACCCGGGGGCAAGTGTTGCAGTGAGAGGGGTGGGGTGGGTGGTGGGG
>NW_017728893.1:1360011-1370825 GCF_001723895.1 Crocodylus porosus | reverse complement strand
TAGACACTGTGAAACGTCTTGATTCCCCTGCCATGTCGCCGAGGGGGCGGTTTATTTTTTTGGTTGCTCCCTCTCCCCCGCCCCCTCCTTTTTTCGGTGTCCTTTATGTGTGCGTGTGTGTGTGTGTGTGTGTGTGCGCGCGCATGTGGGCGTGATGCTGCTCATTTGTGTCCGGGGGGGGGCAGGGAAAGACCCTCGATGGGGGTTGCGATGGCAATAGCCCTGCTAGGTCTAGGTGGGGGAAAGAATTGCAGAGACCGCCCCCCCACCCTAGAGCTGGTGGGGGGGTGGAGAAGGTGTGATCACATGTGTGGGTGATCCCTGAATCCTTCCAATGGGATCCACTAGGACTGGGGTGGGGCATGGAAATCCACCCCCTTATGGGTCTTGTCTGCAGTGAATGGAGCCCCTGGCTGGGGCGAGAGCAGGGGTAGGTTGAGTCCTTGCTGTGCCTCAGTTTCCCCAGCTGGTGGTGGAGGCAACAAGGCCCCTGGTGGGGGCTGCAAGAGTTGGCCCCGAAAGCATTGCAAGCTGCTGCCAGGTGATGGCCCCAGGGTGGGTGTTAATGCCCCCCTGCCGCCTGCTTGGGGTGGGAGGTTAGAAGCACCCCCTGGTTTCAGATGCCCCCTGCAGGCAGAAAGGGGAACTGCGCCTCCCTTTCCCACCTAATTAGACCCAATTAGCTATTCTTATTGCAAAGCCATTGACCCAGCTGCCCCCACTGCCTCCCCACCCTCCCTGGTCTTTTTAACTCTTCGTCCTGGCAAGGGCAAGACTCCCGGCTCAGCAGGGATGGGGCCAAGCCTGGGAACGGGGGCTGGTGGCTTCTAGTCTGGGAAGCCGCTGATTCAACCTCCTCCCAGCAGGGCCCAGCTGCAAATAGCAGGGGGCAGGGTGGGGGTCCTGCTGTGCTCTGGGATGATGTCAGCAGTGAGCAGTGATGTCACGGCTCTGTGAGCCGATGCCATACTGGGCCTGGGGGTGCAGCAGCTGGTCATGGAGGGCTGCATTGAGCCTTGGGTGCCTGCTGGCTTGAGTGATCCCCTGAGTGGGGCCGTGAGTTCGAATCCTACCACCCCCTTGCACCCCAGTTTGGGGGGAAACTATGAGCGACTGAGGTAGAAATAAGCTACTTTCCCGCCAGCTGCTATACCCTTGGAGTGGTTACCCTGGAGAAGTGGGGTCAAACTCCTGGCAAAGTGGGGGGGCTGGGGTGGTGGATGAGGGCTCATTTGCAAAACAAGCAGCACTAATTGTCACATCAGGCATCCCTCAGTCCAGGCAGGGAAGGGGGAACCTGCCACTTGCCCAGTTTAATAACCAGCTCCGTCATCCTGTACCCAGCAGCGGAGCTTAGTGCTGTGACACACTCTCATTAGTAATCTAACGATCAGTGCCCAAGGCCTGTGATTAGCACGTAGCAGCAGCGGGCCCTGGTGCACCAGGGCTGTGCAAACCTCCCGGTTGCACACGGGTTAACTGAAAAGGGCCTGATGCTGCTTTGAAGCCAGCCAAGGCTGGAGCTGGGGGGCTTTAAAGCATGTTGCTGCAAAAGCTAAGCCACATGAGCATGTGTGTGTTGTGGGGGGGGCAGTTCTTAGCCCCAATCTCTTCCCCGTAGGTGTTACCCCCTGACCAACAGCCTTCTCCCCTCGCCATGGCGCAGCTTGCAATCACAGTGCTACTTCTCTCCAGCTCCCAGCCTTTTTTAGGGTCCTCCCCACCCCAACCTGTTAAAAGGGCGAGAAGCCCAATGGCTTGGGTGGGCAGAGAGAAGCCCAGATCTCACCCCCAAAAGGCATCGAGGGCTTCACTTGTACCGAAGCACAAGCATCTGACACTTCTTGCAGCACAAAATGGGGGAGAGCTGGGTGGCTGACGGGCACAAGAGGAGCCAAGGGGCAGAGCTGGGCTTCAAACCCTGGTCTGCTGACTCCGAGGCTGGGCTTCCCTTTGTTATGCCAGGACTAGTGAGTCAGGGACCCCTGAACAGAGGGGAGACAAAAGGATCTCCTTTTCTTGTGCTCCAGGCACGAGCCTTGCAATTGGGCTGCTGCTGGGTGACTTAATTGAAGTGGGGGCAGAAAAGCAGAGGGAACGTGCAGCTCAGGTCCAGCTTCCAGCAAAGGGGGCATGGGCTGGGTCCAGCCAGGGCTTGCCCGGATTTTATACCAGACAGGCATGCCGTGAGGCCGGCAGCAGGGTGTTGATCTGTTTGCTGTGCAAAGCCAGTTGGAGAAAGCCTGCCCCTGCCCCTGCCCGGGTAGCTCCAAGTGTGCCATGCCCAACCCCTGCCAACCGCAGTTAAAAAGCACAAGGACCATCTCCCAGTGCCCTCAGGACCCTCAGCAGAGATCTGGGCTGGGCTTTCCTTCCAGTGACCAGACCCAGTCTGAACCCCCCCTGAGCTGCACAGATGCAGTATGGATGTAAGCAGGGGCACAATCCAGCCGAGACAGGAGCTCCCTGTCCCCGAGCTTACTTAACAAGAAGCAATCAGCCCTGGGAAACCTGGAGCCAGGCTCGGATCTCAGGTCTGCAGATGGAGGTGGATCAGCTGTTCTCCACGGGACACAGCTGCTGCCTGTTCCAGCTGGGGTGTATCTAGAGAGGGTTTGAAGCACATTGATGTCCCCAGAGAAGTCCCCCGAGATGTTCACCCCTAGTGAGGACCCTCCCTACTCACTGCTGCCCACTGCCAAACAACGTCCTGTTCCCTTTAATACTCATGCATTCTCCTGTAAGAAGCTAGAGAGATTCACTCTGCGCTGTGGCAGCACCGTTGCACTGGAAGAGGGGAGGGGAGATTTCCATGGGGTGCTCCCAGCAAGTACCAGGGAAAGATGGTGGCTTCCAAGAGCTGAGTGTGAGGTCTTACCCCCTCAATCCGGTGTGACAAACCCGCAACCGTTGGAAAAGCACAAATCGGGCAAACGAAGAGCTGGGCCCAGTCGCCAGGCTCCAGCTAGGAGGTTGCCCACATACAGGGGCAACCATGCCTCCAGCTAGGGCAGGGGTGGGCAAAATGTGGCCCAGGGGCCAGATGCAGCCCACCAGGCCATTCTATCCCACCTGCAGGGTCCCTAAAAATTTGGAAAATTAATATTAATCTGCCCTGGGCTGCCTGTCATGCGGCCCTCAATTGCCAAAACTCAGTAAGCGGCCTTCCGCCCAAAATAATCGCCCACCCCTGAGCTAGGAGGTTGCCCACATATAGGAGGGCTGCCCCACAGCCATCCTGCAGCCTCTCCAGCCCTCCGTGGGGCAGGAGGACAGGCCCCTCCACGTCTAGTCACAAGCACAGCTCCAGGGAAAGGTGTCTAAATCCCCTGGGATGCAGCTTGGGTCACCCTGCCTGGGGCAGCGAGGGGTTCCCCAGCTGATGTCAAGCACAGCAATGCCAGCCACCCCTCTCTGACAGAAGCTGGGCAAATCCAGGACGAAGCCAGCCCCATGGCCCCAGGACAGGCTGCTGCCCTCCACGCCACGGCTTGGGGATGCCATGGCTGGAACCTGGGGTGTGGTGTTGGAAAAAGCTCACGAGCCGAGTCCAGCTCTGCCTGACCCAGAGATCTCACCTTCGCCGCACAGCAAGGGACAACATCTGTGTTGTAATACTGTCCGGCCTCGGGGCATCTGGGCTCAGGACCCCGGCAGGGACATGACGCATAGAAAGCACAATGTTGCAGGGGGAACAGCAACAGATCTTGGGCCTGGAGCACCCCTCAACTGCACACACTCCCCCTGGAAAGCCCTAGTGGAGAAGAGACCCAGGGACTTGCCCCACTGGCCCAGACCCCCTTGCACTGCAATCAGTGCTGGTTTGATCTCACCCCCCCAAAATACAGGACTCCGCCCCTGCCAACATCGGCTTTATACCTTGGGGGTCTCCCTCTAACCCCCTTGTTGCAAACAGATCCATCCGTCATGCCCAGAGCTGTTCAAGCAAGTGACTCTCAGTCCAAAGCAATCAAAACCGTGCGTCCTACATCCTGTTCTTTTCTCAGTCCCCGTCCCTTCTCTCTCTCATTCTTCGGTGTAGGTGGTCTTTTTAAGAGAACATCCGTAGTACGTCTGTATGCAAAAAAAGGAAAAAAAAAAACAACAACAAAAAACCCCCCCAAACTGTGCTGTGGTGTAGTTTTTAGATGTTTGTAAAGAACAACTGACCAATCAACAACAAAAAAAGTACAAAAAAAAAAAAAAAAAAGCAAACTACTAATTCAGCTGTGGTCTTTGATTTGTCCATTTTGTATAAAACTGAGTGATTCAATACAACAGTTATTTTAAATGTCATGCTAGGGAAAAACAAAAATCGCCTACAAAAAAAAAGGGTATATATATATATATATGTATAAATATATATATATAAGGTGCTGTGAATAAGAAGAAACAAGGGTTGTGTGTGAGGTCTGTTTGGCTGGAGAGTGGAATTTGTGCAGCCTGACAGGGCTGCAGCCATTCCCAGCGCTCCACAAACTGCTATTCAACAACCACCAAAAAAAAAAAAAAAAAAAAAATCAATGTAAAAATAATAATAATAAAAAAGATTAAAAGGAACCTGAGCTACTTTGGGAGCCTGTGAGTGATTGGTTTGAACTGCACGGGGAAGAGGAAACGCTGTAGTTTCTCACATACAATACATTTCCCCCCCTGCAAAACCCAGCAGCTGGAAATGTTGGGGTGTATTATATACAAGAAATATGGTTAGAGTAGTTTCTGGGCAAATCTGCTCAGAAATGATTAAAAACTACCTTGCTGCTGCTACCCAGCTGCTTATAACAAGGCCAGAGCTTTTCCTCTTCATGCTGCCTTTCAAAAACAAGGCATGCATCATATTCCCGGGTGTGTTGTATGTCAGCAGTTATGGCAGCGCTTGACAGAAGACTGGCACGTTTTGCACGGCTTTCTCTATTTACAGGGGAAAAAACATGGTGGGAAGAATGGGCGGAACTGGGTGTAAAGAAGCAGCCGGCAGAACACATGTGCAATAGATATGTTTGTATCAGCAGGGCAGAGAGCTGGGCCCACTGCTCAGAGATGGGGTTCAGCATCCCTTAGAGCAGGGCTCAGCCCACGCCTGTTCCATCTGCTGCCTAGATTTCAAGCTCCCGATTTTTCCAACTATTTAGTTGGATTTCAAGAACAATTTTTCCAACTATTCATTGGTCCGATAAAAGGTATCACATTTACCCAAAGAACCGTGTCTGCCCATGTCCTTAGACCAACACGGCTACAAGACCCCCGAAGCTCCAGATTTCACCAGGGCACCCCGGGGAAGGCAAGGAGCAACGGCCATCAACTGTTAGAGGACGGTTTCAGGTTGGATGCAAGGAAGAACTTCTTTATGGTAAGGGCAACCCGAATCTGGAATAGACTTCTCAAGGAGGTAGTGCAGGCCCCAACCTTGAAAGTATTCAAGAGGAGATGGGACAGACATCTTGCTGGGATCACTTGATCTCAGCAATATAACTGCCCAGAGCAGGGGGGTTGGACTCGGGTCCCTTCCAGCCCTTAATTTCTATGATTTTGCTTTTTCCAGAGAAGGTAGGGAGGCAGAGATGTCAGAGACAGACACAGGGCAAGATCAGAGTTGCATCGAAGCAGGCCCACAGTCTGGGGGGGCAAAGAGGCAAAATGCTGCTGGGGTTAGAAATATTCCTGGGTGTGGATGGCACCTCCCAGCATCACAGGGTGGATGTGCACATATGAAAGACACATACATGCCTGTGACTGACCAGTCTCTCTCCTGAGTCCTGCCGGTCCATGCTTAACACATTAAAAGTTTTTTAAAAAGGCAGGAGGGGAGAAGGGAAATCATGGATAATGAAAAGGAACATGACTTTTTCCTGCTTTGCAAAGGGCAAGGGGGTAATAATTCAGGCCCCTTCTCATGCAGCACATCTGGCTCTGGGGTTGGGAGTAGAAAGCAGAAAGGACTTTCTGCTTTGTAGATAAGGAAGGTGGACGTGGACTCTTTCCTGCAGGGTCTGGGCAGGGACAGGAGAGGGAGCCGGAGCTCCTGCTGGCCCGTGGATCCTAAGGGGAGGATGGGACAGGCCTGAGCTGAAATCCCCGTCACCATGGGGAAATATACAGAACCCTTGGCAGAGGTGATATCTTTTATTAGACCGACTAAATAGCTGCAAAAAATTTCTTTACTTGCAAGCTTTTGGGCTTGCTCGCTTTTCCTCAGGCAAAGGAGAATGCACAAATTGTAACACTTCTCCCAGGTAGAAATGAAACTTCATATTGCACAGAATAAAAAGATGTTATAGGTTCCCCAGGGTGGAAAAGTTCACTTGATGCAAATTAGGCTCAAATCACCAGGGAGTGCATGGAGCTGAGACCGTGCCCTGCTGCATAAGAGGAGATAGAAAGAATAAGCCACCAAAACGCAAGGTAAGGTCCAACTCTCCCAGCCATCAAACCCAAAGCCACAGATGATGATGGATACGTTCCCCATGGCTTGATGGAGCACAGGCTTTATTCACAGTGCAAAGACCCCCCACCGCTCCCCATTTCAACGCATGGCGCTGAGAGCTGGAAGGACATCGCGGCACTCGGTCCTTACTACGACCCAGCTCTGCCGGGATGCTCAACACAGTGAGGGGGGACACGGGCACAACCCCTCCATGAAAAACCCGCGTGCATGCTCTGGCAGCTAGGTCAGCTGCTACCAGGAACAAGGCTGTCACCGTCCTGCCAAAGGTGCCTCCACCCTCCCTGCTGCCAATGCCCCAAGGGCAGTGATGCAGCCAGGGCTGTGGGCACAGAATAAGCATCACACCGTATAGCAGCGTAATGCCTATAATACAATTACCAACCCCCCAGTTCCCCACTGATGCTGCCCCCTCAGGCTATCCCTGGCTCCCCAGCTTCTCAGCCATGTGCGGGTCATGCCTGGAGCCGCCGAGGCAGGCAGGGCTGGGGCTCATGCTGGCGTTCTGGTCCCACTGCTCCGGGGTCTTGGCATGGATGGAGAGGGCATGGACAGGGCCAGCCAGCTCGGCTTGCAGGATCTCGTTCACTAGCCGGTGGCGCTGCAGCAGGGGCAGGCCGGCAAAGCGGGAGCTGGCGATCACCACCTTGAAGTGGGTCTCGGCGCCAGGGGGCACAGCGTGCTGATGGCTCTCATTACGAACCTCCAGATGGGTGGGCTCCAGCTCCCGCTGCAGCTTGGAGCGGATGGACGCCTCCACCGGCTTCTCCCCAGCCATGGGGGTGGAAGAGGCCAGGCGGGGGAGCAGCTGCAGGGGGGCACGAAGCAGGGGGAGCAGCCGGGCCGGAAGCATCCAAAAGGGGCGAGCGCCAGGGGCTGCAACAGAGAACAGAGAGGAGTCAGGGCCGTGTCCAGGATGGGATGCAACCGGAGGTCAGATCTAGCCTGACCCCCACAATGCAACCTTTCCCAGACACATCCTCCTCTGACCCAGTCCTAGCATCACACCATCAACCTCGCTGCACAACTACAAGGCACGGTGGCACAAAGAGCCCCTGAATCTGCCCCAGGTGATGCCAGGGCACAGGGGCTGGCAGGGTCCTGCCACTGCCAGGGGTGTCAAATGCAGTCTAAGGCAGAGGCTACAGAGGAAGGCAAACCCCCTCCCCCATTCTATGCCAGTTTGCCCAGGGGGTAAAATCCCTTCCTGCCCCCAACGCAGTAGCAGGCTGAGCCTAGGCAGAGGGGCAAGGCCCTCCAGGGTTACTGGCCTGGCCCAGCCACAACCCCCAGCCTGGGCTGCGGCCGGGGGGGACCCTGGCAGTGGCGGGGCCGCTCTCCCGACCCTCACCCAGGCACGTCTCCAGGCAGCTTCGTGGGTGGCATCCACCGGCTCCCTGGAGGGGCCATGGGCACCAGCCGGGGCTCTCTGCTCCCTTGAAACCTTCTGGAAGCTGCGACCATCACTCCCGCCCGTTTTACGTACCCGGCTCTTCACGAAGGACGTGGACAAACTGGAGGGGGGCCAGCGCGGGGACACATGGGAACCAGCCCCTGCCCTGCAGCCTGGCGCAGGACCTGCCAGCACCCCGGGCAGAGCTTGGGGGCACACGGGGGCGCTGGTGCATGCGGGACAGGGTGGGGGGTGCAACCCGCCTTACCTGAGCTTCAGGCAGCAGCTCCGGCAGTCCCGGTTCCTCCAGAGCACTGTCCTGCTCTGCGCAAGCGCGTCCCTGCCCCCTGCTCGCCGCGCTGTGCGTCCTGGGAAATGTAGTCCCTTCCCATTGCACGTTGGGAGCCGGAGGGGACGGGGAACTACAACTCCCAGGAGGCCTTGCACCCACTGGCCAGGCTTCCCCTGCGGGTCTCTGCCCGGTGCCTGCTGGGAGTTGTAGTTTTCAGGCCTCCCTAGCGGCTGGGTGCGTGGGAGCAGGCAGCCATCTCTCCTTTGTCCACTAGGGGGAGCCACACGCCACCAGTTTGACTCTATCATCCCAACCGTAGTCCGGGACTGGGAGCCGGCTCTGCACCCCCTGCCCCTGGGAAAGGGACGGGAGGCTGGGCTGGGCCGCAGAACTCCAGGGTTCTCTGCCACCGATTTGCTGGGTGCCCCTGGGCACGTCCCTCCAGCCCAGGCGGGGATGGGGCGGTTGCAGCCAGGCGTCAGCGGCCTGGCAGGCACTGGAGGCTGGGAGGTGCGGGGGGCCTGGGGCAGGTCACAGTCAGCTCCCTGCTCCCAACACCCCTCGACCAAGGGTCCCATCACACCCAGGCCCCCCAGTACCTGGACGATGTGAGGCTGAGGACCAGGATCCCAGCCATGTAATCATGAGCCAGACAGTGCTGGGGCAGCTGCCATCTCCCACCTCAACCCAGGGGAGGAACAACCTGGTCTGGATCCAGGACCAGGGCCAAGCCCATCCTATGGGCCCCATATCCTCCTTTATGACCTGTCACGAGTTCATCAGGCCTCACCTGCCTGCCAGTGGATGCCAGCAGGGCCATGGGGGTGGGATGGGGGTGCTTGAGGGTCGACAGGGGAATAAGCTGCTTTCTCTAGGTGGGTCTGACATGGGGAGGAGGATGTCCCCAGCTCGGCCAGGCCAAGTGGGCACTGGGTGGGCACTGGCATGGAGCAATGAGGCAGCAGAGCCAGGTTGGTGGGGACCAGGTTTTTGCTACCCTTAAAATGGGTGTCGCCATATGGTGCATCCTATGGCAATGTAGGTGACATCACCGTGCTGCCGTATCCCGTGGCAATACCAGTGTTGTGGCCACGTGGGCATACCCCACGGCAACGCCACTGTATCCCATGGCAACACCAGCACCGTTGCCATGATGGCATCACTCATGACAACGTTGGCATAGCCACGCTATCATATCCTGTGGCAACAAGCACCATCGCCATCCCAGCATATTGCAGGGTTCAGGTTGGGGGTTTGTACAGCGCCTTGCACCGTGGGAGCCCTCCGCGGAGTTCAGGATCACAGCAACATCGGGTCCATCCAGTCCAGCTGCCTGCTCCTGCAGGCCTGGCCCTGTCTGAACCCACTCGTCCAACCTGGATGGAGACCCCTCCAACTTCCCTTGGGCCCAGGACCAAGGCAATCTCCCTGCAAGCGGTCTCTTCCCATTGCCCAGCCTCTGCATGGAACATGCTGGAGGGCGATGGCTTTCCCCGACCCTGCGCCTTGACCTCCCAGCCCCTGGGGCTGGAAAGCCCATTAGCTTGCCCCATGTGGGAGCATCAGGTAGGGCTCACCCCAGGGATGCTGTGGATGCTGAGAGGCCTGGGAATGTCTGGATGGGGCAGGGAGCTGCTCTCTGATCCCAGGTCCCAGGGGCAGCCTGGAATGTGACCTGCCCCCAAACCTGGTCTTTCCCAGGGGATGTAGAGCCTTCCTGGGTGGTGGGGGGAGCTGGATGTACTGGGCTCCCC
Organism: Crocodylus porosus; assembly: GCF_001723895.1. Classification (NCBI taxonomy): domain Eukaryota; kingdom Metazoa; phylum Chordata; order Crocodylia; family Crocodylidae; genus Crocodylus; species Crocodylus porosus. Next base: position 1,360,944 of record NW_017728893.1, on the reverse strand, counting down.
TGATGCAGCTGCAGCGGGATGGAAGGAGGGATGGGTGGATGCACCGAATCGCTGTTGGATGGAAGGATGGAAAGAAGGAAGCTCTGCTGCACGCATGCATGCATGGATACATGGATGGATGGATGCTCTGTTGCATGGATGGATGGATGGATGGATGGATGGGTGGATGGGTGAGCCACTGGAAATAGGGGGCTACCAGGCCCCTGAGGCAGCATGGTTTGAGCTGCCAGCGGAGGCCCTGGGGGCCAGATGGGTGCAATGGCGGGGCATGGGGGCACCCAGGTCTGGAGTAGGTGCCCAGCTGGGAAGGAGCAGAGAAGCTGGCTCTGCTCCCCAGCTGACTGTGCTGGGCCTGGTGTCTGCCAACAGCCTTGGTGGAGGGGAAGCTGACACGGATGAGATGGTCTGACATCACAGGCAGTGTGACACAGGCCCCTGGTGTCCTGCCTCCCCATCCCCTGCTTGAACAACCACATCCTGCACCAGCCCTGGTCTGCCAGGTCTGACCATGCTCCCTTACGTAGCCAAGGCCTTAACCCAGGAGTCCTGACCTTCACCATACAAGGGAAGCACACATCCAGACTATGGCTGTTCCCTTTTAGGCTTCCCAGACACACACACGCATGTGCCCACATGCACGCACGCAGGGACACCTTAACATGCACCTGCACATGCATGCACCCAGCTATGCACACGTGCACACGCACACACCTGTGTGCACCCATATGCTTACACACATACACACCTGCATACTGATGCATGCAAGCTCACGTGCCCACAAGCACATGCATACATGCCTGTATACACACATACACTCCTGCACACATGCAGGAACACACCCACATGTATGTCTTTGCACATGCACACAAGTGCACCCACTTCCCCCACGCCCCAGCTCTTAAAGGGGCCAAGCCACAGGCCTGTTTTAAGGAA
>NW_017728893.1:1346479-1359556 GCF_001723895.1 Crocodylus porosus | reverse complement strand
CCATGGGGGCAGGGACATGCGCCCTGGATCTGCCCCCTCCCCTTCCACCCCTGGGGCAATTGTCATCCAGAAAGGCAGTGGAGGGGCTGGGGCTATGGGTCTCATCTGTAGCCCAAACATTTCAGGGAGAGGGGTCTGGGGTGGCCTGATAGAGTCAGCCTGGCCATGCGGCTGGGAGCCCCCAGCTCTCATGGGGCCTGGGGTCCATCAGGGGCTGTGGGTGGCCTGGAAATGAAAGCCCAGCAGGGCACCGAGCAAGCCCCTGCTGCCTTAGCGCCGCGTGGGACCTGATTCTTCATTCATGGCTGTGGCTGTAAATTGAAGTAGTGCCTGGCAGCCTTGGGTGCTCGGTGCTGTACAAACCCAGAGCTATAATCCCCATCCCAGAGGGAGTCCGTGGGGCATGAAGGATGCCAGAAAGGTGGGGGGAAGCCAGGTAGGGCTTGGAGTATACTGCTACAGGTCTCCCCCACCCCAGCATGCAGCCCCCGCCCTAGGGGCTGCAGGTCTGAGCTGCAGGCCCTGCCAGGGGCAATTAGGGTCCTCCTGAGTGCACACGCCAGCCGCGATTAGCCTGCCGGGGGGATGACGGGCCAGGTGGCTGGAAGCCCCGCTCGGGGTGGGGAGCATCCAGCCGATGCCTGACTGGGATGAGTGATAACGAGTTAGGTGTGAGTTCATGTGCACGTAGGTCTGTGCACTTGTGTGCTCCCCTGAGTGTGCACATGCACACACAGATGGGCATGTCCTCATTTGCACGGTGCTCTCTACCCCTCGCCCCCCCTGCAACAAGGAACCCACTCGCTGTCTCCTACGCACAAGCCCCACGGCTGCCCTGCAGCCCCTGTGGCTGCTTTTCCAACCCATGAACACAGTGGGCACCGCTAGAGGGTTCACCCCTGTGTTAAAGGCAGGCTCCAGCAACAGAGGCAGAGACCAGCAGCCTGTCTGCGCAGCAGGACCAAGGCAGGATGAAGTCCTAGAGCAGGGCTTTGCGGAGCTCACATCCGGTCCCGTCCTCCCCGCTCAGCGCAGGACCAGACCACAAGGCGGTCTGTCCACCTTGTCCTTCTTTAAATGCATTCAGGCAGAGGCCCACATCCCCTGCTGCAGAGTAAACCAAAGCCCCACCTAGACCCAACCAGGGGTGGGGGTCAGATTGCTTCCTGATCCCCAATACGGTGATTGGGCTGACTCTGGGCAGGGGGTAAGACCCTGCAACAAGGACCCTCTAAGCCTGCTAAGTCCCAGCAGGAGCATTGGTATAGCCTGGGGCAGAACCCCCCCACCCCATGCAGCATGGGCTAGCAACCCACTACAACCATCCCTAGGGAAACTGAGGCACACTCAGGGTGGCGAGCAGGTGCTACGGCAAGCTGCAAACCCTCTATCCCTGTGCCGGCCAAACCCAGGCTTGGAAACCCCACGGCCTGGCTTCCAAGCAAGCAGATTTCCCTGGGAGATCAGGCTGCCCCTCCGCGGAGGTCTCCGCAGAGATCAGGCTTGGCTCCAGGGCACTGCCTGGATCTGCGAGGCAGGAGGACGGGCCTGCGTGACATTGCCTTCAGGTGTGGGAGGGAAAAGATCGGCAGTGAGGCGAGGGGCTGCGGTGCTGGGGGGGCTCTGCTGTCCTAGGAATGCAGGTCAGAGGAATGCTCTGGGCCTGGCCAAGCATGTCAGCAAAGGGCACCGCGGGCTCTGACCTCTGGGGAGGGCTGGAGGAGAGAGGAGGGGGGAACAAGGCAGGCCCTTGTTCCAGGGCTAACGAGGAGGAGAAGTCTCCTGCGGGGGGCACAGATCATGCGCTGGGCGGGGCGGGGGGGGCACAGCTGAAAAGGATGGGGCTGGAGGGAGAGGGGACTGCGGCTGGGAGTGGATGGGGCGCTGGTGGGGGCAGGGCTGCGGGGAAACTCCTGTCAACAAGGGGTTAATCCCTGCACCCTCTCATGCTATCTTGGGGGGTGCAAGGGGCACGGGCGTTGCACACGTGGCCAGGCTGGGGGGCTCTGAGAAGGGCCTGGCTGCCTGGGTTGGATGGGATGGACACAGGCCTCTGGAGGTGACCCCAGCTGCTCTCGCCTCCCAGCCTGGCCCAGCCGGCCGCGTCACTGGTGGCACTGGCAGGCCTGCATTGGAGGGAGCTCGGCTCCCGGCGCTAACGCCTGCCCTGCCTGTTTCCTCATCAGCCGGGGAGTTAATTATGAGCCTCCAAGCGTGGCCGGGGCCCGCGTCACAGGCGGGATTGATCTGTTCCCGGCGTGACCCCGTGTTCCACCGGCCCCGGACGCCGGCCTCTCTTGTTTGCTTTGGCACCTCTCTGGGATCGGCGACTCTCCCTGGCTCGACCCCGCCGGCCGCGCGGCCCTGGGAAGTTGGAGCCGCGGCCCAGCTCTGGGCGCCGGTGGCTCTGGCAGGAGTCTCTCAGCTGGGAGAGGCCTCCCGGCTGGGGTGAAGCAAAGGCTAACTAGAGTCTGCCTCTGCATTGGTGTCCCGGGAATGGGCTGAGGGGGGTGACACATGGCAGGGATCGGGGCTGGCTCAGGCCGGGGCAGGGAGGATCTGCAGCCCAGCCGCCCTCACTTTACAAGCAGGAGCTGAGGGGGGGACAGAGGGAGGGAGGTGACCAAGGTCATGCAGCTGATTGGTAGCAGGGACTGGATTCCCGGGGCTGTGCATACCCCACGTTCTGGTGACACCGCAGCACAGATCCCCAAACTAGCCCTCCCTCTCTTCCAGGGCCCCTTGCTCCTGCCAGGATCTGGCCCTAAATCTGTGGATTTTTAAGGGAAAAGGTGGGGATCCAAAAACCACAAGAGCTATTCCTTGATCCACTTTGGATCATACCCACCAGCTCCCCACTTCGCCCTGCCTGACGATCTGGTGATAGGCAGGACACTCTTTGACCGCTGGGCAACGCTGTTTGATGCAGGGGGCTCCCCAGGGTGGTCCCTGGTAAACAGCACAGACTGCAGCTGAAGCTCGAGCTGAGTGGAAACCTTTTTTTTTGTTTGTTTGTTTGTTTGTTTTTGTTTTTGTTTTTTTGCACCGGTCCTGGAAGCACTGCAATACCAGGTCAATGCATGGAGTGGATGGAGCACACTCCGGTTCCACCACCCAATACCAAAAAGAATCTGCTCAATATAGACCTCCTATGGAGGACATATCAGAGACAATTACCCTCCGGATCACGGTATCTCCCCTGCCAGGTAAGTGTGTGTCTGTGCAATGCACTCTCTCGGGCCAGTGGAAACCTGGCTTACAGCTGGGTTTTTTGCAAATGCTTCCTATTTAGGGCAGGGATCCCAGTTATTGCGATGCCCAGGCTTTCAACCTGTCCCTCTACTCCCACTGAGGGGGAAACGTGAACACGATCCCAGTGAAACCAGGTTCTGGGTTGCTGGGGTCCAATCCCAAGTCCCTCTGCGTCCCACCATCCCTCCTCCTCTCCATGCCCAGGGGGCTATGTCATGGCTCCCTTTCCATGCCTCGGTTTCCCCATATTTCAGTGGGCAGCTCCCTCCGCCAGCACCTGGATCAGCCCCGGGGAGGCGGATCCGAGTGCCTGGGTGCGGTTGCAATGGTACCGCTTCCCTGTGCTGCCTTGGCCTGTGGCCAGACCTGCCGGCGGTAAATACAATTGCCCCCTGGGTTTATCCTGCTCCTCGGGACCCCTGGAAACGGCCCTCCCTGCCGCCCGCACCAGCCGAAGGCTCACCCGTGGTGTCGGCCAGGGCTGTAAATTATAACCGATCCCATTCTTCTGCCTGGGCCTGACCCTGCCATGACACTGCCCTCCCTCTCCCAACACTCGTCGCCGGTGGCTGCTGTCAGGCACGGCCCCCTGTTTTTTGGGGAACAAGCCAAGGGTTTGTTTTTCTTCCACCGGCGCTCTGTCGCCAGGCAGGTCACGGGGGCAGCTGGCTGCAGAGGGGGTCCGTGCCCTGCCCCGCTGTCTCCCCAACCAGCAATCTTCCGGGCATTAAAATACAGGGCACAACATGCCCCATCCATCAGCCCACACATCCGACAGCGCCGCTCAGGCAAGGGTGGGGGGGGTGTCTATTTATAACTGGGTTGGGGGGGCTGAGAAGTCTCACATGCCTGTGGGTTTGGCAGTGGAGGGGCTGGAGCGGGGCGGAGGGGATTCGGGCACCTCTCCAGCAAGAGGATCTGGCTGGACATTGCTTCTCTCACCTTGAACCCAGGTGCAGAGCTGGGCGGGGGCAGGTCTCAGCCCAGCTCTTTGGATCTAATGCAGTGCACAGCCATGGCAGAGAGGGGGAAACAGCGGTGGAAATGGCGTGGTTGGCTTTGCTAGCTCAGAGTTGGCCCATTGGTGGTGGAGGGGGGGAAGCAGGCCCAGCCCTTCCCAGGCTGTGATGCGTTCCCCAGGAATAGTGGGGATGGAGCTGAGTGGCTGGGGCATTAGCAGGAGACCTCAGGGCACCTGGGTTCTCTCCCTTGCTCTCCTGCCCAGACCTTTCCACCTCAAATCTGTCCCCACCTCTGAGCTGTGGGGCTTGAACCCTGCCAGGCTGCATCTAGACAGCATCAGGGCAGAGAGTGGGTGGTGCTGGAGTGGCACGTGAAGCAGGGTGGCCTTCTAGGATGAAATCCAGGACCCACGCAGCTCAAGCTCCAGCTGTAGTCTCTGCCGTTTACCAGGGACCAGTCCTGGAAGCCCCACACAGCAGAGAGCACCTCAAGGGTGCCCTTGTCTACACCTGGCATCTTCACCTGGGCTGTGAGTCCGCTGGGCCCCCCACACCCACAAGCATCCCCCCAGGATGGGGGTCTAGTCCCGTCTTCCCCCTACTCGCCCGCCCCCATGGGGCTATCAATTTTCTCCTGCACTGTGAACGTGTACAAGCACCCTATGAGTCCCGCGAGGCCCTGCCTGCCCTGAATACATTTGCGTTTCCCATTTGGCAGCCCCCTCACGCCTGTTAGGCCTTGCCATCGCCCTCGCGGCCCGCGCGGTCTCGGAATGAGCCGCGTTCGCCGAGATCAGACATGGTGCTGTTTGCCGTCAGAAATAATGCAGCCGGATTCGTTGCGCGCTGGCTTTTGAAACAGACCCAGCCTGTTCGCCGCCGCTCTTTCCCTCGGCTTAGCAAGGCCGAGGTAATAGATTCTCCTGCAAAACCACGGCGGGAAATACATATGCTGCTTGCTGAATGCCTCTATAAACCGTGAGCACAACAGCTGCGACATGGTACGCCTGCCTGGGTTAGACCCCGGAAAAACTAATCAGGCATCTCCCCTCGCTGCTCTGACAGGCCTCGGAGGCGCTAGGAGCGCTCAGCTGGCGGAAAAAGTGCTTAAGAGGGGACATGAGAGCAGTCGGCAAGTACCTGAAGGGCTGCTATAAAGAGCAGAGAAAGCATCTTCCCTCTCTAGCTGCAGACGAGGGCACGGATCCATGGCTGGAAGTGGCAGCAAAGCAGAGGTTTCCGCTGGATCTCAGGAAAAACTTCTTTCCTGTTGGAGCAGGGAGGGGATGAAGACCCAGGGAAGCTGCGGACTCTCCATCACTGGAGGGGTGCAAGGAGAGGCTGGTTGGGCATGGTCTAGGCAGAGGGATGCCTGTGCTCTGCTATGGAGATGTCCCAGGCTTCTGGGCTTTGCTGGCTGAACCCCCGCCTCCTTTTAGCTGCATGTGTCAGGGGGGTTTTAAGGCACTGGGTTCTGGCTGCAGCCTAGGCTGAGCTGTGCCAGTGCTCCTGCTGGGACCGGCCCCACAGGGTCCTGGCTAGAGGGTCTTGCCCCTCCGCTCAGGGTCAAACTGATGCTACATTTGGGGTCAGGAAGGAATTTTACCCCCTGCTCAGATTGGGGGTGGTTTTGCCTTCCTCTGTAGCAGGGGCATGGCCTCTATCTGGGATCTAAGTGTATATTAACAGTCTTTAGTTTAATAAACGCAGGACGCCGGCGGCTCCGGTCCCCCTGCTTTCCCCAGAACAGGTTCAGGTGTGACGTCTGGTGCTGTGTCCGGGTTGATGGTCACTTTACTAAGAGGTCCGATTATGGTTGGTCTGAGATGGTTTGGACAGGGCTGATCCTGCCTCAGGCACGGGGCTGGACTCCACGTAACCTCTGGATGTCCCACCCAGCCCTGCTTCTCTATGATCCTTTCTGTAATCCAGGCCCTAAATAAGGGCACTTGCACATGATGTGTGTTGTTTAAATACACATTACAAAATAGCCCCATCTTTTAGTTCCCAGAATGGACTTTGCCATTCTCTGCCTGCGAGGAACAACTCTATGGCAAGCCCTGCCTCTTAGCTAAATGCTTTCATGAAGGGCAGGGATCTTCTGCAAACCCCTGTCCCACCAGAGGGGCTAAGTCACTTGAGCGATTCCCTCCAGCATAATTTACAAGGAAGGGGAACAAAGCAAGGATTCCCTTTTAATTGTGACGAGATCCTACATGTGCTGACCTCATAGGGTGTTTGTACACACCACGCTTTTTGCCCTTTCTTGTGCTGCAATGGCACAAGGCACTCGTCCTGCACCTGCTCACGTGCACAGGGAAGTTTCTGCACTTCATGTGCAGCTCTGTGGATTTAAACCTTTGTCTGTCTCCAGGCAAGACTCTCTAGCCAGGAACCTCCAGGTTTAAATCCCAGTAGGAGCACGGGCACAGCCCAGCCTGGACTCAGCCAACACCCAAAGCCTTGAGGAAAACTTAAAAAAACCCTGAAATATAACCTCCTTGGGACATGACCTACTGTATTTATGTGCATGCCGTGCACACTCCCCCCAAATAAGACACACACCTTATTTTGGGGAAAGTGGAATGAAGAAAAAAACAATTGTTCCTTTTAACCAAACTGTCCCCTCATTTAAGACGTGCAGCCCAATTTCTAATGGCTGATTTTAGGGGGGTGGGGAAAGGGTGAATGTGGTATATGACTAAAAAAATTAAGTGTAGTCATAGGTTTAAGCAAAGTTAACTACATATTCAGTGTTTTGCGGGAAGGAGGGGTGAGGCTAACTTTTTGAAAGAGGTCAGAACAACAGCGAGGTTCATTATTTTCCAGCCAGTAAGTTACTCATTTAAAATACTGGTCCATTTGAGCTGCTAAGACAAGGTCAAATTTGACCAAATTAAAAAAAATAAAAAGTGAAAATGTCAAAAACTTTACATTTTTGGAACCAATCGCTTTAATTTTCCAGGCTTAGTTCTAAGGGGGTGGGAGGTGCTGTGAGCACAATGGAGGGGAAAGAGGAACAGCTGGTTTTGTTCAACTTCTGACACATTTTTATGTGGATTCTCCCAAAATTTCCCATTTGCAGCTGATCTACAGATCAGTGTTTTTACGACTGGGCCAGCGAATAGAAAGGTCAGTTACCCACATGGCCCTAAACAGAGCTGCAAATCAGGGCCTGAAGAGATTCTGTTTCCTTTTCACCATCAGATGAAGTCGGTAATTTTTCAGGAGAAAGTTATTTGAAAATGCTGGGAAACACTTTGAAAGTGAACCCTGGGATCTCTGGAAAAGCCTGCCCTTTGGAAAGGAGAATGGGATGGGGAGAGAGTAGTCCTAATAAGCAGAATTAGAAAGGCAGTGGAAAAAAACTCAGCTTTTGCAAAGTCTCAAGTTCCTCTCCTCCCCAAATTAACTCAAAATCCAAGTCCCACTTGAGAGAGTGAATAATCCAGAAAGTGGAGATCCCCCTTCACCCCTCCCAACTTCATAAATCACCCAGAAGCTCTTGGACGCTGTGACCTCAATACATGGATTTTGTCCCGTCTCGAGGTAAAAGGTAATGAATTTTTCCTAAAAGGGAACCCAACGCGAATTTATGGGCCTGGCGGACCCTTGGCCCCGCTGGGAATGAATAATGAAATTTCAAGTGAAGGGTTTTATGAGCAATTATAGGAAACAGCTTATTTACTGCCTCCTTTGACCAACCACATAGCTTAAAAGGGTCTGAGATGTGTGTGTATCTTAGAGACATCGCTGGCTAGCGAGTTCTAGCCAGTCTCTTGCTTTCTTAAAGGGCTGCACAAATTTCTTAGGGTAAACTGATGTAAGTGTGTCGGGGTGAGTTTTGCAGGTCGGGATGTTTGGGCCCAGAGAAGCAGGAGACATCGTGTACAAGTGCCCTTAGATCCAGGCTGGGTTTGTTTCCTCTAAAGATCTGGAAGAAGCCAATGGGAACAGAAGTGTTTACGTGACATGTTCTGTACATAGCAGTGACCCCACTCGCTGCAATTGGATCCAGGCAAGGCAGACACCCCCCCTCCCTCCTCCAACCCCGGATGGATATAAAGCCCCCAAGAAATGAGAGAAGATACAGATCAGATCAAAGAACTGGGGCAGTCCTGCCTTCCTGGAAACCTGAACCCCATAGAAACCAGGGAGGAGTTGCAGAAAGCGGCCAGGTTGAGAGGCTCATCCATGAAGGAAGTCCAAGAAATGACCCACTTGGCCCCACAGAATCCATCATCTCAGCACGTTCACTTGTGCCCAGGTGTGAATCTGGGCATTTAATCAGTGCTTCTAGCAGACGGCCGAATGATGCCCCTTTCTGTAGAGGGTCTTAGACATGATCTCTCTCAACCCTGCCCCACATGACTTCATCCACATATGTGTGGGCTGGGGATGGGGGGAACCGTTGGGCCTGGATGTCAAACAGTGCAAGGCAACGACAAATCTGGCCTGCAGAACCTTGATGCAAAGAGTTTCCAGTAACTATGGACACAACCCGTATAATTATCAGCCACTTGGAGATGCAATCAAGACATTTAAAGCAGAGCTAAATATATACCAAGCCATATGTGTGTATTATCCGCGTACATTGGCTGGACTGCCAACTCCGAGTTCCTTTTCCCAGCACTAGGAATGTGGCTCGTTTACCAGGAGAGACTCCTGGATTTCCCGTGACCTGGGATCACGTATGCGTTGTATCCGGGCTCTGCACCGAAACGAGAGCTCCGCACTGTGATTTACAGCCGAAAAGGGGAAGGTGAGGGGCAGCTCTAAGTTAAAGGGATAGCATTTCCATTTCAGGCACAAGGGTCAGCAGGGAGCAGGAAGGGTCTGATGGGGAGCAGAAGCTGCCTTGCAGCCCTGGGAAATCTGTTTGAAACCTCTTAGGCCAGCCAGCCAGAAATCTTGCATGGATGCTGGTTTCTGCTGTGCCCCTGTGTAATAATACCAGAGTACCAACGCCCTAATAATACCTCTGGTAGCAATGTTACCAGAGTAGCATTGGTATGGGGCGCCTGTACACGCCACGGCGTTTAATCCTGGAGATCAGTTCAGATCTTTTTCAGCATGTTTCCATTTGAAAAAGAAAACCTATTACATAGGCATTTCCAATGTGCCCATCACCATCATGTCCGGCATCATGGTTAACGAGATTAAATAGGATCAGCCCACCTAGTTCAACGGCCTGTCCCAGATGGTGTTTGTTATTATAGATAACAGACAGAGAAGATGGAGATGGTCTTTTCTCTGCAGCCACAGGGGACAGGACTAGGAGCAACAGCTTCAAGCTGCAGCAGAGGAAATGTAGGTTGGAGACAAGGAGGAACTTTCTGACCACGAGGGTGCTTGAGTGTTGGAACAGGCTGTCTAGAGAAGCCATAAAATCTCCAAACTTGGAAGTTTTAAGAGCCAGTTGCGTATGTACTGGCCTCTGGCTGCTTTACCATGTCATCCAGGAAGAGCACAGACCATCTGCAGATGCTTCCTCAGCCTGATGAAGGGTATTTGTATCCAAAAGCTTGCAAAGAAGGATTTTTTTCAACTGCTTGAGTTGGTCTAATAAAAGATACTGGATGTACCCAAGTTACCTTGTCTGCCTAAGAGCAGGTTAGACAGACACATGGCTAGGATGGTTTCATTACAGCTGCTCCCGCCTTGAGCACAGGGCTGGACTGGATGATTTGTGAAGTCTCTTCTAGCCCGACTTTCCTATGATCCTACGATCAATGGCTTCAGAGCAAGAAGCAAGAAATGACTCATTTTATCAGGCAGGTCGGGTGGCTAAATGGTCATGATTACAATGAGTGATTCCTGCTCCATGTAGCTAAAAACTGTCCCCCTTCTACTGAAAAGCACCACATGTGGGGGCCTTGCTGGCTGGTTTCTCACTGGAAGAGAAATCAGTAATCTAAAGGCTAGGAATTTTCGTAGTGCACATCAATTGCTTTACAGTCCTGGAACAGGGATGGTCACAATGACATACTGGTAAGCCCTTCTCTTGGGAAACCCAGGCCAAAAGATGCCATCCAGTTCCCCAAAAGTGACTCTGCTCAAGAACCAACCCCAGCAAATATATGAGAGTGGAGACAGAAAGAGACAGAGAGTGAGGACGAACACTTTGACTGCTTGCAAAAGCTTCTCTCAAAGAACCTGCATCATAATATCAACAATGATGCATTTCTTCCACTGCTCACAGTGGCCCATATATAACACCCCCCTCTTCTGGCCCTTCCCATAGGAACACAACCCTAGAAACAATGAACACAACAGACCCGAGTGGAGTGCAAAGAGCCTTGGTGTGATGTATTGTGACCTCTGCTTACTACTTACCGAGGAAGAGAAATGGGTGCATCTCCCATTACCTCTAGAAGCCCCTACTCTTACAGCTGCACCATTTGGTGAACAAGTATGTTTCATTCCCTCTTTCTTCCTTAGTTCTCAGGAGTTTATCTCTTGTGTCTTTGCCCCCCATCTCCACCCTTCCCCTTCCAGCCACGTGGCATTGAAAACAGCGCCCGTCTGACCTGTAGCAACTCAATCACCATGATTTTGGAGAAAAATGATTGTTTCACCCCAGTTCTTTCCTGAGTCCCATGTGGTCAGGCTAGTTCCTGAGGGTGAGATTTTGGAGGGCCACAAATTCTCCCGTGCATTAAACCCCAAATTTAACTCCCTGTTTGCCTGGGGAAGAGAGACTTGCCTATCCGTTTAGATGCCTTTGAAGGCAGGCTGTGAGTATCGTCCTGGAAAGAAGGAAGGGTGTTTCCCTTTTGTGTGATGTGTGGCTTCAAGAAAGACACTTAAAATCTCACTTGAATTTTTTTTTTTTCACTCCAAGTTGTCACATCTTGACAGGCTGCGGAGAGAGATTCACGGCAGCTGAACAATGGGTTTTAGCTTATTTTTGTTTTAGGAAGCATGTGGTCAACCTTTCCCGGCGCCTTAACGATTGATTAGCTTGAATTCGTTTCCTTAGTTAATAACATCTCACACCTCCATCGCCTGCCACCTTTGCAAAATGTGGAGCCAGCCTCAAGGCTTTTGCTTCCAGCGTGGCATTGCTTGTCCTACTCTGAGTGTTAAACCTGTGGTTTCAGTCAAGGATACCACTGGTTCAGGCACAGTAGCACAGTTGGAATAGTTCTTGGTTTTATTAATTGTGTATATATGTTTTTGATAGTTCTAGGTTTTTATTAATTGTATATATATACTTTCCCAGTGCATGGTTTGATTTTTGAATCATGTCTTTATGTTGCCTTTTGCTCCTCTTTCCCTTAAAAAAAAAAATCTAAAAATATGAGCCGTGTCACATCATATCATGTCATGTTATGCCATATATCCAACCCAATCTAACAGTAGGACTTCTCCAGTATCCCTGTGAACTCTTATTTTTCATAATCTTGCCTTCAATGCCATCAATTAAACAGAATTTCTACCATCCCAGGCATTAAACACGTATTAGGACAGGCTGGGAATAATCCTGTGGGTAAAAGTATTGGAAGATCTTGTCAAGACACCCAGAAAGAAACAGCCCTCTGTCTCTAGGGGCAGGGCTGTAGTGATATCTTCCTTCTGGGTTTGTGGATGTAAAAGGAACAGTGGAATTCAGGTGGCAGATTAGTATTACTACCGGCAACAGTGGTGATGACAATGGTAATGATGGTGATGATAGTAATTCCTCAGCTAAGCCATCTGTTTTTGGGGACACTACACACACACACAAACACATATATACTCTCTCTCTCCAGATATATACACATACAAATATACACACTAATGTATATACTAATGTATAATGTATGACTATTAATATGGTATTGTAGTAATATTAATGGTTATACAAACTATTTTATGTATGGTATATAATGTGATTGATAGATAGATTCCATTATATATATTCCAATGGTTCCACTATACATATGGAGAAAGTGTACACACATGCACACACACACTGGTTCCAATATACATAGGAAGGTGTGTGCATCTGCATATACACACCTACACCTTCTCCATTTGTTTACTGGAACCATTAGAAAACATATAATGGAGAATATGTGCATGCATACACACATGTGCACACACACATATTCTCCATTATATATATTACAATGGTTCCAATATACATGTGGAGGTGGAGGTGTGTATACACACAGACACACATGCACATATGCACACACACACACATTCTCCATTAGATATATATATATATATAATTTCAATGGTTCCAATAGACATACGGAAGTGTGGATGTGTATACACACACACGTGAACACACACATATTCTCCATGATACATATTTCAATGGTTCCAATATACTTACGGAAGTGTAGGTCTATACAGACACACACACACACGTGCACACACACATTCTCCATTATATATAGTCAGTGGTTCCAATATACATACAGAGAAGGTGTAGGTGTGCATACCTACACAGGCGCGCGCACATCCCAGCGGCTCCGACGGCCGCGCGACACCGACCCCCGCGCTTGTGTCTGCCCCGCTGCCGCCGCCGGAGCCCGCGGTCCGCTGCAGCCGGCCGGGCCCATCCCGGCTCGAGCCCCGGCCCGGCCGCGGAAACAGGTGAGCGCCGCCCCTCCCCCGCCGGCCGGCGCGCCCCTTTGTCCCGCACCCATTGACCAGCGCAAGCCACGCCCCCCTTCCCGGCCCCGGCGGCGCCGCACCCAATCAGCGCCCCGCAGCCCGCTGATTGGAGGGGGCGGGCTCCTAGCGTTCTAAAAGTGACTACACCCCCGCAGCCCTTATATGGGCCGCCGGGCCTTATAAGGCAAGTGTCTCCATGGCCACCTTGTCAATGAGTTCGGGCCGCTGTCAGCGCCGGCCGCGCTCCACGTGA
>NW_017728893.1:1289941-1345551 GCF_001723895.1 Crocodylus porosus | reverse complement strand
AGGGCGGCCCGGCGGCGCCCGGCCCCGAGCCGGCGGACAAGGCGCCCAGCGTGGACTGCATGGTGTGCGGGGACAAGTCCAGCGGGAAGCACTACGGGCAGTTCACGTGCGAGGGCTGCAAGAGCTTCTTCAAGCGCTCGGTGCGGCGCAACCTGAGCTACACGTGCCGCAGCAACCGCGACTGCCCCGTGGACCAGCACCACCGCAACCAGTGCCAGTACTGCCGCCTCAAGAAGTGCCTCAAGGTCGGCATGCGCCGCGAAGGTGAGCCCGGGCCCTCCTGCCAGGCTCCACTCCTCCTGCTTCCCTTTCTTCTCCCGCCTCCTGGCTTTTCCTCTAGTCCTTTTCTGTCCTCCTCCCTTCTTTCTCCTCTTCTTCCCTCCCTGCCTCATTCCCTCCTTGTCCTTTCTTCTTCTTCTTTCTTCCTTCTTTGCTCCCTCACTTCCTCCTTCCTTCCTTGCTTTTTCTCCTCACCTTTCCTTCCTCCTTCCCGACTTCTTTCTTCTTCTGCCTTTTCCTTCCTCCTTCCTTCCCATACTCCTCCGTCCTTCCTTCCCCCAGGTCTCGCCCTCTTGGAAAGTCCGAGTGCAAAACAGGAGGGGGAAAAGCAGCAAAGGGGAGAGCACAGAGAGGACTTTTCCTCTCTTCTCGCCCAGGGGAGAGGACGGAGAAGGAGAAAGGCAGAGGGAGCTGCTGGCTTTCTCTTCCTCTGCCTGCTTTCGTTCTTTCCCTTCTTCCTCCTCTTCCCTCTCCTTGCTCACTCCCTCTCACTGGCCCTTCTCTCCCCTGTGTCTTTTCTCTCTCCCCTTCACCCCCTGGGTCCAGCCGCTCATTTCCCTTTCTCTCCTCTCTCCTCTCGTCCTTTTCTCTCTTTCCTTCTCTCCCTCCCTCCTTCCCTTCCAGCTCTGCTCTTTATTCTCCCCAACTCCAGACCGGACCGAGGGCGACCCGGTCCTGTGCCCACAGCATCTCCTGCCCTGAGGGTCCTCTCCCTGCCCCGCTGCCCCCGGACCAGGCCAGAGACCCGGTGGCTAGTGGCAGGTGGTGGTAGGGACACGGTGCGTTCTCAGCCTCACCCCCCGCACGCCCCGTGCATTGCCCCATAGCCGAGGGAGTCCCAAATCCCACCTCTTAGGGGAGATCAGGAGCAGCGGAAAGCCTGCAGGCTACAGACATGTCAGGGTGTGCTGGGGCACGGGGGTGGGCTCCTGACTCATCTCTTTTCTACTTGCTGATCCCCTTCCGCTGAGGCAGGTTGGTAGCGGGCTGGTTTTTTCAATCCAGGGTTAGCCGTGCAGCGGCGCGGCAGGCCGATATTACCCCGCCGGCCCAGCGCTTTCATGCACCGTTCAGATCCGCGCAGTCACCCCTCGAATTTGCTGGTTTCTTTTTGGTTTTTTTCCTTCTCTCCCTCACCAGGTCCAAACTCGTCCTCGCTCCCCCTTCAAACTCCTTGCATGTTGATTCCCCACAGCTGCCATTTTCACCCCCTAAATACCCCCAGTTGACTTTTTTGTATCTTGCTTTTGACACAAGAAAAAGCAAGATCCATAAACCCCACCAAACCTCCAAAGTATCCTGTCTCTGTTAGACCACGTAATAACCCTGTTCCATATTTAACCTGACTGCAGTCGATCTTTTGGACCAATGATATTCTGGTTTCTTTTTTGGATTTAAAACAGGGTTCAGGTTATAGGGAAAGCTCTCTGCTGAGTTGGGAAGGGTTGTTTCCCCCCCGCTCTTCTCATATAGAAGGTGCTTGGGGTGAGATGGGCCGAACTATAATAGTAATAATATAATAGTAATAATCTAACACTTGGTAACAGGAATCTGCCGAAGGGCTGGCACGAATTTTACAGGATTTACCCTCCTTGTATCACCAGGTTTAAAATCAGGTTAGGTTTAGCCGGGGAGATAACACGCACTGTTATATGAATAGACTGAGTGCGAACTGCAACGTAATCACAGCTTGCAGTTTTCACAGCCCCTTTTCCCAGCTCCCCGCTCCCTTGAGAAATGTTTCCCTGCCGTCAGCTGTCCATTTGGGTGCAGGGAGGACTGAGACATGGGCCAGGGGCTCGCTGGTTGGGATTCTGGGTCTCTTTCAGGAAGTCAGGTAGACCAGGTTCTTTGGGTAAATGCGATATCTTTTATTAGATCAACTAAATAGTTGGAAAATTTGTTCTGTGCACACTTTCAGCCACAAACACCCTTCTTCTTTCATGAAGTCCCGGTGGGCAAAGCACCCCAGTGTGTAGCACAGTCTGCACTGCTAACAGTCCCAAGTGGTGATGATACAGAAGTGGAAATACAGTTACCGGTACATTAAAAATCATGCCATGGGATTTATATCAGAAAAAGCTGTCATTCTCTCAGGGACGGAGCAAGTTATATCGAGTGGCAAAGATCTGATCTCATCTATGTCCCTTTGGAAACATACCTAGGGAAAAAAAACCTGAGGCAAGTTAATTCCCTGAGCAGGGGTGTTTCTCCTTGAAAACTCTGCCTTGTCTTTCTAGTGAAACGTCCAGCCCGTCGGATGCCGTAATGCGTTTGTGGCTTTAATCTTCTTTTCGTGAAATGCTGACTCCTCTGGATCTTAGTAACGGATCTGGAGGGCATTAGCCGTTCTTACCAGGCTAATTGTAAATATATATATATTATCCCATGCTGGCGAGATGGAGGTAAGCTTCTGGCAAGTTTATTTGTCACCATTAGTCTCAGCAGGGTAAAATCCTTATTTATAGCAGATCAAGCCGTGCGGTTCAGTCTATTTCCTTCCTTCATTGTTTGCCTTCAGTTGTGTGCATTCGTTCCTTTATTCAAGCCCCCTGTCAGATCTGCTGCTTAATCCTGCTCTGATCCTGGGCCTGACTTGAAGAGAAGGAAGTTGGGAAGGGGGGACTGCTTTACATCTCTTTCTTTCCCCACCGCAGAGCTCCTTACTCTGCTCGTCCTGAAGCAGGTTAGGCAGTTGCATAGGGCCGTATTCACATCTGGAAGCTGCTATCTTAACCGATTAGTCGTGAACGTGAAATTGATGAAACAGCTGCAATTAGCAACCGTCTTTGTAGCATAATTTGACACACGCCCCTTCCAGTAACCAGATCTTCTGCTGCCGAATGGCTCCGGGGAGGTCAAATGAGCACGATGCAGATTTACGCCTTCTTCGACTTGGACAAGATCTATGCCTCATTTAAAAGGAGCCAGTTCGTGAACCCCAGGTCTGTGTCTCGTTGGGCTGCTGGGTTAAAGCTGATGTCTTAGCACTGAAGTCAGCGCCACCAGAGTCTTGCCCTTCACCAAAAAAAAAACCTGTTGTCCCCCATTCATTGAGAAACACATCTTCATCACGCAGGATGAGCTACATCAGTGGATTCTCAGATCAGACATGCACAGAGAGGATACTTTTTTTAGCGCTTCTTCAAAATCTGAAGCAACATTTGTGCTGACAGATTCCAAACAGTCCTCCTCCATGTATTCTCTCTTTTTTTTTTTTTAATGTCGATTTAACCTGGGATTTTTTTTCTGGGTAAATATTTGTCCTAGCGAGTTAGATTCTACTCTAGGACAAGACCTATTGATTTACCGTATCTCTTGAGTTTGTTCTGATTTTAGAATCAAATATTATATCATTTCTTCCCAGCAGTTTAGATTTAGGAGATATCTATCTATCTATCTGTCTATCTATCTAGAATTTTATTCAAAGGGCTTCAAACTGAAGATCTACTTAGATCCCTTCTGACCCTACATCTATGAATCTATGAAATATGGTTTGAATGATTCCCCTTCTCCTGGGCAGAACACAGACATGGTTGAAACTGCCAAGAAAAGGTTTTGAAATGTTATTTTAATTCCCAGCCGTTTATTAGCGATGGGGATTGGGTCCTGGAAATGATAGTCGCCGTCCACAAAATCCCACTCATGGAGGGACCCCCCCCCAAACACCTGAATCTTCAAATATAATTTACAAAAAGTCTCCCGTGGAAAAATTCCTGAGTGTATGAAAGAAGGACAAACTTTACTGTGAACAATTTTCTTTCCAGGGGATGTTTCTAATTGCTTCCCATTATCTTGGATCAGGAATATTTGAGGGAAGTTTAGTTGCAGATATCTTTCTGCCAGCCTAGTCTGAAGGGTAATCTCGCTTTCAAGACGTGACGTGGGAAAAGAGAGAGGAAGCCAAAAGGATCCAGAGTATTTGTTGCTTTCCCGAACTTTCAAACCACTTGATTCTGCTTTTGAGTTGCATCCGTGTTGTTTTGTAGGCGTGAAGGCGCTCGGGGTCTTAACGATACTGCCCGATCTTGAAATACGTTCATTCCCCTGACCCGTTTCGCAGCATCCCCCGCAGACATGGGCTTTTGTTAGTTATTCTAACGATCAGGAGAAATCCCCGTCCTCCACTGAAGCACCTTTGTCCCTTCCCGTGGAAAGGCGGCAAGTAATCTGCTAGCCAGCTCGCTGCTGCTACTCTGTCGTTTAACTGCCCAGTCGAAAGGATTTGCCATCAGGGCGCTTAGTTTGTGGAGGTATTACTAAGCTGCTTTCTAAAGCATCCATCATCCTAGACTGTTTTTACGGACATTAACACTACCAAGCCGATACAATAATCTACCGCTAACTCCCCTTTTCCTTTGAGGGAGGATGTCAGATAAAGTTGGGCCCCTTGTTTCAGGGGTGTTGGTTGTAGCCGCGTTGTTCTAAGGACATAGGCAGACAAGGCTCTTTAGGGAAACGTGATATCTTTTATTAGACTAATAGGCCCCTTCTTTAGATTTTATACAGAAAAACAAAAGAGTGTGTCAGAGGGAAAAGTTTTTTTCCCCCCCTCCCCAAAAATCAAATGCTTTAATGGGATTAATTTTTTTTGTATTTAATACCAGTGAGGAGAAGGCTCCATTCTTCCACCAAATAAATAGTCTGCCCTGGATTTCTCCGGGAGCGAGGGCCAGAAAGTGAAACTTATTTGAATCAAAAGTGAAATCGGTTATCACTGCCCTGAGAAGGCAGCCAAAAGCCGGCCGTTCTTCCTGGCCTAAGTCCTGGAGCCGCTGGAGTTTGCAAAGCACTCGGCAACTTGCATCTCCCACGGAGAAGCCTTTGGGAAAATCCGGATAGCTTGCTTAAACTATTGCAATGGAAACCACGCTGTTTTGAAAGGTTGGCTCCTAAATCACTTTTAATCACCTTGCGGTCGGCGTCTATTTATTTTTCAAGTTCGCTTGTTTGGGTTTGTTTCCTGTAATTAGACACAGTCCATATAAACCTTTGATTCTCAGAAAGCCACCTATTTTCTAAATAATAAAGCGATTACCGCAGGCGATATAAAAATCCATGTTTTTGTGATAACCGCTATTTGGTTACCAATTGCCAGACATTAGCAGCAGCACCCTCAAGGCCTGGAAGAGAAGTGGCAGAATCCTTTTTTTTTTTTTTAATGGCGATCACATATCTTTTTCAGTTCCCAGATCTGTCTGCGTGCTATTATTACTAATAGTCGCTGTATTCCCCTAAATTTACATGGTATTTCGCTGACAAAGAAGGAAGGCACCTTCCTCCTGATGGAAATTTTGTGATCTAAGCAGAGATACAATGCTGTTTTTGTTCTCAAAAGCCAAAATAAAATCTCCCCCCCTTCCCCCCCCCGCCCATCGCATTACACAGGGCATCAGCACTGATTCTGAGCTCAGAGGCAGCATAAATCTTTTCAAGTCGAGGCAGTTGCTTCAAATTTAGGCTGGGGACCAGGATCAGGATCTGGCCTTCTCCTAATTGGTCCCCAGATTTGTCCCTGCTGGGTTATTGAGTCTAGTCTTTGCTATTGCAGGCAACCGTATATTTATTCTCTCTCCTTATTTATTTTTAAAGTGTGCATTTTCTCAGCCAGTGGCTTGCAGCTTGGGCCTGTTAGGTGATGGGTTAGCTGTAGGTGATGGGTTAGCTGGTTGAAGCGTTGCACCAAACAAATGCGCTTGAGGAGACTTTTGGACTTGCGGAAAGTAGATGGCTAATGAGACCAGAAATTGAACTTGTACGAGTTTGGCTGTGGCAAGCACTGGGTCTAATCAACCCCACAGGAAGGACGTTAGGCTTAAATCGGTAGTTTTCAACCTGTGGTTTGTGGACCCCTGGGGGCCGCAGGCTATGTCTAAGGGGTCTGCGAAAGATGACTGTGATCAACCCAAAGCATGTGAATACCCATAGTTAAAATTCAGATGGGTCTGCACCTCCATTCAAAATTTGTCTGCAACTGAAAAAAGGTTGAAATCCACTGGCTTAAATTTTTAGTGCTTGTAAGCTGCCTGGAACTGCTTTGAGATGGCAAGTCCCAGGGGTTTTGGCATCTATAGCCGCATAAGCACATACATATATGTACATCCGTGTGTGTGTGTGTGTGTACATATATACCTACATATGCACACACATAAATACCCACCCACACACATATATATATACAATCACATAAACACACACACATATATACCCATACACGTACACATATATATAACCATGCCCACACCTATGCAAACACCTCCCACACACGTACATACACACATATATCCATACACCCACATGCACACATATATAACCACACACGTACACACACACATATATACCCACACACATACACATTTTTTCCCACACCCACACACACATATATATCCCCATATCTGCATACATGCATATATCCACACACACACACATACATATGTATATAATATATATGTATACACCCCCCCCATGCCCACACTCACACATACACCCCCCCCCACACACACATACCCACATAGGCATACACATACACATGTGTATGCAGATCAGCCGGTGTATGGGGCCCCAGCCCTACCGTTTCAGTGGTGCATGAACAAGTGACACCAGCTGCGGTTCTGCTCCATGTAGAAGTGCGCATGGAAGTGTACACGGGGGACTATTTATAAAATCCCCAATTAGTGAGACTTCAGTAAGGAGGTTGGGTGGGGTGGGGGAGTCCTGTACATGGAGGGGCAGCAGAAAATCCTGTCATTGCGCCAGCAAAATCAACACGCTTTGGCTGCGATCGGTTCCGCTGGATCTTGCAGATCGAGAATTTACAAGGCAATGTCTATGTGTCTGCTTAGCAGGGATCAGAAGACACCCCTCCACCCGTCCTAGCACCAGGGGTCTTTGCATCCAGGTGACCCAAACTTCCCAGGCTGCAGCTTGCCCTGGGAAAGTCACTGCAGTGCTTTGTTCGCCCCAGCCTGAGCAATCCCATTGATGGGAGCAGAGTGACTCGCACGAGGAGCTGGGGATGGAGAATCACTTGTGTTTCCCTTAAACAAAGCCCTACTTTCCCCCCTACCAAGCTTTTGGGGGAGCCGTGCACAGTGTCACCCGACTGCACTGCGTGTGGCAGGAGCCCAGAGCCATTTACAGTGAAGCAGGAGGAAAGACTCGGGTTGTTTGCAGCCGATTATGATTCCATATTGTCTCGACACCACTAATTCCATGCCTCGTCTATAGTGTGAATCCTCTATTCCATCCAATTTCAACGGCGTTCAGTGCCTTAGTAACAACGAGCTGGGGGCCCGGAGGGGTTGGCTGCAGAGAATCTCTGCTGGGGAAGGGATTTTTGCTGCATACACAGATTTTCTTCTCCCCCCCACCTCGGGGACGTGAAAAACAAGGCCAAGGCCTCGCTGCGTTGTTCCCCGTCTCATTTCACAGCATTAGGGAGGTGGCTGTAACTCGCGGAAAGGCGCGTTCCAAGACAGCATCGTTAGTGCCATCGTTGGCCTGAGAGAGGCACGCGGGTCATGTTGCTGGTTGGATCTGTAACCGCCCCCCCACCCCGGGGGGGTAATACCCAGTCTGTGCCTCAGTTTCCCCTATCACACCAGGGTCCGTCTTTTAGAGAGAGTCGTCGGCTTTCAAGGTGGAAGTTCGGGGTACATTCTTGAGACCGGGGCCCTGTCTGAGCCGGCAAAGCTCGTGATGGAAAACTATCCCTGCCCCTGAGCCTGCGGGGGGGAGACTTAGAGGTAGTAAATGGTGTTGTTTCACTCACGGAGAGCGGCTCTGTGCTAGCTCGGGCGTTCGGCTCCAGTCTCTCCAGCCCCAGGTAAAGGCCTCCCCCACAGCCTTGCACCCCCCACACTGCCGATCAGGATGTGGTGGGCTCTCACTTACCCCTATAGAGCCCCCAGACCCATGGTCTTGGTGACACAGGCAGGATCTCGCCCCCCTGCAGCCCAGGTGGGGGACGATTTCCCATGAAAAACCTTTGCTGGATACAGACTGGAAGGTCGGGTCTTATATCCCACTGCAAGACTCTCCCGTTGCCCGATCCTCTATGGGCCCCGGGCAAAGCTGGGGGCAAATCAGCCCCGTCTTCATTTACAATGGGCCTTTGCAACGGCTGAGATTTGTGCCCATTCAAAGCCGCTTTCCCAACACCCAAGTGGCCTTTTGGCTTGTCTATAGGAAGGGCCTGCCTGTTGCACTGCTCTGGTTATCTTGGTGTAGGTAACGCCTTCATGTGAACACCTGAAAGGCGTTGTTCTGGGATAACCCACGTGGACACGTGCAGGTTTTGTCCTGCCATAACTCCAGTGCCACTTCAGAGTGTGATTTTCCTTCTCAGTGCAGCCAAACTGGCACAGACCCTAGTGTAGATGCTGTTATGGGGTAAAGAGGGGCTTTATCCTAGAATTTCACCTTCCCTTTAGGTTTCACCAGTGTTAGCATCATAACCCCACTCACTGCAGGCTTGCTGGGCTACTTTGAAACTAGATCAGCACCGCTCTGTGGGTTGGGGGAGACCACAAGTGAGCCCTGAATGGATACAACCATACCAGCAGAAATCCCCAGGATCAGGGCCATGATACCAGAGAAACCATGTTTGGACCAGTCCAGCCTGTTTTGCTTGTGAGGATGGGAAAAAGCCACATCGGCAGAAAACCCAGGCTTCTTCCTATAGCTCCCATCTGCACTAGGAGTATTTGGATGATAGTGCATAGGCTATAAGGCAGGGGTGGGCAAAATGCAGCCCACAGGCCAGATTCGGCCCGCCAAGCCATTCTATGTGGCCTGCAGGGCCCCTAAAAAAATCAGAAAATTAATATTTATCTGCTCCTGGCTACCTGTCAAAGATGAGGTGTGTAGCATGGAAGAAAGGGTTTCACTCAGTGATTCTCAAGAGGCGCGAGATCCCTTTAACGGCATCACCGGATCTGCACAATCATAATACCTCCAGCTTGCAGGCTAGATCTAGACCTGCATCATCAGGCCTCGGGGTCCAGAAATTTAGTGTCGGGGGGTGACGGCAGCATTCATTGCCACTCCTCTGCTGCCAGTCTCCAGACCTGCCAGCCTGATGACATGACCTTGTGTGGGCAGGGTCGGGACACCCCACGGCTGGATCAAGTCAGGCTGGAGGGGACTGTCCCTGTGCTGGATCTGTCCTACAAACCTAAAAAGGTTGAGCACCACTGATTGAAACCAACAGCGCTATCCCAGATAACCCTGTTGGCATGCTTGTATTCTGCTAAGACGGGCTTTTATTCAATCTAATTTATATCGTTCCAAAAGGGAGAAGCTGACCCCCGAGTGCCAGTGAACAGGCTTTGCTGCATACAACCATTGTCATAACCGAACTGGGCCTGTGCATCTGTGCATAGATGTTGTATCTGCAGCATCTATGAGCCTGGCCCCAGTGAGGATGGCTTGGCTAGGACTGATCCTGCCTCAGGCAGGGGTTTGGACTGGATGTGACCTCTGGAAGTCCCATCCTGACTTCTCTAGTGCAAGAAAGGGCAAAAAACGTTGTGTGTACAAGCGCTCTAGGATTTCTATGATAAACCAGCTCTGCACAACCTCTCCTAGAGCAAAACAACTGGCAGACAGGGCTGCTGGTATAATGAGGTAGTAGCTGGGATCTCAGTGCTGGGAACCAGACGGAGCGTAAAGCCCTAGCGGGAAAAATTTTCCTGCGTGGAAAATACCTTGACGGACATGGCAGTCAGGTTCCCCATTTCTACCTTGGTGGGATCACCGCTTTGGCTCAAGCTGCTGGTCAAAGCTCAGGGCTGAGCAGAGAATCAAGTCCCTTGCCCATGTTGCTTGTCCCCCGCATTGGGATAGAAGCAGGGTTCAGCATTTCATGCCGTCTTCCTTACTGGCTAGAACTAGTGTTGATTAACCCCATGTATTCCCAGCTGCAAAACCACCTCGGTTTCTTTATTGCTCAGAAACCTAACCTCTGGGCAAGACAGCTGGCCACTGTCCCTCCATGCCACCTCCCCACCAACGCGGTGACCACCGAGGTTGCTAATTCCCTTTGCCATCTCTCTCTCAGAGATCTGTCTCAATTGGAGCTGGGGGACGACTGATTCCTACTGTCCCCGCCAAACAAATGAAAATGAAAACAGAGAAGGGAAAAGGGTTTATTGCCACCCACCCACCACCCCTGGAATCTTGCTTTGGTGTAAAGGGAAAAGCCTGTATAGCCTGGCTTGAATTCCTGGCGTTACCTTCACGTTGGCTGAAAATACACGTAGGGCTGCATCTCGGTCCAGTGCGGTTTGGAAGTGAAAACCCAGAACCTGGTGCAATGCAATGCTGGAACTATTGAGGCATTTTGGGTTCTGGGAGGATTTTGCCTTGCAGTCTTTGGCTTGTTGGCCCCACCTTTGTCAGTCATCCAGTCAGTTATAGTTTGTGTTTTCCAATGAACAAAATATTCCCCGCTCCGGCAGGGTCTGCTTTGAGCAAGTCGTTCATGGCCCTCCTGGATCCCGGCTGCATTCCTGACCCCCCAGCACTTGCACAGATAAATGGTTCCCTCCCCCTTCCCCCAGGCTAACAGCGGTGATTCTCACCTGGGATTCACAGCACCCTGGGGCGCAATGAGATCCTTTTAAGGGTGCCACAGTGAAAACTGACAGCTGGCCTTCTCAAAGGGGGGTGCGGAGTCTAAATAGGTTGAGAACCACTGGTCTGATTCTCCTGATTTACCTATATCTTGTGTAGGTGAGGTTGGGGTCTTGCACTAGTGCGAATGATTGTGCAAGGGGCAGGGCAAGAGGGAGCTCTTCCACGGTCTCAACTCAGGGATCTAATTCTCCTACACCCAAAGGTGGGAGAAAACAAACACGGTGGCCTCTCTGACGGCACCTAGTGAAACCCAGCTGGGTCCGGCAGGCTGTATCTTAGCTGGTAGAGATGGCGGCGTGCAGATCTCACTCCTAGCAGGACACAGACAGAATAGGCACAATAGGATCCCACAATAGGATCCCAGTTTTCATCAGAGCTTCTGGATATCTTCCTACCCCCGTCATCCAGCACCCCACAGCATCTCAGTTCTTCATACTCTTCAGCAGATGGGGGACTCAGTGCCCCACCTTGAGTGCAGATCTGGGCATGGAGCAAGGACAGACACCTGCCCAAATTCCTGAGGAAACTGGTCCCAGTGGAGGGCATTGAAGCACCGGGTCTGATTAGGACGCAAAGGAAAGATGTTACAGTGCAGAAGAGGTCGGTGCCACCCGTGAAGAGACAGGGGTCGGGTGGGACTTATTCACAATTAAGTCTTTGTTAACGAGTGCCCCAAGCCAGACCCCCAGGGCTCATGCCCCCCCCATGATCTGTGCAAGAGGCTGGATCTGTTCTGTACAGGCTCTCATCTCGCCGGAGCCCAGAGCCTTCCAGCCTCTGCAAGACTGACGGACCTCTCGGCTCCCCTTTAGGCGCTGAAAGCAAGCGGCCTGATTCTGCAGAGCCTTTTCCTCTCGAGGAGAACAATAGGAGCTGCCAGCTGATGAGTCCTTTTGAAAAATCTGTTTCCCCCATGCTTTCCCCCCGCTCCCTAATCTCCATCCCTGTCCTGCCCCAAGCCTTTGGCCTCACCAGCTCAGAAATGCCTTGGCTGATTTGTCTAACTCTGGCAGACCGAGAGGAAGCGTTTTAGCAGAGCAGGGGAGGGGGAAGGAAAGTAGACAGGGAACAGGTCATGTCCTGGGGCCTTGATTCTGGCAAGGCTGTGAGACCCCTTGTGGTCGCGCTTGCAGAAGCCGTGGCTGTGGGATCGATCCCACAAAACCCCTCCTTGGCCCCCCCGAATATGGGGGCTGGAGGATGGTGCCGTCACCCCCCTCCTGTTTCACCACGACGTTGGGCGGATGTTTGTCAGTTGTGGCCGGGTCCAAAGACCTGCTCATGTGGAGGGTCTCGGGCCTTTAGAGCAGCTTGGGTGAAGGATGTGGTGGACGGACCAAACCTTACTACAGGGTACAAGGTGACAGCTGAATTGGAAGGAGCCGTGTCTAGACTGAGCCCCCGGGTGCCTGAGATCCCCTCCCCAGCTCAGCGTGGCTTCTGGTCAGCTGTATCTGGGGCTCTGGACAAACGCACGTCAGTGCCTGGCCCCGAGAGCCGCCGGTGCAGGAATGGAGCAAGCCCCCAGGGTTTCAGCCCCTGCTCAGGAGACCAGAGACCCATCCACAGCTAATGGGGATTTGCTCCAGGGACTGAGGACTGGATTAGGCCCCTTTTTTGGCCCCTTTTCTTCCTCTCTTCCCAAGAAACCAACCAGCTCCTGAAGTCCCTTTCCCTTCCCACTCCAACCCTGTCTAACCCTCTGTGTCGAAGGGGAGCCAATCCTTAGCTCAGCAAAGACCCCAAGTGAGATGCCACGAGGCTGAGATGTGGTCCCAGGGTGGCAGGAGAGAAAAGGGTATAAGGCAGGGGAGACCGGGGTGGATAATCCTGTATTGGATGGGGAGAGGCTGCCCTGCACATGCCCTCAGGCTGGCTGGCACCGGGCACCTGTGCCCCAACGCTCCTGGAGTGACAGCTCTGTGGGAACCGTAGCTTCGGGTGTGGGCACAGGATGGGTTCCCACGGTCAGGGGCTCCACGCTGTGCCCACAATGCACAAGCAATTTGCCTACGTGCTGGGGGCTGTAGGCAAACTGTACTGGGATCTGGACCAGAGTCTGACCCCCAGCAAACTCAGCCTACCCACTGGCTGTCCAATGAGCAGTAATGTCAGGGAGACCTTGCCCTTGCAAAACTTTCTTGGTCAAAAGAAAGGATCAGGCCCACAAACCACCCCCGAAGCAGTGTGTTAGAGCACCTTAAGGCAAGGGGGAGTCATTTATTCTAATGTCACAGGTTTGAGGGGATCGAGGATGAGTGGAGTCTGCTCCCCCATCACCTGCAAAGGTCCTGGGGCCATGGGGAATCAGGGCATCCTGGCTCTGTTTCTAACCCACTGTGGCTTCTTGCAAGGCCTAATAGTGGCCAGTAAATACAGAAGTCCTGAAATGCAAACTGAACCCTCCAGACAGCTCAAATCAGGAGGGCTGGGGGCGATCAGGAGGAGAATGACTGTCGGGAAGAAGTTAGCCCATGGATGCTCAATGCCAGCATCATACATAGCAGCTGCCCATTGCTCGGGGTGGGATGCTAGGTCTAAACTAGTCTGGCCGTTTCTAACTGGACCATGCAGACTTGCTTCTCTAAGTAACATTATGTTCTGGATACCAGAAGCTCCCAGGAGCTGAGCATGCTTTGAGCTTTGAAAAGGAGGAGCTGTGTCCAGGGCCTGTTAGGTGCAGTGACCTGATGAAGCGACATCGAGCTCATGAAAACTCCACCTCCTGTTCAGTTAGCCTAGAAGGTGCGTGTCTACCCTGCTTCTGGGCCAGGTTTGTCAGTTTGCCAGTGATTCAAAATAAAGCACAAATGGGGAGAAAAAAACCCACTCCATGTGTTTCCAACTGAACCAACCCTGAAACATTCCTGTATTTTTGGCGACTGAAAAATTGAGAGGAAAGAAAACCCATTTTAGATTAAGTCTAAAATGTTTCATTGAATCCAGACCGACATAGAGTCATACAGCAGTGGGGCTGGGAGGGATCTCCACAGGTTATCTAGCCCAATGCAGGATCAGCCCTGCCCAAACCATCTTTCTATATGCATTTAGCACTTTTATTTTTAAATGATTTCATTTCCCTCCTCCCTGAAGATGTTTCGTGGAGAGAAGCTGCTTTGAATGGAAAGACTGAAATGTTTTGGTTTAAAAAAACCCTGCAACAAGACCTTTGATTTCTTCTTCTTTTGCACTGGGTGCCCATTTCCCCCCTGCCTGCAAACAAGCAGTTGGGTGAAATGAATGCAACTATGCAAAACAAGACGGTACCGTGAAATTACTATTTCTCACCAGCACAGAAACTAGTTTTTAGTCCACAAAAAATATTCCACCCTGCAGAAGTCTCTGGAATGAGGTGTTTCCGAGGCTGGGGGTGGGATGACTTTCTCCAGAGGCTGTTTCTTCATCCATTCCCTCTCTCTCTCCATTGGTTACTGGCAGCTTTGCCTAGAGGTGGAGAATCTCAGAGCCCTGATCATGCCAATGCCATCACACCGTGGTCACCAATCCACCTGCCCCATTGGTTCCTTCTTTCCCTTGCTCTCATTCCTATGCTTTCTTTTCCTGAAGGCTGGGAGCATATGTACACACCACATTTTTTGCCCTGTCATGCACTGCAACTGCATGCCTGTTTGCACAAGCACAATTTCCTGATGCTTTAAAAGTCCTTCTTAGATCTGGGTCCTGTTTCTCTGCATTACACATCTCCAGCACCATATTAAAACCAAGGACCTTGGTCTCTCTTGGCTTTAGTTCTTCTAGACCCAGGCATGCCCATGAGCTGATCCTTCCCCAGCCCAGTTCTTTCTGGAGGGGTCCCGGTAGTGTCAGAAAGGTGCATTGGTAGGAGGGCTGATGCCACAAGAGCATCCCTTGGAGCCTGACATTGCTTAAGGTAGAAGTCCCAGCTCCATCCATAAGGGGGCAACCTCCTGGGTGGGCCCACCAATTGGGAGACAGCCCTGCCTTAGCCCCGCCCCCAGCACACACCCCCTCCCATGACTCCATGCTTTCTTTTGGCCTGATCCTGTATGCGTGTGTGTCTCTCTCTCTCTCCTCTCCTCCCTGGACCAGCCGTACAGCGGGGCCGCATGGCTCATACACAAAACAGCCCTGGCCAGTACCCGCTGAACAACGGGGACCCCTACAATGGCCACTCCTACCTGACGGGCTTCATCTCCCTGCTGCTGCGGGCTGAGCCCTACCCCACCTCCCGCTACGGGGCCCAGTGCCTGCAGCCCAACAACATCATGGGCATCGAGAACATCTGTGAGCTGGCTGCCCGCCTCCTCTTCAGCGCCATCGAGTGGGCCAAGAACATCCCCTTCTTCCCCGACTTCCAGCTCGCCGACCAGGTGTCCCTGCTGCGCATGACTTGGAGTGAGCTTTTCGTCCTCAACGCCGCCCAGTGCTCCATGCCCCTCCATGTGGCCCCGCTCCTGGCAGCCGCCGGCCTCCACGCCTCACCCATGTCGGCCGACCGGGTGGTGGCCTTCATGGACCACATCCGGGTCTTCCAGGAGCAGGTGGAGAAGCTCAAAGCCCTGCACGTCGACTCTGCCGAGTACTCCTGCCTAAAGGCCATTGCCCTCTTCACGCCAGGTGAGGCGGGGTGTGGGGGGCAGAGTGAGGGGGGGCCTGCACCTTCTGGGTGCAGGCCATTGCTTTGTGTAGGGCAGGTGAGTCAGGCCGAGGAGTGGGACTAAAGCAGGGCTGTCCCTCATTGGTGGCTTTTGGTTGAGGTCATTGTTTTGCTCATGTCAAGTTAGTTGGACCGGGGGGTGGGGCTAAAGTAGGCCCATCCCCCATTAGTGGCTTTTGTTTGAGGTCATTGCTTTGCTCATAGCAAGTGAGTTGGGCCAGGGGGCGGGGCTAAAGTAGGTCCGTCCCTCATTGCTGGTTTTTGGTTGAGGTCATTGCTTTGCTCACATCAAGTGAGTCAAGCCAAGGGGCAGAGCTAGCGTGGGTCTTTCTTTCATTGGTGGCTCTTGGTGCAAATCATTGCTTCCCTCATACCCGGTGTGTCAGGCCGGGGGCAGGGCTAAGGCAGGCCTGTTTCTCATTGGTGGCTCTTGGTTGAGGTTGTTGCTCTGCAGGTAAATCATGCCAAGGGGTGGGGCTGGGGGCGGAGCTACAGGCAGGTGTTCCCTCCCCCCCGCAATGGCCCAGTCTGGCCCTGAGGCCACTGGGAGGTCGGGCCAAGCTCCTGGGTCCTGTGGGGCAGGTCAGGAGGGTCAGGGGACGGGGAAGGAGCCTGGCCTTCCCCCCCGCCACAGCAGCTTCAAAACAGAGGCTGGAAACAGAGCAGGGATCCAGCGTTTCCACATCCCCAAAAGAGCCTGGAGACCTCTGATCCCAGTGACCCCACAGTCCTGATGGGGCAGGAGTGGGTGGCATGCTCCTTGCCAAGACAGGTAGAGACATTTCCCATTGCAAGGGATCCTAGGGGCACCACCAGTGCTGCAGTGGATCTCTGGGTTGATCTGTTGAGGATCCCCTGTCTTCCCAAGCTCTTTTCTGGCCCCCTGAGCCCCACAGAGGGCCAGATAAGAGCTGGGCTGCACCCCTCCAAGAATCGCCCAGCACTTTAAGGCATTAAAGCATCCATTCACATGCCTAACTGTAAACTGCATCCCACAATTTCCAGAAAGGCACCTGATTTTCCAGTAAATCAAAAAAGAAGGGAAAATATTTGATCCTTTTTATTTTTCATTTGGGAGAATTCTCATTCTCTCCATTCCTTGTTTTGTAGAGAGATGGGGGAAAATACAAAGAACGCCCCCCACGCCCCAACTGTTTTATTTCAGTGAAAAACAGGCAACTATCCCCATCCCGTCTCATCAAGTGTTCGAAGAAAGCACTGGGAGGGAGTTTTTTTAATCCCATTGTTTCACTTGATGTAGTCAGAGCGGTGGTGTTGGCTTAGACGGGCACAGGCCAGCAGAGGTACCTGTGTCTGGGTGGTACCCTGGCCTACGGCATGTGTATGGGACTAGCCTGCTGAAGAATCACCCCTCTACACTGCTGATTTCCTGCAAAAATATCAGTGAATAGACCCAGGTTAGGGGAAAACAGGCACTGCGGCATGTCTGGTGGGAGGTTAACAAGCCCCGGCTGCGAAAGAACAAGGCAGGAAAATCGATTTCTGAACAGAAGGACTCTTCCATTTCCCACAGCGAGCGGGAAAACTGGTCTGGAAGAAGAAGCAGTGCTTGGATTGTGCGTTTTAAGGGTGGTGGTGATTGGGATGAAGGGTTTCTGCAGGGGTTGGATAATTTAGTGGCATTTCAGCTGGAGCCGATTAGGGAAACTATGGGGGTTTCTCTGCAAAGTTTTGATGTTTTTAGTGGAAGATCAGAACATTTAGACAAACCTTCTTAGTTACACACACACACACACACGCACGCACACGCACACACACACACACACTTAATCAAATGCCTGACTTCCAAGGGAAACATTTCTACCCAACTGAGCACCAAAAACGTGCTGTGTACAAATACTCTTTGACTCTTCAAGGAGGGACTCTCTCAAGTGAAATTCCCTGCACTAAAAGAAGTATAAATCCACAGCCCCTGTCAGGTAGATTTCTCCCACCATACTTCTTGCCAGGTTTATCTATTGCCAAAGTATTATTAAAAGGAATAGGAATATTAAAAGCCATATGAACGTAACAAAAACACTGTTAAAAACAGATCACTTTGTTTTAGGGCTTACTCGTTATACCTGAGCTCGTCAGGGCTAAAGGAATTTTTTCACAGAGCTGTATGTGTGTGTATGCGTGTGTAATATAAATATGTATGTGTGTGTCTGTGTAGATTATATATATCTACATACATACACCTACTAGATAGGTGGTATCTACATACACACATGTATGCGTGTATAGGTTATTATAATCTCTGTGTGTGTGTAGATAGATTTTATACATATCTACATACACACGTGTATGTAGATAGATTAATATAATCTATCTGTGTGTATATATATATAAAATCTATCTACATACACACACACAGATTATAATAATCTATACACGCATATGTGTGTGTATGTAGATACCACCTATCTAGTATGTATATGTATGTAGATATATATAATCTACGTGTGTGTGTGTGTGTGTGTGTGTGTGTGTGTGTAGCTAGATAGATAATATATATTTATATGAGAGAGAGGTGAATATTTTATTTGCCAAAAGTATATAGTTTTGAAGGATAACATTATTAATCAATTACCTTTGGATGAAAAAAAAAATTTCACAAAAGCTTCTTTTCAGCATTTTTAAATAGCACATTTTATTTTGCTATTTCAAAAACAACATTTGTACTAAAAAAAACCCGAAAAGCTTCACCATTCATCTTAAAAATAAGGTTAAAAAATGGGGGGGAAGCCCATTAAAAATTAACAAAAGCATTTATTTATTTATTCAATTATTTATATATTGCGGGGGTGTTGATTCAATTCATAATGACTTTTCTTTTTCAGTTCATCCAGAAAATGGAAATGTTTTTATTCCCAAGTGATCTAAAAAGAAAAGGAAAGAAAAAAAAAACTTTTGCCATTTTAGTTTTGTTTGATGAAACAAAAAAATAGATTATTCTCCCAGCCCCTTTCCTCAGCTCTTGACCACACAGGTGGGAAAAAGAGAATCAGACTTCATTTCGCACTCGAGAGAGAGGCAGACATCAGACAAATTGGCAAACTTGCTAATTGCGCTCTTTACTGAGTAATTTATTTCAGTGTAGGCTACAATGAAGACTTTTGCACAGAAAAGTTACACTGTATTTAAATATACATATAAAGGTTTATATAGGTTATAAAGGTTTACCTTATACAGTTCATACTGTATATATATCTATATTGATATAGATATAGATGCACATAGTACAAGCTATATAGGGTATATCTATACAGATAATACAGATATAGATATACCTTATATAGATAAAACTATATAAGGTATATAGATATAGATGTTTATAGTACAAGCTGTATACTGTATTTCTATATAGATAACACATATATAGGTATATTTTATATAGATACATCTATAGATATACCTTATATAGCTATATCTATATAAGAGATACAGCTATAGATATAGATAGTATGAGCTGTATACGGTAAACCTTTGTAACAGCATGTTTCAGTGGGAATTTAGGCTACATTAAATAGAGCCTATTTCTGTAAACAAATTAAGAGCCACAAATTATATCAAATTAAGGCTATAGTGGGGTAATCAGACCAGGATAATTTACCAGTGTGGACAAGCCTTCTCTTGGCTTCTCCAAGGATGTAACATCATTGCTGAGAGGCACAAGCCTTCTGTGGGGTAAAGGAGTGGGTTATAGCTCAGGAGACCAGGCAAGATGTCCCAGCTCTGCTACTTACTTGTTGTTACCCTGAACAAATCTCCGGTGCCTTGTGTGGCTCATATAGGGCTCTTGTACACAGTGTGTATTATTTAGATGCACGTTACAAAACGGCACCAAAAATCACCATTTTGCTAGGTTAGTTGCATGTGAAAAAACTATATGGTCCTGGAGGCAACGATTCTCTCTCACCATGTGTCTGTCCAGCGCCTGAGTGCAGGCTCACAGCCCCAGCCTCAAAATGCTACAAATCCAACTCAAAACCATTGCTACAATCTGCATTGTCGATTTTGCGCAGTAAAGGTAGGGTACTTCGACGTGACCAAGCAAACAAAATATATTAGCATCACCAGAAAACTCCAAGTCCATTGCTTTCTTCCCAGATATTTAAAATCAAGTGCATTTTTTTTCAATTTATTTTGAAGAAGCATTTTCATAAAAATTAAAGACTTAACAAAATACGACTAAAACGAAACCCCCAGATCTGGATGATCAACAGATTTTGTTAAAGCCCGATACAAATCCGGCTAAAAGAGGTCATCGAGAAAAACATTGCTAGCCCTTTCCAGTGACGTTTGTTTTGTACTTTTCAAGAACAATGTCATTACGTATGATTTGGGGGGGGGGAAGGGGTGAAGGAGGCAGAACTGGTTGTTTTTTGTCCTTTCCGCTGGAAAATCCCAACCCATTGAACTGGCAAATGGCAGAAGAAAGTTTTATATATAAAAAGGGAGCTAATTAACCTCTCATCTTCTATGCCATTTTGCTTGTCAAGATTTTCAGTCCAGCCACAGAACAAGCCTTGTTAGTAAAACTGGCAATAATCCCCCAAAAAACAAAATATGAAAATTTCTCTATTGCTGGTTCACACTTACCCCCCGCAAATTTTTAGTCTCACAAGAGGATTTTATTAAGTATCAGCAAATATTCCATCCAGCACTGGATTTTCCTGAAGCTGCTCCTTTTTCCATCTTAACTGTTCAATCCCCAAATTAAAACAACAGCGCCGCAGAGCAAATCTGGGGATCTGATGATGACTCTCAACATTGCTGTCATTTATTCTAACCCTCCAGACCCTGGTTGTTTAAGGAGACCATTAGAAATGCAGCTTTTTATTCTTATTTTTTTAAAATCTTAGCTCTTTGGGCACCAGCAAAAAAAATCCATGAAAACAGGATGCCGAAAGGGCAGGGAAAATAAAGAACCCCAAATTAATTGTTTTAAGACATCTTGATGGTATGCTAATTTCTGGCCGTTTTTTACAGGGTGCACTCAGGAATACGTAGGCTAGTTGATAGTGTCATGTACAAGCGCCCTAGATGGATAGCTCACAGCTTTTTCAGACCCACGTCCCCTCTCAGAAGATCCCAGCTCTTAGTTTTCCACTCGTTTTTTGACTCCAGAAGAATAAGAGTGATTCCTCTGTTGCAAAGCACAGTGGGGTTTGACGCTCTGAATTCCTACTGAAAATCTCTGGGGTTGTCTCGAGGTTCGTTGTAGGTGCTAGCACACCTCACCGTGCTAGCAGTGCGCGACACCCTTACAAGGGTCCCGTGGCACCCTGGTTGAGCATCGCTGAGCTATACACCCACAGTGTAAAACCAAAGCGGGCCCAGAGTTCAAAGCCTTGTCTCCATGGATTAGGCTGTGAGCAGTGTCTGGGCCTGAAATTAAAATTTCTTTTCATCCTTTCCCTGTCTCAGAAACCCAGAGTCTCTTAGGCATCAGGAAATGCCCACAGCCTGCTTTGTTCTCGGTGGAAACTGCTGGCTGAGAGCACTAGGGGGAACATAGGTACCAGGATGCGCCGCAGACAGTGCCACGGAGGTGCCTCGTCCAGCCCTCGCCCTGCTTCTTGGGTCATCATTTGTGTTAATTAAAGACCCGTTTGTAGAGTGAAAGGGCCCCAGGGCTGTTCTGGCTGGCAGGGGTCTGGTGTGATGGAGCAGGTGGGTAGAGACTTGGCAGGGTATTAAGGTACCCCTGTGAGCCACTCTCCTTAACCTCTGTTCAGGTCGAAGTCCCCTGCTCTGATTAGGGACAGGAAGCTGGCATGGGTCAGGAGAGGCCAGGCCTGGCCGAATGACTGATAGGGCTGTTCTGGTCCGATTCTCCAACAGGATCTCATGATTCATCCCCAGCATCGTGGCTACAAAGCAGCTTGTTTGAGCAAAGCCCAGACACCCCCCGGCCCCAGGACCCCTGGGTAAAGAGCAGAGAGACCTGCAGGGACTAATATGTCACCTGCAGTACTTGACTCCCACAATTTGGGTGTAAAAGGGGCCACTTGCATGTTGGCCTCACCTTTAAATGCAGGGAAACTGAGGCACAGTAGGGGAGAATGATTTCTATTATTCCAGGAGAATATGGGATCAGAACCCAGGCGTCCTGGTTTTTAGGCCCCCTCAGGCCTTTGCAGTATGTGGCCATCCCATGCCAGCTCCAAATCTAGAAGGCAAAGGAGCAGGAACCCCAACTGTATTATTACTGTACTCTCTCACATATAGCATGCACTCCCCCACCCCCAACCCAGCTGCTATAAACTGGGCTGCATGTTATAGGCTGTTAAATACGGTGAAGGCAATTTCTGCCACTTCAGCTTTGGCTGGGGGAGAGCACAGGATTGGGGAAGAGCCCCATGTTTCGGTCACAGGGACCCAAACATGGGGCAGGCCGAGCTCCCTGGCTGCTGCTCCTCAGTTACTACAAGGAGAGAGATTGTCTTCGTGCTGCCTTTCAAAACCCAGGTCCGTGCCTTATTCTAGAGCACATTGTAGGCAGGAAAATACGGTATTATTATTTTTGAATCCCAGGGGTTTTAAGCCTGGCTCGTAGCTGGGGGAGGGGCAGGCTCAGAGCATTTGGGGACCCGGCGGTGGCTGCCCCAGGGGAGCAAAGACACCTCCCAAAGACGTCACGAAGGCACAGAAAGATCCTGGGAACGGGGAAGTGCTGGAAGGAGCTGGACGGGGAAGGGCAGATCTGGTGTTATAAGAGGGGACATCTGGGGATGTCCTGGGCACGACTGCAATCAAGCCTCCATTGAGCTGCGCTGTCATCCCCCGCAGCTGGGAGTCCTCCAGAGCTGCCCCGTACAGTGCTTGGTGCTAGGGAGCCCCAGTCCCGCATGGGGAGCACCCAAGGCACTGCCCCATGCTCCAGTTCCCCTTCTTTGTCCTTGCTCCAGTTTGTTTAATTGGCAAAGTCCTGCAGAGCGGGGTCCGATTTCCTGCGGGAGAACCTGTAGGAACGAGTTGAAATAGAGAGAACGGAGCTGATTCTCCTTGCCATGTCCCAGCCCCCTCAGTGACCCAGCCTGCTGTATGGGTATAGGAGCCAGCCACACCAGGCCCATTCTTTGAGCCTGGGGCTAAGTGTTGGTGTAACAGCCCTGCCTTGTCGGTGTCAGTGTAACACCTCTTGGATCAACCAGCCAAATGCCTCCACTCCCCACGAGGTGGCCACTGCTAGTGGCAGGGTGGTCTCAGCACAGGAAGCCCCTGCAGAAGGGCAGGAGGAGAGCAGCCCCCCACGTAGCCAGCTGCAGAGAAACAGAGGGGTGAGATGCAGTCAGGTTCGAAACAGGGATTTCTCAGCTCAGCTGATTTTGGGGGGATCTCCTGGAAAAGAAACAGGGGCCAAAACATCAGGTTCCCCCAGAACAACGCAGGAGAAACCTCATCCGGGGATGCCCCCCAGCCCTGGTCGATGCTGTGGGGACCGAGGGCTGCAGCTGTGGCTGGGGAGGGTTATCCAGCTGCAGCTCGAGCAGCAGGGCAGACTCCCATGGAAAGGCCAAATGACCCTGCCGGGCACAGAGGTGGCCGAGGTCAGGAGCGACTGCGTCTAGCGTGAAGTAAACCTCTTCCCCGATCAAAAGGAAGCTGAAATAGGGAGGCAGAGGAGCCAGGACACCTGGGCTCTGTTGCTGGCACCCGGCCTATAGTCAGAGTGGGAGGCTGGGAGCCAGGACAACTGGGTTCTTCTTCTAGTACCAGGTAAGGAGTGTGATCCAGTGGTTAGAGCAGGGAGTCAGGACTCCTGGGTACATTTTCCTAGTAAACCAGCACATGGTTCAGTGGCTAGAGAAGGATGAGGGAGCAGGGCAGGGAGGAGTCAGGACTCCCAGGGTCTTTTCCTGGCACCAGGCGGGAGTACAGTCCAGTGGTTAGAGTAGAGAGGCAGGACTCCTGCGGTCTTTTCCTGCCACCCAGCACGTGGGTCAGTGGCTGGGGAAGGAGGGCGAGAGGTACCGGCAGGACTCCTGGGTCCTCTTCCTGGTGCCAGGCAGGAACACGATTTCGTAGCTGGGGGGGCCTTCGGGGACAGTCTCCCATCTCCTCGTGCAGCCCCAGTGATCCCCCTGCACAAGGTCGCGTCCCCTCACCCCGCTCTGCTGTGCTGTCCCCGCAGATGCCATGGGGCTCTCGGACCTGGGCCACGTGGAGAGCGTCCAGGAGAAGTCGCAGTGCGCGTTGGAGGAGTACGTCCGCATCCAGTACCCGAGCCAGCCCAGCCGCTTCGGCCGCCTGCTGCTGCGCCTGCCCTCCCTGCGCATCGTCTCGGCTCCTGTCATCGAGCAGCTCTTCTTCGTCCGCCTCGTGGGCAAGACCCCCATCGAGACCCTCATCCGGGACATGCTGCTCTCCGGCTCCAGCTTCAACTGGCCGTACATCCCCATGCAGTGAGGGGGAGCCCCGGCCCCTTCTTGATAGCCGTTCCCTCCGGCCTGGGGCAGGAGGGGACACTGATGCCCTGGCTGGCGGTTGGAGGACTCACAGCCGGACAGTGCCTGGGGCACGGCCTCCGGGGAGCAGAACTGATGCTGGAGAGGAGGGGTGCTGAGTCTTAAAGGACCCCCCTGTCTGGCTCCAAGGGGCTGGCATAACCCCCTCGGCCTGCCCAGATCCCCGTCGCGTGGAAACCCTGCCGCCGCCTGCATCCTTCGCTTCTGTTTGCTCTGTGTGCCCAAGCATCTGTTCCCCTCTCCCCCTCCCCACGCAGCCGCCGCATCTGACACCCCCTTCTCCGTGCAGCTGAGACCCCCGCGGGGAGTGGGCACCAGCTCCAGCTCCTCCATCCCCCGTCTCTCCTGCCAACTGCATGGTTGGCAGCTGAGAACAGAGAACTCGTTACCCGAGTGGCCTTGATCATGGGACAAAGTCGATTTCTTCTTTTTTTGTTTGTTTGTTTTTGGGGTGTCCATCAAAAAAAGGGGGAGGGTCTGGACTGGAGAGAAGAGACTCCCCCCTCAATAAACCAGTCGTTGCCTGTGGGGGGGGAGGGGAAGGGGGAGAGGGGGCTGGGATGGACACGGCCCCGGGAGCGTGGACTATTTATAAAATAAAATAAACCTCTATTCTATGCGACTTCTGTTGAAATGAATGTGTATATCCCTCCCCCCCTACCCTCTTTTTTAAGGCCCTCCCTTACTATTTGTGAAGAGCCGTGGCTGTGACTCGTGGATTTTGCAGGGGGAAACAAAGCCCCCCTCTGCTCCCCCTCGTTGGCGTTATCATTAAAATGACGATTGTTGAACTGGGTCCAGGTTTCCTTCTTCGCGCTGGAACGCCCCGGGGCTCGGCACGCCGGGCCGTCTGCGCCGGGAGCGGACAGATGGGCCGGAGAACGGGCCCGGCGACGACTGGTGGGGGGCGTCTGGATGGGACCGGGGGGGGGGGGGGGGACGCAGTTGGCAGTGAAGCCTCTTATGTGCCTCCGTGTTGTGGCGGGTGGGCTTGGGCTCTGGGTGCAGCGATATGGGGGGGCGTCATGCTCCGCTGAGCCCGGCCCCAGCTCCCGGGATCCAGCATCTAGGGGACTTAGGGGTTGTTCCTGCTGCACATCCAGATCCATTGGCCCTGCATGTCCACAGCAGGGGCAAAAACACCACGGCTGTGCCACGGCTGTCCCATACCGGCAGTGCCGTGTACTACAGGTAACACATGTGAGTGATGGAAGAGCTGCCACGGACTGGGTCAGACCCTAGGTCTATCTTGCCTGGGCTCCAGTGTCACAAGGCAGCAGAGAGTGGAGGCTGGAAGGGAGGGTGACCTGGTCTGAGCAGGGTTTGCCCCGGGGAGTTCGGATTCACAGGCCATGCCCCTTGCTCCTGTGCTAGCTCCTAATGCCCCTTTCCTGCAAGAATAGGTCCAGCCCCTTTGTGAATATGGCTACACGCTCAGCTTCCACCACAT
The DNA here is from genome assembly GCF_001723895.1 of Crocodylus porosus. Taxonomy (NCBI): domain Eukaryota; kingdom Metazoa; phylum Chordata; order Crocodylia; family Crocodylidae; genus Crocodylus; species Crocodylus porosus. The sequence continues at coordinate 1,320,068 of NW_017728893.1, read as the reverse complement.
CTGGTGGCAACCAGTCCCACCCTTTAATTCCACATCCCTTTTAGCCACGTCACAGTGACCGTGATAATGATATGGGGAGATCAAAGTGGCCATAGCAGCCAGGGGGCAGCAGCAGGCATCAGGGGCCGGATTTGTGGAGACACAAAAAAGACCGGCTGTATCCTGAAAGAGACAGGCTTGATAGACACCAAGGCTGGAGGGGAAACTGAGGCACGCAGTGGTTTGCTTGAGGATGCCGGCAGACCAGTGGCTAGAACCCAGGTGTCCCGAGGCTCAGTTCAGTGCCTCCTTTGCTACTAAGCACAGCCCTGCTCCCAGTCCCAGCTGGAGGGGCAATGGATTTTACCGCAGCAGAGCTCAGAATAGAGCCCAGGGCAGACAGACATGGCTGCATGGCCCTGCCCCCTCCATCTGGCTGCTCACTAGCCATCCTGCCCAGGGCCCCAGGGGCACTGGCGCTGGGTGCCAGTGCACAGCATCATGGAGAAGCCAGGTGGGAGGGTGCTGGGGTCCATCTAGCTGAGCCCCTGCCCTCGCCCAGCTGCTAGCACCGATCGGCACTCTCAGGCTTTGACCCCAGTCCTCCAGCCATCCGATGCTGGTGAGGCAAGACCCACTCCAAAGCCCACAGCCCTGGGATCCCCTCCTGCCCCTCATCCCCACAGCATCATGTGTCCCCGTCCGGAGCTCGGAGACCCCCCAGCGATGGCCAGGCTGATCCTGTAGGATGGGACCCAGGATGCCTGGGTTTTTCCTCCTGCCAGACCTCAACTGAGCCCCTGCCCTTCTCCAGACCTCAGCCCTGTCCTGCCTCCATCCATTAGCTTTCAACCATCCCAATCGCCACTGGGGCCCCCACATGCCGGGATTTCTGCCTCAAGTCATCTCTGCCTGTGGAAACTGCATCCCATAAAGGTAGGGCTAGTCGGTCTCCCTGTATCAGCAAGCCCTCCTCAGCCACCCCTGGCCTGGCCAAAAGGTTGAAGGGGATAACTGAGGCACGAAAGGGTTTTTGCCCCAGGTCACCGGAAGATCAGGGGCAAGAACCCAGGTGTACCAGGCCCAACTGTGCCCAGTGCCTTCCTCGCCCTTCGCACGCTGCTAAGCAAATGCAGGGTCACAGCACAGCTCCCAGCTTCCCAGTCCTGGCCAAAAGGGCAATAGATCTTACCCCTGGGGGTAAACCTGGGGGCAGCCTGGGCTGGCTGGCATGGCCCTGCCACCTTCATCTCTCTCCCCACCAGCATCTGAGAACGTGCAGGGATTTGCTAGGACCTCAGGAGGGGTGGAAAGGCCACTAGCCCTCATGCTTCAGGGCAGCACCTCCCAGAAGAGGTCAGGAAGCAATGGCCTTTGCAGGCAGGCTGTTCATTGCCCGTTTTGTGGGAAGCAGCGGGCACTGCCTTGTGCCAGGGACAGAAAAGGGGCTTGACTGAACCCTCCGGCAATCCAGTCTGGTAGAACAACAGGGTGCCCTTGCTGCCAAGAAGGCTAATGACGAAATGGGCTGTACTGGTAGACTGAGGGCAGCAATTCTTCCCCTCTATTCAGCACTGGGCCATGCCACGGCTGGAGTCCTGTGTCCAGTTTTGGGCCCCCCACTACAGAGAGGATGTGGGCAAGTTGGAGAGAGACCAGTGGAGGGCAACAAAAATGGTTTGGGAGCTAGGGGACATGACTTGTGAGGAGAGGCTGGGAGGACTGGGCTAATTTAGTCTGGAGAAGTGAAGACTGAGGTAGGGATTTAATAGCAGCCTTCAACTCCCTGCAGGGGGGGCTCCAAAGAGGATGGCGCTGGATTGTTTTCAGTGGGGGCAGATGACAGAACATGGAGCAATGGGCTCAAGCTGCAGCAAGCAAAGTTGAGGTTAGGAGGGTCACCACTAGAAGGGTGGTGAAGCACTGCAACAAGCCCCCGGAGAGGTGGGAGTCTCCATCCTGGGAGGTATTTAAGACCTGGCTAAACAAAGCCTTGGCAGGATGATGTGGTTGGGGCTGGTCCTGCTTTGAGCAGGGGGTTGGACTAATGTGACCATCGGAGGTCCCCTCCAGCCTGAATTTCTATGACTCTATAACAGGTGAGATAGAAACCTGCTCCATCCCTTCCTTCTTCATCTCTTTCCCAGTGGAGCAGCAGGAGCAAAGACACAGTTTTCCTTGAAACCCAAGACAGAGGTGTGAGTGTGCGAGTATGAGAGAAAGAGGAGGGAGACGTTCAGGAGCTGACGATATTTTATTACAGGTTTTTAAAAGCCCATTAGAGAAAAGTCAAAAATGGCCTTTTCAAACCAAAGGACATGGGCCCAGCTTCATTTGACCCTTCTATAAATAATGGCCAAGGGAGGGGGGAATAATTTTAAACAAACATTCAAGGGCTTGAATTATGTACGTTCCTCAGATCAACAGGAAGAGAGAGAGAGAGAGTCAGGCTGGAATGAATTCAAGGACAAGCTGGAAAGGCCACTCGAAAAGTTATCGCCTGCGGAGAGAGAGATCTGATCCCTGAACACAATCATCATCTGTAAGAAAGTGGGAGAGAAATAAATGAGAAAAGGGCTCACTACGCAGGGAAGTTAGAACTTCTTGACGCTTGTTGGAAGTTGCCTTGATGTTTCTTGGCCATGCAGAAGGATCCTGGTATCAATGAGCATCACACCCAGAGAGTCTCAGTGCTGGGAAGTTTGCACCTAGTCCCTCAAGGGACCTGTCCCGTAAAATTAGTTGTCCCTCTCCTTCCTGCTGCCAGCGCTCGGATCTAGTCCAAGAAACAAGGAAGAGCCCGTCCCACCAAAACTAAGTACTCACAACCAGAAAGGTTGATGGATTTTATATTGTTTCTTTATTTCACTATTAAATTGGCTATTAACTGAGCAGAACGAGTAAGGCACGTTGAGCACTTGATGAAACCAGTGGTTCTCAGTCTTTTTTAGACTCAAGGCACCCCTCAGAAAATGCCAGCTGGTAGTTTTCCCTTGATTTTTGACTATGGAAAAATACAACATGTCTTCTGTTGCAAAAAAACTCAGAAAGGCCACAACAGGTCTGAATACTTTGAACCCTATGGACTCCTCTTTGAAATCTCCAAGTGTATTTTGTGAATCACATTTGCACGCCTGACTGACCGTGCTAACCTTGTGGGGCATCCTTGAGAGGATCTCATGGCACCCTTGAGAGGGTCACTGGGTTAAACATTTATAAAGTGCACATTTACCTAAATGCATAACATTTCTGATAGCCAAACAGATTAAGATTCGTTGGCTTTAAAAAAAAAAAAAAAGGCTCTAACAGGTGGCCCAGCCTGGTAGGGTAAAGGACTTGTCTCTTAGATTTCACATGAGACTTGTGTCTTAGTTCATCTACAGATGGGCTGTTCGGCAAGACCTGTAGTTGGAAGTTTGAGAGAGAAGTTTCCAAGATGAACCCTGATTTTATACTCTGTGGCTTGGCTAAAGTATCAGAAAGCTTCCTAAATAAGGTAAAATCTATATCACACGCACTATTTCTACCTATACATGCACACACACTATATCTGACTATCCATCCATCCTCACACTATATCTATCCACCCATCCATCCATGCACACACGCATTATTACTATCCATACATCAAAACACACACACACTATATCTGTCTATATATCTACCCATCCTCACACAATAGCTATCTATCTATATATCTATCCATCCATCCACACACTTTCTATATCTGTCGGTCCATCCATCCATCCTCGCACTGTATCTATTAATCCATCCATTCATCCATCTATCCATCCACATGCACATACCATATCTGTCTGCCTATCCATCCATCCTCACGCTATATCTATCTATCTACGCACAGTATCTATCTACACATCTATACACACTATATCTATCCACCCACACTATATCTTACCCATCTACAAACACGCTATATCTAGCTATGCACACACACTATATCTAGCTATAGTATTTTATATGATATATTATAATAACTTTCCTAATAGGTGCTACTCTAACCAAAATTCATCTGCTTCTTCTTATGCCTTATGTAAGCGATATCTTATCTAACATTAGCCTTGTCTGGCATCAGACCACTAAATGCACTCAAGGCAACCTTCTAGCCTTGACCCTAGTTCTTTTCGATCCATCTTCCTCATGCTATCTAAAATGGCTCACCTCTTGCAACATCCTCTGGCCTAATCACTTCCTTTGCCTCTTCTTCTCTTACTCTAACTTCGGTTCAGCAAATGCTATCCCATATCACTGCTAAGCAGCTTAAGGCCTACTGTAGCCTACCCAGGAGTTATCATAGACAAGTGGGGAAGGGACCTTGAGAGGTCCTCTTGTTAGCTGTGTTGATCTGAGCTCGGGTAGAGAGACCTCCAGCAAGGGCCAAAAGTGGCTAATGAGTCTTTATAACAAAAAGATGAACCCCCATCTTTAGACACAAGAAGTTCCTTTAGCTCATGTGTCAGGCAAAGCGATCACATTTCCATCAAAGTCAGTTCCATCAAAGTCGGTGGAACGGAGAGTTTTGCCTTGCAAACAAAACAGAGAGCCAAGTGTGGGGGCGGGGGAATTAAGAGATAAAAAAGCCACTTTTAAATATTCAAGTGCCTATTAGTAAAGTAGAAGGGGCTTTTTATTATTATTATTCCTTTAGCGCACATCCAAATGCATTCGGGGTTTGTTTTTTTTCTTCTTAATAGTTGATAATATGTCCAGAGAAAGTATAAAATTGCCATCTTCTGCTATCCACCTGGGGCTGGTTGAATTGTCAGCTCCCCAGTGTCTCCTCAATTTGCATCTAAAAGCAACCAACCTCTCCCCGTGGCTTGTCAGCTCACGCAAAAAACTTTGCTTCCCTTCGTCCTAATGGTCCCTGTCAGGCTTTTATGGAGCTGGCTCTCGGCGCCAAGCGATAATAGAGTAACCCGCGCTCATAATTAGCACGTCTTCAGGACATCAGAAAGGAAGAGAAGGATAGAGAGAGAGAGAAGGGAAAAAATACCCATCAAATAAACACGTGCAATTTCAGGGAGCTTAAAAAGCCTCCATTTGATGCCTTGCAATTGCTCAGGTGATAAAACGCCCGCAGGAAGGCGGCATTATTCATCCCCAGCACTCAGCTGGGGAACTGGGAAGGGGAAGAAGGGCAGCTCTGCTTCAGGATCTGGAGTCAGCTGGTCCTGGATATGAAACGGGGAACACACCAGGGTTCAAGCTGGATGCGGAGGATGTACAAATCCCCCCTGGGTCCTGTACCGAGCACCAACGAGGTGCTTTGATTGTATGTTCTCAGCATTGCCCAAGTCCGTGTCTTTGCATGTTGTATTTATATCACAGAAGGGGGCTGGATGGGCTCTCTAGAGGTCACAGCTAGTGCAGCCCTCTGCCCGAGGCAGGACCAGCCCTGTCCAAACCATCCTCTACAATCCATCATCTAAAACTCTTCGTAAAGCTGCCGTCAACCCTGACACATCACACCCGAGCTTGCCACAGGCAACCAGCCAAGTCTGGACTATCCCCATAGTAGAACATAGGCTTTGCTACACCTATATTGTCCGAGCTGGTGGCTGTTCAACCTCTTGAACCCCTCCAGTAGTGGGTGATGGAGAGTCCACAACATCTCTGGGTATCTATTCCTTGCCTCCCTGCTCTAACAGGGAAGACGTCTTTCCCAAGATCCAAACGCTTCACCACCATCCTGCAAATAATACCAGTGCTATCACCCACACTATACTGATGGAGAAACCGAGGCATGGAAACCATTAACAGTGTAAATCTGGAAATGGACCTCAGGTGTCCCGACTCCTGGTCACTCAACAGCGTAGGCTTCCAGGTCCAATAATAACCAATGCAGCAAGAGACAAAAGATCTCATGATTTGCTTTAAAAAAAAAAATCTCAGGATTTTTGCAAGCCCAATGCACCATTTTGGAAAGTTTGGGACTGGCTGCACTGTTAATCCAGCACCTTTCCTCCAGGATCAGCTGCTCATAAGAATCAGGACCCTCAGTGTTGCTGGGAAGATGCTCACAATGAAAAAAAACCCTCCAAACTTATTGAATCCAGGAGTGAGGCAGAAAAACTGTCATCCCCTCCAAAATCAGCCCAGCTCTTGAGATGTTCGACAGACAATTCAGAAATGGATTGATTCCCCCCTCAAAGTACACTAATCATCTCACGTCCTTTTGTCCCCAGTCTCTTCTGTTTGTTGCAGGAAATAATAATTATAATTAATAATAATTATTAACAATGCCATACGACTCCATGAAAGTCCTTGAATCCTCCCAAGCTACTGAAGGTTTCACTCCAGTCATTAGCACAGAAACTCAGCAGGTTTTAAATCAACCCTGTACCCAATAAATACAGACTTCATAATGTTTCCAACAGCAATTTGAGGCTGCTTTACAGCCATTAGCACGTCTGGTTTTCTAAATGAATTGTAGTGCGGAATGGACATTTACTTCCCATAATGTTGCCGCAGGTTTTAACGTAGTCATTTCACCACTCATTTATTCCTGGAAGACAGCAGACGGGCAGGACTGATGCATACAAAGTTTCCCAACTCTAAGGCAGGAAGATCAGCGATGCCGGAAGCACGTGGGATATCTTTCCCCTCCCAAAAAATTTGCAAAGACCAAGATCAAATCAGACCCTAAGCAGCATCTCTGGTCACGGGCTGCTTAATATTCAGACTCCTGCTTCCAACAGCTGGAGCTGAGCATCTGGGAGTGGGGGCGGGAAACACGGGACACACTCAATTTTAATTTTAAAAAATGGCCAGAGAAGGAGAAAAATCTATTGTTATCCTCACTGGTCAGCTGCCCTGAGTGTTAACGATTTACTTCTTGCCATCCAGGTGATTGTCTAGCCTCATCTCTCATTAGCAGGTGTCACAGCTTCATCTCTGCACCCAAAAACCTTCTGCATCCATAGACCCGCAGACAGACAAGCCTGGACACCATAATTGCTGTGGCAGCCTCTGATCTAACGGCCCGTGCCCCAGCCTTTTCCTGGGTGAGCTAGTCTGGAGTCCTTTGCCAAGACATATTTTATACTCCAACCCCACAGCCCTTCTCTGAACCCATCTCTACTTTCCAGGACAGGATGTGTCACAGTGCTCTGGGAACCACACCCTGGTAGATTAATCAATGAAATGGATAAGAGGGGCCGAGACTGGGAGGGGAAACTGAAGTACAGAAGGGATGTGGCTAGAGTCATGGTCAAGCACACAGAACCAGATCCTGGTAGATTAATCAATGCCATGGATAAGAGGGGCCAAGAGTGAAAGGGGAAACTGAGGCATGGAAGGGATGAGGCCAGAGTCACAGTCTCAAATACAGGGACCCTGAATGGGACACCATACCAGGTTGGAGGGGGAACAGCTGGGGTCACATCTGGATTCGGGGCCCCTTGGGTTTGGCAGCAGCCCTTGGGCAATGATCCCATGTGTGGAGCCCCAAGAGACCCTACAATAACAAGTCTTTGTGTGCAGCTAGGCATTTCCCAGAGCTAAGGATCTGATGTTACCCTGCAACAAGCAATGCCTCGGGCAGTAACAAGCCAACAAGCATCTCCAACAGGCAGCAGTGGAAGCAGAACATGCTCCATGGGCCATCTCCTTCCCTCGTCCCCAGGCTTTCTGCCCCATTCCTGCCAGGTAAGATGTTGAAGCCTCCTGCTCCTTCTGTGGCTCTCGGTGTCTCATGTGGCCCCTTCAGCTTGGCTTCCTGCTGCATACACACAGATGAGTGTCTACATTGCTCGGTGCAACTCAGAAAACACCAAAGCAGGACTCTGTTGGCACAAGATTAACCCTCCCATAGCAAAGCCATGGGCTCACAACAACCAGAAAGCACCCAACACTTTTGCCCCTACAGCTGGCCTCCTGGAAGGGCTACAGGGGAGGGAGGTGATCTCACCCCCTGGCTGAATTTGCATAACGAGCTCAGGTGCAGCAGTCCCTGGAAAGGAGCCACAGAGCTGAGTTGTCCCCTGCACTGGGTACAGAGGGCTCTGGTGCCATCAGCAGGAAAGCTCCTAGGCTGGGATCCCCAGAATGCACCCCCCCATATCAAAGGGATTTAGGCACCTGACACCCTGGGGGTGTCTGGCCCCTTCTGGATCAAACCCAAAGCAAAGGCTGGTCCATCCATGATGGGGCCTCTGCACCCTTCTGCAGCAGAGTGGATCTTTATTCCCCCGCCTCCAAATCAAGAGATCAGAGTTAAATGTAATGAGATTGTTTTCTTGAGCGAAAACTCTGGGGTGTTGTGATTTGTCTGCTGGGGCCGCAGCCGTTTGGGGCCATGCTTTCAGGCTTTTCTCTGCAACACAGAAGGTGAAAAATTGACTCTTTTAATAAATAAAAACACTGCAGGGAGCAGACCATGTTCTTTGGGTAAATGGGATATCTTTTATTAAACAAACTAAATAGTAGGAAAAAAATTTTCTTTGCAAACTTTCGGGTACAAGCACCCTTTTTCTGCAGGGGATTTCTGCTCTTCCCCAGGAAATGCGGCGTTCTGAGTCCGGAAAGTGTTAATTTCCCTGGGAACATCCTGGTTTTTTTCCCCTCAGCCAAAACCCAACAGGTTTAGGTGGAAATACTGCTGAGGGCATGGCAGCTTTCAGTTTTTTCCTGCCACCCTCCACCCAGTCTCCTCCCTAGCCACACTCCATCTCCCATCATGCACCATGGCAGAGACTCCCATGATGCTCTAGCTGGTGCCATGGTGCATTGTGGGGGATGTAGTTAGCCTAGGCCAAGCCTGGGGTGGGGACATGGGGTCCCTGTCCTGGCTGGGGCTGGCGTTCATGTGTATGTGTGATGGAGTCAGCCTACGGAGAGCCTGACCTGGTCCCCACCCTGGATGGGGGTGTGCATGGGTGTGTGTGTGTATGTGCATGTGTGTTTGCATGCACCTTCTGCTGATGCAAGCATCAAGGCGTTTCATGGGACCCAAGTTATCGGCTCAGTGCTGGGAGCACGGGGTGGGACGGTTGGGTCTGCGCCAGGCAGGCCATCTGGCTTCTCCCATGGTCCCTCCTGCCCTTCAGCTCAGTGGATCCAGGCACAGATTTGGTCCCGACACAGAGATTCAAGCCAGGGCTTCAGACTCCTAAATAGCCAGGAGCCAACCTGGAGCTTCTCCACCTAGGCTGGAGCTCCAGGGGCAGGGACAGGGCCCTCTCTTGCTGTGGGGGGCCTTGGTGACCCTGGGATGAACATGTGTTGGAAGACCCACCTGGCAACTTGGCTGGTCCTTGGGGGGTTTTCTGCACGGCGCACCTCAGCTCTGGCCTCACACACACACACGCACAATTTGTACCATGCACAGACACTGATACACCCAACACATCAGATCCTTAGCACCACAACCCCTGCCCCCCCCCACTTGCATGCCGTATCCCGCTACCCACCTGCTGTATCCCATCACCCACACTCCCACCCACCAACAACACCCCCACACATGAACACCATCACCCGCATCAGTGCCAGTGACACCCCCTGCCTCTCCTGCTCAGGTGCAAGCTCCCTCTCCCCTGCACAAAGCACTCCCCAAAAGCCTTCCACTAATGCATGAGCCATGGGTGTACACAAAGACGTTGCACACATAACACACATGTATGCACAACAGAGCCACACCCAGGCATGCCCACGGCACTCCTTCTCCCAAAACACACTTGCAATGCCCACACGATTCCTATTCACCCTCTTAACACATACACTCTCACACACACACATACACACACACGTACCCATGCAATTGGTCCAAGAAAAGATATCTCCCCCAAAATCCTTGCCACTCACATATTTCCTGGACCATCGCGGCTACATCAGCACACACACACACACAACACCCACTCGCTCATGCACACGTAAATCAACAACACTGATGGAACATTTCTCCTACGGGCATGAAAGAAAGAGAGGCCCGGAGGGTGTTGGGGATATTTCTAATTTTAGACACTTTGGAGACGATCCAAAAACCCGTCGGCCATGGGAACACAGCACAGCGGATCGATGAAGCTGACGTTTTGGAGTCAGCGGCCTTCTGCCTGGATCCTAGCAGTGGTCAATCCTGGCTGGTTTCTCCTTGTTCCTCATTTGGGCACAGTGACTCCATGCCATCTGCCAGCGAATTTACTGACTGTCAGTGAAATTGAGAAAAAAAAAAAAGTGAAAATTGCCTGTCAGTAAAATCTGTTAAATATAAATTTATATGTCAGTAAAAAAAAAAATTAAAAATAATATGGCAAGATTCCCTAACAAGATTGTTATCTCCCCTCCTCCGGATGCTCAAGAGGGAATTCAAGGCGTAAAGATCAGTTCGTTGCTGACCAGGAGTGGCAAGTACCTCTGAACCTGGTGGATCCTGGGTGCGAGAGTGGGGCTGTTGTGTGTTGCTCACGTTGCAGGCCAGCACTGGTCGCATGGGGTGATGCATGTGATGGTGTGAGGAGCGATGCCTCCTTCCAACCTTGGGCTGCACCGCTCTCTCAGTGCTGGCCCCTCAGTTTATTTTGGGAGCTCCGGCGCGCCGGGGAGGATAATTAACGTTGCCATCTGTGAGCTCCGAAATGGAAAGCCGCCCTCTGGAAAGAAATGCAGTGACGGCATTGCCCAGAGGTACCCAGCGGAGGCGGGAGGGGCCTGGCATTCACGGGGCAAAGTTTGGGGGAGTTTAAAAATAAAATTCCCTGAAAGTCTCCCACTGGGCCCACAGCCAGAGTTGATGGAGACGGCTTGGGTTGTGATCAGCTGGGTGTCTGCATAGGTGGAAAATGCTGCCCATAGGAGTCCCGGGAGACCAGATCCAGATAACCTGCGACACACGGGGCGGAGGACCCTCAGTGTCTTCACCTGGCACTTTCAAGGGGTGTTATATTAGCGTGCAATCCAGACCTGCTCTGGACTCAGCTTCTGGGACAGGATCACACCCTAACCTGTAGCTTTGGAAACCACAGACACACAGCCCTGCTCCCAGGACATTGACCTTGCAATATTTTCACCCTGGGACCAAGATCTGTTGGCAAAGGACCTGAATGATCCTCTTCCTTGGGGACCTGGTGACTGCAACTCTTTCCTTCGCTGCTCACTGGGGGTTGTGGCATCTGGCCTTGGCCTGATGGGTGCAGCTTTGCATCCTCGATGGTGAGGATTTTACTCGTGGAAGCTGCCTTGAAGGTCTGTGTTGATGCCCCATGTCCAGCCAGGCTCATAGGTATTAACAGGGCAGAGCAACGCACTGGTGGGAACACCTGGCTTCCCCTGCTGCGCTCTCATGCACTCCCCAGTATCCCATGGACACATGGCACCAGTGGGTGCAAAGCACCGTGTCTATCCGGACACACACCACTCCCACCCCCCACTCACACATGTGTCATACCCATTCACAACACACCCACACGAGCACACAAGATAGCCCCCATACGTCCCACTTACACGCCTAATACCCATGCCCCAAAATCACGCACGCAACAGTTGTGTTCACAATGTACCCTCAAAAGACCTGATTGCCTGGACAATGCCCTCGACTAACGCACAACACGCACAGGCTCAAATATACAGCACTTCCACCCACAACACCTCCCCCCGCCTGCCCCAGATCATCTACGTGTTCTTGGGCACACAACGTCTGCACAACCCCTCTTCTTCGTGCATGTCCCACCTCCCTAGACATACACATCCTCTGTCTGCAGTCACGCACATGACACATCTATTAACAGAGGCTCATAGCACATGCAGCCACCCCAGGGGCACACACACAACTGCCTACTCACATATCAATGGGTATAGTGCATGCACAGACACACAACACCCATCCACATATCAAACATCCTCACACAGTGGGTGGTGTACCACCCACCCACCCAGACACAACACCCTTACATAGATGCACACTGCCCAGTGCACCACACAGCAACCCAGACACACAACAGCTTCTGCACAACACTACCATGCAGACAAAAACTGACAGGTGTCTTGCATGCACCCCCAGACACACAATACACCGTTACAGAGGCACACACCAACAGGCACCCCCCCCCAGACACACAACACCATTGCACACAACACCTTTCCACAGATACACGCTGCCCAGTGCACCGCACACACACTCAGATGCACAGCACCACCATGTCTACACACACCGGGAGGTTTACTGCACACCCACCCAGACAAACAATGCACAACCCCTTTCCACAAGACACGTACTGGCAGACACACATCCACCCCCCAGACACACAACACCCTTTCACACCCTTCCACAGATACACACTGCCCAGTGCACCACACACCCACCCACCCAGACCCACAACACCACCATGCAGACACACACCAGCAGATTTACTGCACACCCACCCGAACATACCATGCACAACACCTTTACACAGACACACACTGGCAGACACACACACAACACCCTCACACAGATACATGCTGCCTAGCGCACCACACACCCACCCACCCAGACACACAACACCCCTCCATGCAATGCACAACACTCCTGTGCAGATGCACACTGGCAGGTGCGCTGCACCTCGCCCCAGGGACACTGTACATAACATCTTTACACTAGCAGGTGCACCCCCCCACAGATACACAGCACCCCCAGGCCAATGCACAACGCACAACCCCTCTCCCAGGGCTGCCTTTCACTGTGAGCGCAGGGATCGGGCGTCAGTGCCCCGTGGGGAGCGGGGTGTTGCCAGAGGGGTTGGGGGTGTTGCTGGGGCAGCCACAGCGGGGGTAACTTTGCGGTCAGTAACTAGATGCTATGCGAAAGGCGGGGGCGAAGCCCTGGTGCTTAACCCTTTGTGAGCTGAGCACGGAAGATGCTTTCCTCTGCCCTTTCCCATCTCCTACTCTTTGTCTCCGGCACCTGGGGGTGTCCTGGTCCCCCCTGGGCATGCAGAGGGGCTCCGTCAGGCCCTAGAGGGAGTGAGCGGCTGCAATCGGAGCCCAGGCATGTGGGTCTTACAATGTGGATCCCTGTCCCCAGGGTCTGACTGGCATTCGCTGCTGCAGACCCAGACCTCAGGCAGGGGCTAGAGCCCTGCCAGGATCAGGTCTAGGGGGTATCCATCAGGATTAGGGCTTGGATCCATCCATGCCCTGCTTCTCAGGCAGCATGAGCGCCCTGGTTCTGGCCAGCAAGCTAAGGCAGGGCCCACAGCTCCTTCAGCATTCGCCTGCCCCAGCCCAGGAGAGCAAAGTTTCCAACCCCCCGACCCTGTTGCCATGTACCAAGGGGTTGGTTTGGGTGATCAGCTGGGGATGGCGCTGATTCCCCAACCTGCCAGCCTGGACCACAACCCTATGACTTGGGAGCCAAGACTGGGGTTCAAACAGCAACAGGCTCATTGCAGAGCAGGCTGGCGTCACTGAGGGAAACCGAGGCACGCCTTGGGGCCGCGACCAGCTGGGCCCAGGTGCTCCCTCCCCTGCCTGCTTCACCCAATCACCCCCCCCACCACCACCACCCTGCTAGCACTGGAGCTCCCCGCTGAGCCTCCTTCAAGGTCGCCCAGCAGCCTGGAGCTAATTTACAAGCCTGACATTAAGGAACCAGATGAACGTGGCACCCGCGCACCAGGTGGCTTATATATGAGGCCGGGATTTATTGCCCTGTACGGGAGAAGCAAAGACCCCAGCTTCCGGCTGGAGCTGGGCAGAGCAAAGGGTTTTACCTGCTGGGGGTGACTGGGGGAGGGAGCGCAAAAGCAGCCAGCTGCTTTAGTCCAGTGTTGTCCAAAGGCTCCCTGGACCTGGGTGGCACTGGAGGGGCTGCAGGAGAAGCCCCTCTCCTGGGGCTAACCCCACTTCACCCCACCTCCAGAGCCTGGGCTGTGCTGATCCCAGGGCCCAGGGAGGCTGAGGCAAGTTAGAGCAGCCCTGTAGCTGCTCTAAGTTGATATTTTCCCACAGCTCCTCCAAATTCAGCCCCCTCCAGGCTCAGGTCTTGGTGGGGGCTGGCCTCAGCTCTTTGGAAAGGGGCAGGACGATGGGCATGGGGTGGTCTGCCATCCACAACCCCATTGGCATAGGCTTTTAATGGGGGAGGGAAGAATCAGCCGGGGCTGGGCTCCATTAGCAGATGAGCGACTCCATCAGGCAGCTTATAAATTACTGTATGTCATGCCCTGAATTAAAGCATGGAGGCATGGACACAGCCCATGACCTCCCCCCATTAACCACTGTCATGTTGTCCAGCAGGTGTGGGGGTTTTGCAAAGCACCATGGGCCCAATTGGGACCAAAGCACCCTTGAAACCAACCCCTGAGCTATGCAAGAGAGGTGGGTGGTGGTTCCTGGAAGGGGCAGGCAGCTTGGACGCCTGGGATCCGCATCCAGTTACGGGAGGGAAGAAGGGTGCAGTGGGTTAAGCAATCCAGGACACCTGGGTTTCCCTTTCAGCTCTGGAAGATGGTCCTCCCCTCCTGTGAAAGTGCATGGCACCCTCAGCCCTGGAGAAGTGAACCCACGGTGACCCCCGGAGCCGTGAGTCAGAGGGGGCTTGCGCAGCCCACCTGCTCCTTCGCCGCCCCTCGGCCACTTCCCATCAGCCCAAATCCATCACCTGAGTCACTCGCATTGGACACCGCAGCTTCCATTTGAGACAGGTCGTTGAGCAGCGCTAGGCTGCCTTTCTCCAGAGCTCAACGCCAGGCGGTCCCCTCTGCTCCCACAGCGAAGCTGAGAATTAACAGGCAGCTGTGTCCACACAGGGCCAGAAAGAGGCACAGCTGGGTGCAGGCAAGGAGATTTTGGAGGTGGCTTTCTCATGGGAGTGCTTGTTTTTTGACGTGCCAGAGGTATTGCAGTTCTGCAAAGCAGCCCACATTACCCTAAAACTGCAGCCTAAAAGGATCGGTCCACCCTCTGCTAAAATGCAGCCAGCTCTGGGTGGGATACCCACTGCTAAAATGCAGCCAGCTCTGGGGTGGGTTTCCACAAGGGTGGCTCCCCAGGTGCTGGGATGCAGCTGGGCACAAGAGTTGCCATGCAGCCATGTGCGAGGTGGGAGCTGGAAGCGCTTTGTGCAGATATTGTGCAGCCACTTCCAGGGCAGAAGGCGACGGCAGAGACCGCTTGTAAGATGCATCCACCTGTGGGCAGCTGAGAAGTGATCGGCTCTTCAGTTTGCAAACGGTTGGCAGGAACATGCCGAATCCTGCCCTCCCTAGTGAAAAATGGTCACAGTGATAGTGAGCACCAGTTCACGCAGGGCAGTTAGAATCATGCGCTGGGCACAGACCAGTTGCACAAGCCCAGTTTCTCTCCCCTGGATATGTTTGGCTCTGCTTAGATGTGAATATGGAAAGAAGAGGAGCCCTGTGCTGCAAAGGAGGGCCGTAGAGGGGCCTTTGGCTTGGTGGGGAAGCAGAGCTGCTCCCAGAAAAGCCAGAGAGGAGCTCCCAAGGGGGCTGCCAGACATGTAGCCACAGCAGTGCAGCCCAGCCCTGCCCCAGCGTCTCATGGGGTCGCAACCTGCACAGGTTATATTTAAATTGGCTCAGCTTTGGGCAATCCCAGGAGGGGCAACAGAGATGCAGGCAATGAAAAAAGCAGCCTAAAATCCTCCCCCATCGCTCAGAGCTCTGTGGGCATCACACAAGTCACCATGTATCCCTCTCTGCTACCTGGCTACTAATGCCCCTGGTCCCCTCTTGGCTACCTGGCTGCAGCAGCACGGGGCAGATAAGTGCAGCACAGGCTGGTTCCCAGAAGGGCTCCAGGTGGCACTTCTTGGTCCTGGATCACAGCACTTCTAGGACTCAGTGGGTACATTAATGCGCATTAGCCTAATTTAATGCACATTACAAGTGCATGTCTACACATGCATGCCCTTAATGTGCATTAAAAATGGTGAAATTAAGCTAATCAGGTTAGAAATTAGGCACGTGCAGGTATCAAATTTAGGCGTGATTAGTTAAAGTGTTTAAATGCACATGTAGACATGACCCAGCTCTAACTTTAGTGCTAGGTTTGCCCAGCCACTAGGAGCACATGGCAGGGCTGCAGGGGCTTGGCACTACCTTTAGTGCCAAGTGCACTAACTTTAGTGCCAAGTCCCTGCATGTGTAGGCACCTGCCAAAAATCACTTAATGAACTTAATGTGCATTAAATTTAGTCTCACTTAAATGCATATGTAGATGGGCCCAGTCAGCTCCTACTTGTCTCTCCTCTGGTGTTTACCTCTCACCGTAGGCAGGCAGCTGGGTGCAGGAGGGGGGTGCCTTGTCCAGTAGCGTTGTGGAAATGGGCTGTGGGAGGAAGCAGTGCCTACAGCTTCACAGCTGTGAGGTCGCTCCCTTGCACATGCACCTACCCCTGTCCCTCCATAGTGATGAGCTTGCTCCCACGCACATGTATCAGCCCCTGCGCCATTGCACGTACGGTCACACATCTGCACAAGCTGCATTCACATCCAGGGCTTTGATGCCCTCTCAATTCCACCCAAGACCCTGCATGTTTGCAATCAAGGGGGGCTGGAATAGGTACCCTGGGAGGCCCCGGAGGGTGAGGGGGCAGATGAAAGCTGCATCTGGGCTAGGCCTTGGCAGGGAAGGTGTTAACGGCGGGCTCCCAGCTGCCATATTCCCTCTGGCAGCAGTGATCAATGGAGCGGTGACCTCGCCTTGACCTTCACTTTGTGCTGGATCCTGATCTGAGCCAGGCCCAAGGCCAGGGTGGGGGTATGGCAGAGAGAGGCAGGGACCGGGAGACACTCACGCTCCAGCGTCCTCCCTGTTCTGTTAAGCACGGGCCTTTCCCTCTCCTCCCCAGCACCCCACATCCAGCTGGCACAGGCAAAACCTCGCACACAGGCCACGTGCTGCGCACACATACGTGACCATGTGCGTGTGCTCCTCCAGCATGCAGGAGCACGTCAGTGTCTTTGCTTCTGACCCCAGAAGCAGATGTGGGGAAACTGAGGCACGGGGTGTCCCAGAGCAGGGCAGCAGCAGAGGTGGCATCAGCACCCTAGCTCTCCCTAGTCTGAGTCCAGCCTGAAGCTCTGCTGAGCTGGGGGGCATCATATCATCCCTCCATGCAACTCAAGAGGCAAGGGAGGGGGAACTTCGGAGGGTCCCGAGGGTGGGGATGGCTGGGGGCAGGATTCGGGGCGGGTGGGGGGAGGATCTTGCTGCTTGAACCGCCGGGAAAGGTGAGCTCATTCATTATCAGCGCCGGGGATTTTATTTATTCGCCTATGACTAGCTGTTGTTTTGCAGCTATAAATTATCGCCGGCATAAAAACCACTTGAAGAGTGAACACCAAGACTACAAATTAGCAGCAAATTTTTGTGATCCGCAGCAGCATTGGAAGAGTTCTTTAAAATGCCATTCTGTCTGGCATAATTGTATAGTAGGTATTTCCATTCAAGCAGCGAAAACGCCTCCTGAAAATATGAAGACTTTGTAAAATCTAATTGACAAGGAGAATAATAAGGGTTCAATGCCAAGCTGTTAGAGAGGGGAGGATTAGACAGGGGGCTTCTTCAGAGGGGTAGATTGAGGCACAAAGGGAACAATCACTTGCCGGCATTTTACCACATAAACTACAATAAGGCTGAACTGAGGATGAATACAGAAAAGGGGGAGAGAGAGGAAAGAGATAGAAGGAGAGAGAAAGAGAGGGAGAGCAAGTGTGGCCAGACGGGGTGGTAGAGAGAGGGATGGATAGACAGAGAGCCGGAGAGAAAAGACAGAGTATTATAGATAGATAGATAGATATCAGAGTGAAAGACAGAATACAAGAAAGTGAGAGCAGAAGCAGGAGAGGGAGTGAAAGGCTGGAGGGAAGAGTCCTTTTTCCCAGTGTGTTCAAGTGGTTTGGGAGCCTGGCTCTGCAGGGACTCAGCTTTACATTTCACCAAAAACCTTGGGATCGTGCAAGTTTGGGGCAGAAATGAAGAACTTTGACATGTCCCGTAAACCACCGCTGTGAAAATGCCCACATCGCTTTGTCTCCGTTGAGCTCCATTGAGGCCCAGTCCGGTCCCCGCGATGCAGCGCGACGCACTGGACCAATCACGGCCTGCATTCTGCGTTTGAAAGGCTGGATTTCCTCAAGATGGCATTTTCCAGTCTCAGATTTGCTGCTGGCTCTACTTGGAAGCCTAAATCCTGTTGACTGGCCTTAGGGCTCCTAAGTGCCTAAGTCACTTGTGCACAGTTGACTGGGTCTTCTCAATCAGCAGGTCCAAACACCCTGGATCTGAAGGCCCGGGACGCCCGGAGTTCTCCCATCGACCTCCTCTGCTCTGAGACATCAGTCACGTGGATCATGGTAGCGCCTTGGAGCCCCATCCTGGACCTGGACACCTGGGTGTAAGGGGCTGTACAACCCCTTCTCGAGGCTCCCAGGCCAGGGCCTCGCCCCCAGACTCCCATCCTTCCCACTTATAAGGCACCACTTCTCTTCCACCCCACCCTGGGCCAGTCTCCCATTGGGGTGCATGCTGATTTACACCCCCAGCCTGGCTCCCTCCCATACCACTCCCTAGGTCCTCTCCCTGGGGGGTTGCATTTGGCCACTGGTTCAGCTGCAAAGGACAGAGCCAAAGGCAAAGCCTCCTTTCCCCCCAGCTTTGAGGATCTCTAATAAGCTTAATTCCCTGTTGACTCAACAGCATGCATGGGTGATCTCAAGGCAGCTCAGTCCTTCTCCCGGGCTTCCTGTCTGGAGGGCTCCCCTCTGCCCGGCTGGGCTGGGGAGGGGGCTGTGAAAGAGCCTATTAACCCTGCCGGACAGGAAATCTCCTGGCCTTTCCGTTTGTGTTGGAGATGAGAAAATCCCTTTTTCTTCTCCCTGCTTGACACCCTTGTCCAGCCCCCGCAGGGCAAGAGGCTACAGAGGAAGGAGGAAGAAGGCACCTGCTGGAGCTGGGGGCTGGGCTTGGAGTCTTGGGTGGAGAGTTGTGGAGGGGCGGGGGGGACGGTGCTGCAGGGGTGAATCAGGGCCTAGGGAGGAGTGTCCAGTGGCCCTGGGTTTGGGGAGATGAGGGTTTGATGCCTATCTCTGCTACAGATTCCCTTTGTGGCCTTGGGTGCATCACTTAGCCCCCCTCTATCTCCCATCTAGCAGGGCTCATGGGTGTGTGGTGGAAAGTTTATGCTAGATGCTGTGTGTGTGTGTGTGTGTATATATATAGCTATTTATACTTCAAAAAACCTCTAACAGGGCTAACAGCACAGCCTGATTGCACAAGGGGGAGGCAGGGCCCAGTTGCTGGGGACAGGCAGGCACCAAGGATCCCGGGGCTCAAGCTGTGGGAGGAAATTAGGGGCCTGAAGATACTGAGGCTCTGTAGAGCCCCTGCCTCTGTTACTGACTTCCCAACCAGCCTTGACCAAGTTGCTCTGTGGCATTATCATCATCACAGTGCCACGTGGGAGCCTTGTGGCGCCTGCCACTATATGAGCAGACAGCAAAGAGGGGCTGGCAGCCTCTGTTTCCCCACTTGCTGGCCAAGGGCTGTGGTGGATCCCAGTACAAGTGCGCTGTAAGGAGCTCAGCCCTGCCGGGCCGGGCCGTCTTGGCCAGAGCTCTCCAGAGAGATCCATTTTCTGCCCTGTGCCCCCCACCCCATCCAAACCCTCCCTCTTCCCATATCAGTTAGTGGATCACAGGGGTCCAGTGCTGGGCGACTCCACGGTGATGAAGGTTTCTGGCCAAGGGAGGGTGATGGGTTAAGTTGTTGCCTGCCTTTAGCAGAAAGCACTGGCCAGGCTCCAGCCCAGTGGTTGCTGCTTCCCCAGACTCAGCGAGGTGAGCCAGGCTGGAGACAACTGGTGGGTAGCTTATCCTGGGCATCTGGGTTTCACCCTCCCTGCTTGAAGGCAGCCAGCTCTGGGGTGGAACATGGCAGGCATTGAATGAGCAAGGGCAGGTGAACATTAAGCTCACAGGCAGGTCCCATCCAGGCCCATTTCTGGCCCCTGCTCACATGAGAGGCTTCCAAACATGGCTATTCTTCCTCTGGGCTCCCTCCTCCCTGCTCCTCCCCCCCCCGCCCCCAAGCCTTCGCTGCCTTTCCACGGACAGTTCATGCCCAAACACACAGGGAAGGAGGGGATTGTCTCCTGAAGAAGGCACAAGACCTGGGGTCTAGTAGCACTTCCAAGGGGAAGAGTTGTTGAGTGGGTAGAGCAGGAGCTGGGAGTCCACACCCCTGGGGTCTATGTCCCCATCTGCCACCGACTCACAGCTTCACCTTGGCCAAATCACTCCCCCCATCTCCGGGCTCCAGCTTCCCTTCCCATAGCAGCCGCACTAGAATAGGAGGCCACACAGCTGGGATCCATTTCCCCTTTTAATGGGCTCTGAGGCAGGGGCAGAGCTGGGTCTCCTCAATCCAGGTGTTCCCCGCGCTCCTCCCCAGCAGCCGCCCCCTCCTGCTCCTCTGGCTCTAGCCGGGGCTCCCCTCCCGGGTTCAGTGTGGGGAAGGCTGAATCCCAGGCTGCTTCCAGCTCCCTCTGCCGCTCCTCGTACTCCTCCTTCTGAGCCAGCGGGCTCCCCTCCAGCCACGAGGCCGTCTCCTTGCACAGAGCCAGCACCCTCTTCTTGGCTCGCACGTCCACCCCGTGCCCGCCCTCGGCTGCCCGCTTCAGCTGCAGCGTGCACGACTCCAGGGAGTTCATGGCTTCGACGGCCTCCTGCTGCGCCCGGTCCTGGGCCTTGCATTCCTCCGCCTCCCGCACCATCCTCTGGACCTCCTCGCGGTCCAGCCGGCCCCGGGTGTCGGCGACGGTGAGCTGGCTGGTGTTGCCCGTGTGGGTGTCCCTGGCGGAGACAGTGAGGACGCTGTTGGCATCGATGGAGAAGGTGACCTCCACCACGGGCTTGCCGCGGGGTGCCGGGGGAAGGCCTCTGAGGAAGAAAGTGCCCAGCAAGTGGTTGTTCTTGCTCAGGGGACGCTCCCCTTCGTAAACCTCAAACACCACCGTGTCCTGGTCATCCTCGGCCGTGGTGAAGTCCATGGTCTCCTTGGTGGGCACTGGGGAGTTGCGCCGGATCACGGTGGCCATCACGCCACCCACCGTGTCGATGCCCAGGGACAGCGGGGTCACGTCCAGAAGCAGCAGGTTCTGCAGGCCCTGGGTGCGGTGGCCTGTCAAGACGGCCGCCTGCACAGCCGCGCCGTAAGCCACCGCCTCGTCAGGGTTGATGCCCTTGCTGGGCTCCCGCCCGCTGAAGAAGCCGCACAGCAGCGCCTGCACTTTGGGGATGCGGGTGGAGCCGCCCACCAGCACCACGGCGTGGATCTGGTCCGTGGTGAGGCGGGCATCTTGCAGCGCCCGCTGCAAGGGCTTCAGGGTGTCTTGGAAGAGGTCGGAGCAGAGGTCCTCAAAGCGGGCCCGGGTGAGGGTGGTGTGGAAGTCCAGCCCCTTGTAGAGGGAGTCGATGGAGAGGGCGGCGGTGGTGCCGGAGGAGAGCGTGCGCTTGGCTCTCTCGCAAGCTGACCGGAGCCTCTGCAAGGCCTTCTTGTCCTGGCTGAGGTCCTCCTTGTGCTTCCTCCTGAATTCCTGCAATAAATACTCCACCAGCCGGCTGTCAAAGTCCTCCCCGCCCAGGTGCGTATCCCCAGCTGTGGCCCTCACCTCGAAGATGCCGTCTTCCACCCGCAGGACGGACACATCGAAGGTGCCACCCCCCAGGTCGAAAACAAGCACATGGCGGGCCTCGCCCCCTGCGCTCCCGGTCTCCAGCCCGTAGGCGATGGCAGCCGCCGTGGGTTCGTTGAGGATCTTGAGGACGTGGAGGCCGGCGATGGTGCCCGCGTCGATGGTGGCGCGGCGCTGGGCATCGTTGAAGTAGGCCGGCACGGTGATGACGGCTTGGGTGACCGGGCGGCCGAGGTAGGCTTCGGCCGTCTGCCTCATCTTGGCCAGCACCATGGCGGAGATCTCCTCCGGGTAGAAGTCCCGCTCCTTCCCTTTGTGGGACACCCGGACCTTCAGCTTCCCCTCCTCGTTCACCACCCGGAAAGGCCAGTGCTTCATGTCTGCCTGCACCCCTGGCTCCTCAAAGCGCCGGCCCAGCAGCCGCTTGGCGTCGAAGACGGTGTTGTGGGGGTTGAGGGCGGCTTGGCTCTTGGCAGGATCCCCCACCAGGCGCTCGGTGGCTGTGAAGGCCACGTAGCTGGGGGTGGTACGGTTGCCTTGGTCATTGGCGATGATCTCCACCTTGCCATGCTGGCAGATGCCGACGCAGGAGTAGGTGGTGCCCAGGTCAATGCCCACGGCGGGTGCCTCGGCCCTTGGCATGGTTGGTGCCGGTGGTGTTGGCAAATGAGAGAGATGTCAAGCTGCTGCCATGAGCTGGGTCCTGGCCCGGCTCCTCTGCCCCTGCCCTCAGGGGCTGGTCCCCACCTCTGGGCCCCTGTAAGGACCCCCCTGCGCTCACCACAGTGCGGGTCACAATGGGGCTGAGACAACACCACTTTACACCGCTGCTGGGCCCATGGATGGTGGCAATGCCTGGCTCAGAAGCCAGTTGCTTTGGGGCCGGGGTATTTCCAGGAAGGGCATTGGGCATGCGACAAATCTGGCTGGATCAGGGCTGCTAGAAGGGGAAGAGATGACCACAGCTCCTGGCTGTTGTGGGGAGGATTTCATCCTGACAAAACCCCCAATCATTTAGGCTGCCTATGCCGATGGGATGTAGAGCAGCTCACTCGCAGGCCTGCTGCCTTCTGCTGGGGAAACTGAGGCAGGGGGGAATGCTGGGCTCTCTTCAATGGATTTCACTGCCGGCAGTTTCAAGGGAGGGTGGCGCCTTCCCAACCCTGCCCATTCCCTTTCCCTGTTTCCGCTGCCCCCCGTGCCACAGTATCAGCAATAAAGCCTCAGCTCCGGGAGTCCTGTGATTGTAGGAAAGGCTGGGCCTGCTTTTGAAGGGGAAACGCAGCGAGACGTGGTCCCTGCCAGCTACGAAATGGCGAAGAGCTGGTTTCATCTTGCCCGCAGCCCATTTGGGGTGGCTCTGCCTCCCCGATCCCCACCCAGAGGCTTCCCAGAGCAGAGCTGCAAGCAAGGAGGAGGCTGGGCTGGAGGGAGGGGGTTCCCAAACCTTCCTCTCCCCCAGCAGTGAATGAGGAAACTCCAGTTCCAGCCACTCTCATTAAAACCCTCTTCTTTCTCCTTTGATCTCTCTCAACCTTCACTGGGTCACTGGTGAGTTAAGAGACATATTAACTCTCACATGCCCATGTTTCGGGGCGGAGGGGGGGAAGAACTGGGGTGGGTGGCTGGTGTTAAAAGGAAACTGTTGACGATGGGGGAAAAGAAAAAGCCCCCTTTTTTTCCATGCCCCCCCAGCCAACACAGATGACAGCCCCCCCCACCCCCAACCTCTTTCTCAACATGGATCACATTAAAACCCCGAGACCTGGTCAGGTTGGAGAAGGAAAAAGGATACTACAGCTTTACAGTAGCGTGAACTATAGAGCCACTGTTTCGGCAGTGACCCCGGGGGTCAAAGGTGAAGGGTTTCCCAGGAGTGTCTTTGATGAGAGCCATCTTTGATGAGAAAGGAACCTCTATACAGATGTCCCATAATTACCATGAGAATGTGTAACACATGGTAGCGAAACGCAGCCCCGAAAGGGAGGTTTAATGGAATGTAATTAAAACGGGCCTGCGCTGAGTTCTCTCCCTCGCTCCCCGTTAACCTTTTCGGGGCTGGGTGCATGACAAGCGTCGCAGAGAATAGCGCTCCCTCCCTCCCCCCAGCACCGCCGACGAGGACCGGACAGGTCCCAGGCTCCCCCGCGGCCCCGTGCCGCGTGCTAACGCCTCCCCTCGGAGCTGGGCTGGTCCTGGCCCCACCTCCCGTGACCCCTTCCCTTCTTTCCCGGGGCTTTTGCCTAGGCTGGAGGGGCTCTCGGGAGGCTGTCGGGATAGGGGGTGTTGGCAGGGTAGTGGGGGAAGGAGAAATGTGACCGGTCTCTCCTGCCTCTAGGGGTCGGAGCAGTGCTGGATTCGCACCTGGGGTCTGTGCCATCCATGGTCAGCGGTCCCTTCTCCTCCCATCCGGCCCTTGCTGGGCATACAAGGCAGCCTGGCAACGCTGCATGGTGGAGGGATCGGAGCTCCCTTCCCACCCCTGGCAGGGGATCCTATAGTGCCTGATAGCGGGGCTGTGGGTACGTGGAAGAAGTCTTCTCGGCCTCTTCCTTGGGGGATACCCAGGCACTGAATTCATCCCCTTTTCCAACCCCCCTGGCTTTGTGTGGGGATACTGGGCGATTCAGGACCCTCCTTTTCCTTATCCTCAACTTCCTTCCAGCCTCTCTGCCCCTGTCTGACGAAGTCTTGCTCCTCGCCAGGCTAATATATCTGTAATCTGCCTTTGATACACTGGCAAAACACTGTCCTGGCCCTGAGACGGCCCAAAGACAAGGCGAGGGGTTAATCTCCATGAAATCAGCCCTTCAGCCCTGCTATTATCCCTGTGTCAAGATGTCAGGGGCAGAGAGATGCTAACTTAGCTGGCAGGTGCATTCCTCCCGCTTATTGTGTCTCTGCCATGGACTCTGGGCTTGGCTGCAATGCAGAGAGGAAGGCAGGGCACAGCACTTTCTCCCTGCCCTGCCTTCTCACCTAGGAAACCAGGGATTAGCACCCTTCCCAGAGCAGGATTTAGGGCGGACAGGTCATGCTGGAGGGGGAATTTAGGTTGCTGAGGCAGCTGCATGCTTGGCTTCATTTATTTATTTCATTACAGCAGATCCAGGGTCCTGGAACAGGGGCGGTCACAAACAGCAGATCAAGTAATTTGATCAAGGTACCGCTGGGCATCTGCATCTCAGTCCAGAGCTTCAGAAAGATTGCAGGCCCCAGAAGCTACTTTCTGGAGCCTTTCTCCTCAAAGAGGCTGAAGGAGTAACCACTTAATGGCCCCATGTCCTCTCCAGCCCCATACTTCTCACCTGGGAGGTGCCTGGTGCCGAGATCCTGCTAAGGGGTAGGGCTCTGGCACAGCTGAGTAGGTCTAACAAGGAGCTGGAGAGGAGTCTCAGGGCTGTTTCTATGTTTTTAATGTCTTCAAAGAAGACCTTGGCCCTGCGCCTTCAATAACCATGAGGAATGTGGATCAAGGTGGCAGTGCGGGGTGGGTACCTGCTCTCCCCACCTGTCATCTGGTGGGGAGAGCAGGAAACTGGGGAGCCAGGACTCCTGGCTTTTCTTTTTTTCAGGGCTGGGAGAGAAGGGCAGGCTCAGGGTTGGAGTTGGGGACTAGAAGTTGGGACACCTGGGTCCGGGAAGGAGTGAGGTCTTGGTGAGCTGTGACACTGGGGCACTTTTGGAGTCTGTTTCTGGCTCTGAGAAAGGGGTGGGGGCTGGTAGAGGGGACTTCTGGGTGCTGCAGGTAGAAGGCCAGGAGGGCTGGATCCCAATCCCAGCTCAGAAGCTGTGGGGCTGAGGAAAAATCCTTTCCCTTGGCCTCTCTGGGCCTCATTTTCCCCATCAATAAAATAGGGATAAACCTCCCTGCTCCCCCAGACATTTGTAAGCGTGAGCATCGGGGAAGTCTCCATCAGAGCAAATCACATGCTCCACTGTAACTCTTGTTGCACAACTGAGATCAGGGCTCCGCAGTCCTGCTCCCAGGAACTGATGTCCCCTCCTCCAAGGTACATTGGTGCCTAAGTCCCATATCCATGAGGTCTTCCTTCTGGCACCAGGTGCTGCTTTTGAGAGCTGTGTTCAAGATGCTGCAGCTCAGCTAGAGACAAGAGAAAGGAGAGTGGTGGGCAATATGCTCAAAGAGAAACTCAAGCTAAGATCCCTTTTACCCTTAACTCTGCCCTCTTTTGGTCTCTCAATACTAGTGGTTTGCAGACTTTTTGGACTCAAGGCACCTTTCGATAGCCTCGAGGACCCCTCGGAAAATGCCAGCTCTCTTGTTTTTGCTCTTTTTTTTTTGACTACAGAAAAATAATAATGCAATTCTTGCATTGTAAAAAAGTCAGAAAGATCACGACAAGGCAGAACGCTTTTAACTCTGGTTTCTCTTGTCTATCCTGTCTCTCCCTTGTTCCCCAGGAGGTTTATGCTGTTCCCTTCAATGTTGCTAATCCCCAGAGCTGGCGGAGAAACGGATCTTTTCTTCTGACAAATGCTGAGTTCATTTTGTTTTTCCATCTCCAATTTCTTGCCAAATTGGGAAGAAAAAAGGCAAAATTTTGATTTTTTTTTCACACAGCCCAATACAGAGGAGGGGGAAAAAATCCCAAGTTTGGGTCACTGGAAACCTGTTATTTTAACACATTCAAATGCTTTAGTTTTGCTTTTTATCCTGTTTTAATTTTGAAACAGATCAGGACGAGGCTCACCCCTTGGGAAACAAATTTAAAAACAAAAACCTGCTTTAGCATGTTAATAATGTTTCACCCTAACCCTAACCTTAACCCATTTATTTCTCCCCCCAAAAATAAATTTCATCCAAACGCTGAAGCTATTTCACCGGACTATTCCATCCTTGGAGGTTTTTGAACCCTGGCTGGGATGATTTAGTTGGGGCTGGTCCTGCTTTGACCAGGGGTTTGGACTAGATGTGACCTCCCAAGGTCCCTTCCAACGCTCATTTTTTATGATCCTATGATTAAAAAAGATGTCATCAAAGAAGAGTTTTGCGCTGCAAAATACATCAACAAGTTTCCCCCTGATATTAACACCCACAGGTGAAATTCCACAGATGCTCAAGGATTTGGAGGAAAGAGATTGGAAATATCAGTGCAACAGGTACGGTGTGGGCATATGATCTAGGGAGGCAATATCCAGACAGTCCAGCATGTAATGATGACCCAGGCTAACAGGGAATGTAATTCTCCCACCACCGATATCCCCTTCCCCCTCAAAAGATTCCCCACAGAATAATGTCACCCTGAAATGAATCACTCTAAAAGGGGGGGAATGGATGGAATTAAAAAAAAAAATTCCAAACTGCAGAGATTTTACCCCGCAAAGGAGAGATGGGCTAAAGAAACTGAAATCCGCTATGATCTTCATTGCGGCTATTGATTCTATGATGTGGAAGATGCCCAGAAGCCGTGGGCAGCCTTATAAAACCCTCAGGCCTTGTCAGACAAGGTTCTCTGGGTAAATCTAATATCGTTTATTAGACCCGCTCAAATAGTTGGAAAAAAAATATTCTTTGCAAGCTTTCAAGCCTTGTCAACACATAAAGGTGATGTTGCTTTAACCATCCAGTGTAATTACAGTGGTACCTTCCACTGTTTGGAGACTCGGTTTTCCCAATGCCTTACACTGGTATAGCCATAACAGGGTGGGAAAGGGATACACTGATCTGGTACAGTGCATAGAGCTGCACCCAGACCAGGGATTATCCTGGTATTATTATAAGGCGGGGACAAAAATCACACCCCTAATTCACATGGTTATAGGGTTAAAAACCTTTGCACTGATCTAATCTAAGATTACACAGATTGGCTTGGACTGATGCTGGATGGAGATACACAGGGACGGACGGATGATCTATATGAGGAGAGATACGCAGTCTTATAGCACACCCTTTGAAGATAAAGATCCTCATACTACAGCCCGACAGCTTGCAAAGAGGCTTGCAAAGAAGAATTTTTCCAACTATTTGAGTTGGTCTAATAAAAGATATTAGATTTACCCAGAGAACCTTGTCTGCCTATGTTAGACCAACACGGCTACAAGCTATACCCTCATGCCACAGCAAACTTTTCGAAACTCATGCGCATAACTTAACACCCCATGGTGCATCTTGAAGTGTCTAGACAAGGATCCTTGTTTTTAGAAGTGAAATCACAGCGGAAGCGATAGATGTTGCCTACAATAAGCACCCGGCAATGTCCAGCTCCGCTCATTTGACAAGTGTTGGCCTGCATTTTTCCTGGGTTTATCCATGCCGATAACAGTGCTCTTGAGAACAGTCCTATATAACAAACAAACATGGGGCCTGATTCTCGTTCCCGTTACAGCCCATTGCTTGAGCCCTTGTGTGAGCCTCTGTGCTACCCCGATAGACGTCCCACATCCCTGCAAAATTCAATTCTCCCCATTGCACAGAGGAGACGGAAGAGATGATGTAACTCAGAGTCATTCAGGACAGGGACTTGACCCAGCCTTCCTGCAGGCCTACGGCACTGCGGGTCCTCAAGGGGGGTGCAAATCACAGCAGGTGGCTGCAGCGCCACTGAGACTCGCACCTCACACCTATTTATTCAGGACCCACGATCACCCCCCTCAACAAGACGCCTTGCCCTTTGCGCTGAATCCTGGGTCGGGCATCTCATCCATTGAAATCTGAGCAGGCATGAGGAAGGGGAGAAGAACATTTGCTTTTAAAAAGCCCCCCCAAAACAGGCGATTTCCTTGTTAACGAAGTTCCCGGTTTGGAGGTGCTCTCACACACACATGCACACACATGCGGCGTGCCTCCTGGCCCCTTTCCATTGTCAGAGAAAGGTCAGCCCCTGCCTAGTTAGTTATCATTAGCTAAGGCCAATTAAATTGCAGCAATTGCACATAAATCACTCAGGACAGACACAGCACTTTACTCCCCCCACCCCACCCCACCCCCGGTCTAAAAGGTTGACGAATCCCTCCTTCATCTCCCTCCCCCTCCGGATGAAAATGCACCCAGGCCTGGTGCCCGCTCAGCCCCCTCTTTCAATTGCTGTAGGGCCTTGTCTGCTTCTCCAAATATTAAAGGACGTCATAAATCACCAGGCTGTGACCATCCATCAGCCTGTCAGGCTGAAGATCAGGGTCACGGGTAAGAAAGATCAGAGGTCGTGCGGGAATAGAGCGGGTCAGGAGTGGAACAGCCGCGCATTTGCTTAGAACAACTTATTTTATGTCGCTCCGCCGGCCAGGCGGGGGGCAGGGGAGGAGGGGCTGAAGGATGCTTTTAGCCGGCGTGGAGGCTGCCGCATGAAAGGCTCTGCCCCTGACGTCCGAGATGTTTGACAGGGACGTGGGGACTGAGCTGTACTGAGGTTGCTGGGGCTCAAGCGCACTCCGCAGCCCGCTCCTCGTCCACCGGCCTCCGCATATCACCACGGGCATCTGGGACTGGGCTAGCGCGGCTTGCCAGCCCCGTACCCTGGCAAAGTAGGGCCAGATCCTCTAGTGGTGCACGTGAGCCATGTGCTGCTGAAGTCAAGGCACTAAGTACCAGCTGTCTCCCAGCACCGAGCTCCTGGCGCTCCAGCCTTGAAAGCTGGCTGTGATGGTGATCATGATGCTGGGAGATGAGCTCTGGGGGTTGTTAGACCAGAAGGCAGAGAGGGGGATTTTTCTTCTCCGTGGGAAGACAGAGTTCAGCTGACAGTGCAAGGGAAGCCTGGAAAGTGGGATCATTTGCAATAACCAGGAGAGAAAAACTGGGGCCTGGGGAAGTAGAAGCATCACGGTGGCCTGGCCAGCGTCATGGGACCCACCAGGCTCAGGCCGTGGCTCAGTGAGATCCGAGGATTTGGCAGAAAGTGGATCCCATCCCATGCTCCCCAGTGCCTTGTTCTGAGACTGACCTGCCCCACGAGGTCCTGGGACATGTAAACCCAGATGGCTGAGGGCAGCTCATGATTGCAGTGGATCCCACGGCGCTGCCACCTTTTTCTTCTGCAGCACTCATTTTTTTTAGAGACAACTTGTGGCTGGTGCAATGTCCCGAGGCCCTCCTGGCCCCGGCCCCCGGGGCTGCACACGCACAGCGCCAAGGTGGTGCCTAAATCCAGGGCAAGAGACGATGCCCGGGGCACGGGACAGGGAGGAGCAGCCATCACGGCATGCGTGGCCCTCCCTTGGGGGACCCGGCTGAGGAGGCCAGGATGAGCCCCGGTCCGATCAGGAGGGACAGAGATGTCTCCAAGCCCGCGCCGATCGCCCACTTCGGGCGTTTGTACACGTTATGCGCCTGGACAGCTTTCGGGCAAAGGCACGGTGCGAAGGCCAGAGATTAGCATAACCCGCTGCCCCCCCAGTGGAACAAGGATCCCACCGCTCCGGTTCCCTGGGGTCCCCAGTCCTCCAGCCCAAGCACAAAGGGCCACGCAGGCGGCTGGCAAACTTTTTTCTTTATTTCCCCTCCTTTTTCTCCTTCTTTCTTTTCTGCTCTTTTCTTTC